>NC_048419.1:8444321-8447733 GCF_013103735.1 Etheostoma cragini | reverse complement strand
AAAACACAGTGTAGCCTACAACTTTGTAAAATGTGGAGTGACTATAGCCTAAGGAGATATTTTTACACCCTACACATTTAGTCGGGTCCGCGTCTTTTCGGCTTTTTCTCTCCGTTTGATAAGAGCCGTATTTCCCTTTCTCCATATTAAATCCTTCCCCTCCTCGTTAATTTCAATTTAAGCTGCTGCTCATTGGGTGAAACATATGGTGCATGCGTCTTCTCAATTCTGCATCAGTAAATCTGTGATCGATACCATGGTCTATGTGAGAAAGCCGCCGTGAACGTGCACTTATCCCAGCTATCTACACCTGGCTTGACATAGCTTCACCTGTTCATCCTGGCTTGGCAAGTGTGCAACCGATTAAGCCGCGATGAGCAGATCACACTAAGTCAAGCTGCGCTTTTTCACCTGGATATCTTTATTCTACTTTCGTGCAACAGGCCCCTGTCCTCCAAACCATACGATAATATTGGTCGTTTGTTCCTACTCCCCTCCAATACAACCCCACAGGAGCGTTTACCGTCCTCATATCTAAACCAGAGAATTTATGTCACAGGTTTTGAACGTAAAGATGTTTTTTAACATGATATTTTTTTATCCAAAAGTATCTCAGTATCTCCCCCCCCCAACCATCAAATGGCCGCCCTCCTAAAGTCAAGGTTTTATCTGAGGTTTCTGAGTATTTCCTCACCACTGTCACACCAAATGCTTGCTCTTGGGGGAATTGTTGGGTCTCTGTAAATTTTAGAGCCGTTAAGACCTACTCTATCTTTAAAGCGTCCTGAAGTACATTGTCTGCTATGAATAGACGTAAAATTTAAATTTAAATGAAATGGGCAGATGGCTTGTTTGCCTCTGTCATAGTTCAGAGATTATTGTATATTAATACCTCATCACATAATGTTCCTTTCAACTGTACTTTGGCTTGAATTTAAAAACAACAATTCAAGATTTTAGGGGAATTATATGTTCTTCAGGAAAAAAAACTAAAGTTTGTCAATCAGCCTAGTAGTTCTGTGCAGTTCCCCAGCGGCTGCAGGTTTTTCAGAATGGTACCAAATAGTACCAAACTTAACTCCCTCAACAAGACTCTGTATGCTTTGTCACTTTGCCTGGCTGTTGTTCACTTCCATCAAGCCCAAGGTGGGCTGGGAAGTCTTTGGTAAATCAAATTGATCAAATTAAAAATTATCAATGCAAAAGTTTGGAATGAATGATGTTTGACATGATACTTGGAGGTTCGCCAACATATTTTAAGAAGATTGGCCAATAGGGGGCTCTACAAAGTTTATATCTCATATAAGGCTCATTACAACGCATGAATGTAAATAGGAAGTTAGGGTTTAGGGTTTATACTGAAGACCATGCAGCTCTCACATTGCCGTATTTCCTGATGTCCAACGCCTTGATTCTAGTTTTATTTCTTCTAGTTCTATTTTACATTTGTGTGTATGTACAGTTTAAAGAAATATGCTAATTAATCCAATTTATTTACTTTCCCCCTGCCATGCTAAGCTAAGGTAAGCTAACCACATCGCGATATAATTTTCCACTTGTCACATAAGCTTACTACTACTACTACTATCTAACTATCCCTTTAATTACAGTCATTTTAAAAATGAAGTAGGATTGTTGTTGAACTGACTATTACATTGTGTAGACCAATGTTTACGCCTTTGCTCTTGTGCAGGTTGAGGTGAAAAGGGTGTTGTGAGCTGATTGCTTTGGAAATATTCCTTTGGGACTCAATTCAGACCTTGAATGGTGTAGCAAGTTCTCAGTTGACTGACTCCGCAGTGTGGTCAGTCCCATTCCAGCTTTGTCTCCATATCATTAAAACTGATACTGAGTGGCCAAAACAGCTGGTCAAAGAAAAGCAATCAAAGCTATTGGAGCAAGAAGGGCCTTTGAAAAGCTTCACATTTTGCACTATGCTTTAAAGAAATAATGTAGAAAAAAATGCATAGAGTTGGAGTGCAATTAGCTTTCAATCCTCAGGGTCTGTGTTGGGATGATAACAAAAGAGACTTTATATAAGTGACATTCTCAAAGTTGTTTGCAGTCCCGTAAGTCCTTGCCTTTATATTCTCACACCTCTTCCTTTAGAACAAATGTAAAAGCTGCAGCAAGATGAAAAGCCTCTGCAAATCGGAGCGTGTGTAAACCTTCTCGTTTTATTCGTGGTGATTGCAGCTTTGAGCCGTGCTCGTCTCCTGCTGACGGCTGCCTTATTCTGACTTCACTGTTACCGATCCTTATGGTCCGCCTCTGTTGCAGGTAGGCTGAATACATCACTGAGGATTCAAAAGACAACAGGCTCAGAGAGTAGCACGAGCCTCACCAAATACATTTTTCAAAGATCAAGCTCTGTGTGACAACGTTTGGTGAGCAAGATCCTTTAACGTGTGACAAATCCAGACGCCCAACGAGATCAATAATCCTTTACTAATTGCTTTTTATCGATCATATCCCAAACTTAGTAATTATTTTGTAAGATATTTGACAGAAGACAGCTTGAGGTTTAATTGAAATGTTGAAAAGCCCAAATGAATAATGGCACAGGCTTAATCACCACACTTTTTATAGAGGAATTGCTTTGATAATTCTGTGATCAGAAGGAAAAGAAAGCATTTTTATTTTTTTCAGCCTTGAGGTTTAAAGCCTTCGAGGTGAGAGACCAGTTGAGATAAGTAGCCATGTTAGCCAGGGGTAGCTCTGATATTAACTTTGGGTACATTGTAGTCATAATTCTATCATCTTTATTGTTACTATAAGTGCCACAGTGCATCATGCCAACTGCTATGATAATTATGAATCATATTTCTCTATGTCTACAGTATATCTGTGTCTCAGTAGCAGCAGATGGCCGCCCACCAAGAGCCTGGGTCTGTCTGAGGTTTCTGCCCAAAAGGAAGTTTACCTTGGCACTGTCGCACCAAAGGCTTGCTCTCGGGGGATACTGGGGTCTTTTCCTAAATTACAAAATGTGGTATGTGGTCTAGGCCTGGTGTATCTGTAAAGTGTCCGGAGAAAAAAAAGAATCCTCTTCAAGACCATTTACTTATGTGTTCATAATGTATGTGATGAGAGACTTCTACTTTAAGATGAACATTTTGCTTTACTATTTGTAATAATCAAAAAGCAAGAGTAAAGTAATACTTTAGGATCAAATTAGAAAAATGACTGATGCCTGATAACTGAGGTACATATAGCAGCCAGCTGTTTACCAGACAACCACTGGCAAAGCCCATTCGAGAAGGATTATAAATTAAACTAATACCTGTTTTCTGAACGAGCGCAGTTCAATGGTTTTATTTTGAAGGAAAGAGTTACTCCTGTTCAGTAACACTTGAAAATATATGTTTTTCTCGCCTAAATTTTTACCCTTAAAAAAGTGCTGCTGTTTCCA
>NC_048419.1:8440096-8444221 GCF_013103735.1 Etheostoma cragini | reverse complement strand
TGTTTATGACGGTTTAATGCTTACAATTTAGGAAAGAAGTCAGCACTTTCGAAAAACGGCGAGTTTACGTCCCGTGCATGGGAACCGTCCGCCCAAGAAGTTAAGCAAAAAACATTTAGAGATGTCCTTGGGCGAGCCCATTGGTCGACTCCTAGCCAAGTCCAAGTCCAAGACAAAAATCAAAAAAATCCATTCCGGATTCAAGTACTACAATCCTGGCAACCATTGCCCTTAACGGTAACTGATCTTAGCGAAGCAACGACCGATAACTCAACTCCTTTTGTTGAAGTTGCATACTGTAAACATCACAACAGGGAAGTGACCTTCATGCGGGTGAAATAATGCTGAACATTATAAAAACCTCTTCAATTATTCATGACACTTTGCTCTCAAACATTTCCTCCTCCAGTTTTCTTTTCCTTTTCACTGCTCTGACAGTGCTAGCTAGCTAAGGTCATTGGTAGCCCCTTTTATGAATGTGTTGTATTATTCATCAAACTATGTCCCCATCCACCTTCTTATGCTGCTGAACGCAGGCCCAATGCAATTACATGACAAACGCCTTAAAATGCACATAGACTGCATGCTCAGATGCTTTTGCATATATACGCTCTCTCTGACGCACACACACATGCGAGCCTAATTATTATGCATGTACGACACACGTTTTATGCAATCCGTCTGGGAAATAAAGAGCTATTATGCCTTGACAACCCTTGTGAAACTGCAAGAGTGTGACTATACAAAGAAACACATGCATACACATATTTCTTCATCTTGAATACACAAATGCTGCACTGTCATACAGTCACATCACAGGTGCCACCTCTTCAGTTTCCCCTACTGCTTTCATTTCGAGCTTACCTTGAGCTTTGGGAAATATGTTGTCATTCTCTCGCAGGTAGAAAGCCATCTCAGACAAGCACTATCCTTGTTTCTTTTAGCTTTTCTAGCTTTTCTTTAGCTGTTTTCTTTAGCTGTCAACATTTGTGATGGTAACTGCCATTGCTGTGGTGCTTCTGCATTGCACTTCAAAGAGCTAACTCACCCAGCATCCAAACAATGCGTCCAGCGACGGGACGTTAGGTTTCTCGCATTTACTGTATATATATTTTCTTTGTGACACACCTGTCTATTCAATTGTTGTGCTTATGGCTTTACAGACTACACATTAATTTCAAACAAACCAGGAACATGAATGCATTTCTTTCTCACCATCTAACCATATAAAAAGGCTCTCAGAGGGAACCAGTGAAGTTGAACATCTAGATTGACACACTTCGTTCCGTGATTGCCTCTATGATAGAGGATGTATGTAACAATGTGTTCCACTGTTTTTTCCCTCTCAAAGACTGGTTGTCATATATCGGCAATGTTTCATTCCCAGGATTGCTCAGGTGCTGCCAGAAATTCTGCTGGATGTCACTTATTTGGCCGGATATCCGTAACAATCCTCATCCTTTGTGTTGGCGTTCTAACCTCCGGTGGATTTCTGAGGTCTGTGGTTAACTGCTCCTCAGATCTCTGCAGGGTAAATCCAGACAGCTAGCTAGACTATCTGTCCAATCTGAGTTTTCTGTTGCACAACTTTAACAACTTTTGAACACGTTTCACCAAAACAAGCCCGTTCCTGAGTCTATTTTGCAGAGGCACTGTGGCTCCGTCCGGCACTTGACACCGTCTAAGACAATTGTGATTGGTTTGAAGAAATGGCAATAAACCCGAGCATGTTTTTCTCCCATCCAGCTCTGCTGTGTGGACTAGCCAGACCTTCCTCCGCAGCGCTGGGGAGAAAGGTCTTGCTATGTGTTACTACATACTGGTTTACAGCTCATTCCAGGGTTTACAGCTCATTCCAGGATTTACTCTCCAATATTCAACTACAGAAACTCTTTTCCTCATGGAGGTGGGAAGTGTATGACCAGCAGCCAAATAATCAGATGTCCCTTTCTGACCCAATGAATGCTGCACGTGTGGACATATCTGCAGGTGATTGTCAGGGATCATAAATGCAAAGAGATTCTCTCCCTGGTGTACAACAAGAGAGGACATAAGGTGGGATGTGGATGGAACTGTATCTGTGTACGTACTCTATGGTGACTATGTATAGTTTTGTTTTGCATTACTGGCATTACTCTGTATTTTTCTGTGCACTTGGAACTACTCTGCAAAAATTACAAATAAATGGGATTAGTGTATTTTATTACATTTGCAGAATTTCTGACTCCTATACTGCAAGGTGGCACAATCTATGCAATACAGAAGAGCCCTTCTTTTGGCTGTAGTGTCATCTTAGTTTATGCCAAATAAATAAGTAAGTATATCAAAGAAACATCAAAGACAACAGTGATACATGTCTTAATATCACCTTGTTGATAGGTTGTTGTGTAATGAGTGAATAGTGAAACGTGTTACTGTTTGGACTGTTTTACTGTTTATGTCACAACTCTCCCTCATTTTATTGCTTTGTGACCTGTATTTTTGTCTTATTTTTAATTTCAATTTTTTAATCTTTACCTCATTTATCTAAATTTTTTAAACATTATTGCAGAGGTTCCAATCTTCGTCAGCGTTCTGGTCCAAGAGATGATATTAAAATGTGTTTTGGTTGCATTAGTACATTTGGGATGTTAGAATAACTGCTGTGTTGAGCTGTGCAAACTCTGTGAACAGTTTAAAAAAAGTAAACTCTGTGGAGAGAAATGTCAGTTCCCAATTGTCAAAGACATCAATAAAAACCTCATTCAATATCAGTTTAATTCCACATTAGTGAGAGCAGGAAGACGCTCTCTCTGAAGCTGTTTTGCCTGAGCGACTGATTGCCAACTGAGGACACCCTTGGCTCGATAAAGCCCATCAACTGGATCAAACGAGTAAATATTCTCATTTGGAGCCTCTCTCTCACCCTCCGCCCTGAGCACTCCACCATCAGTCAGCCCTGGGTCCTCGGGCATCTGATGTTTGACATAATAAGCTCCATGGCTGGTATGGCTCCTGTGATCATGACAATGGTAATACCGGTGGTAATATGGTTTTATGAGGCCTCTCATCCTCCCATCTGCTCAGCTTTCCTCCCTAGCTCTGGCAGCCCAGGACTCCCTCTCAGCTCCCTCCCTTCGCCATCTGGCCTCTTCTGCTAATCCCTCCTTCTTTCCTTCTCCCTGTTGTCCCCCTAAACCCTTCCCTGCAAGTTATATAAAAAACTGTCACTTGTGTCTTAATAGGCTGACTTGGCAGTTGCATTAACAGTAGCTTGCTCAGTATCTGGGGTCCCTCCTAAAACCCAACCCCTCGTCCAAGACGTGAGAGGCAGAAACTGCTAAATTGGGATTGCCAGGCAGGGTGATGTATGGTGGCTGCTATGGTAACCATGAAAGCCAGCCTTCCTACCAGATGTAGCTGTTAACATGCTGGCTAATAGAGCTCTGGTAACCCCTAAATTACACAGGATGCAGAACGGCTGCGGATCGGCTCCACTGCATGTCTGCCCCGTTCTCCGTGACTGACAGCTGAGGTCATGAGGATCCACAAGATCTCACCAATTGACGTAGAATAGAACTACAAACCCAACAACAGTCTGTTTCCATCCAGAGAAATAGAGAGGAAACAACTCTGTGCTGTGTTTTCAAGGTGTAGTGCAAAGAGATATGATCCGTTATGAGCATGTTTTATTTTATTTTGAAAATGAACCGGATGTTTTATTTGTTTCTGTGCTTGACTTCCTGTCCCCCACTATCTGCCGTGTCCTAAATTGCTGCGAAGCTCTCCAGCGTCCGGCAAATATAGAAGCTCTGCGTATCTGCTGCGGACTGATCGCCGGACGCAGGGACACAGCTGTTCCGCAGTCAGTGGAAGTTCAGAAATATTTATGAAAAAACACACAGCAATTCGTTGTGGTGTAAGGTGTAAGGTCTCCCCTCCCTCCCCCCAGTAAAAAGGGAGTTGTGAGGATTCCTCTCCCTACACATACACCACAAACCCATTTTATACCCCAAATGTTTCCTGGTTTTATGGTTTTTTGTTTGGTCAATGTTTTACAGTTCTACAGGAAATATACACTCACCGGCCACTTTATTAGGTACACCTGTCCAACTGCTCGTTAACACTTAATTTCTAAGCAGCCAA
>NC_048419.1:8418610-8439996 GCF_013103735.1 Etheostoma cragini | reverse complement strand
TGAGGCAGTTCTGAAGGCAAAAGGGGGTCCAACCCGTTACTAGCATGGGGTACCTAATAAAGTGTCCGGTGAGTGTATTTACCACAGCTGTAGCAATTCAACTGTGACAGTCAACGTTTTAATGAGCAACTTGTTGGGAAAAAAAGTATGCCCTGTTATGGATGGCAAGCCATGTACAGAATGACTTCATTAAGCACTGTGCAGGCAACCAAATTACAGGGTGCAAAAGTTTGTTAATGTCTTTATTGAGAGTGGAAATCCACATCCAGCAGTATTGACATGCAGAGTGATTAGTCCTCCCCTTGAGGGGAGTATCTCAAAGTGGCGTTAGACCCTGCAGGTTGGGAGGCTTTTTCCTGCAGGGTGAACTGTTTGGTGTGAAAATCAATACCAAATCCTGCCCTCATGGCCTGAATAAATGAGAACTTCATGTAAGTAGAGATGTAGCTAATCTACATAATCAAGTAATTTCCTATTACTATGCCTACAAAATAGCAAGTCACATCGTTTTTTTTTCAATAAGGAAATGGACTGAAAAGAGCCATACAAACCTTTTGGAAATTCCTGACTTCTGAGTCTAATGAGACATTTTGTTTAGGAAAAAGAGCAGTGTTTTTAAAGTTAAAAAAATAAATAGTTCACTGTGTTTTCTTGAAATGGAATATAAAAGGTATCCTTGGAAAACCTTGTAGCAGTTTCCTTTTGTAAATCGTCTGAATCAACTGTTTGCTCAGACGAGCTGCTGTCACAAACACTCTCAGAGCATAAGCCACACACACAAATCCCATATGACTAAATATATTTCAAAGCAAAGGAAAGTGTTTGCCAAATACTGTAGATGTTCTTATTCCATCTCTCACCAATAAACCCTTTAAATGCTTGTCAGCTATGTGCATACAGCGATCATGAAGCTGATCAACATGCATGGTATAACTGTACCTTGCTGCATAAATTACATATAATGTTTGTTAACACCACAGTGAATGGGGGTTTCATGCTGTGGATAATCTTGCTTTTTGTGAGAGTGCCAACCCTACAAGTATGGGTTGACGCTTTAGAGGAGCAGCAGCCTCTCAAAAAATCTCCAAAATATTTCAAACTGACCGTTATCGGTCTGAATTAAATTCACATTCAGCAACTGCATAGCTTATTTCTCGATTAAAATGTTTTAAAAACGTGCTTCGGTGAACTATTTTCATAAAATAAGAGAACGTATTCTGAACAAGCCACCATTTTGGTATGGGAAATCCGGGAAGCCCCACATGTAGCGTCATCCAATCAGGTGCAGCCATCGTGGCTGTAGGAGGGTATAGCCTGTTTTCTTTGCTTGTCAGTGTTTAAAGTGAAGAGAAACAAATAACTGCTAGTGGCTAACTCACAAGTATGCAATGCTGGGAAGCAGGGCGGTCCCTGCTGTGACACAGTCTATACGGGCACTGTGTGTATCTTTCCTCCACCAGGCAGCAGCCGTAGACAAAACAAAACAAAAAGACAAAACAATCTGACATACCAGACTTTGAAAGTCTGTCTGTGGTGTGTGTGGTCAAATTAGGGCTTGAATTTGAGTAATCTGATACTGGCATTATGCAAGTGACTCAGAACGCCATGCGGCCCCGTGTGTTCCATGAAGTAAGAAAAACAATTTAATTTTAAATGGGACACAAACCCCGGTTTGTTGTGTAAAGTCAGGTCTTTGATTGACCCATCCACCCTGTCAACCTACCTCCAAAACATAGAATTTAACACTCTTATACTTGTGACCTTACTTCCTGCTTTGCCCGTAATAATTATGGGATGCCACTGAAGGGCGGAGCCACTATAAACGTTATAATGAGTTGTGCTTGCTGCTCTAACAAATGTCCTATGGGAGAGTTTTTCAGGGGAGGACAATCTTAGACCTGTCCTGTGCACCTCCAGTGGCAAGTTTAAGTTTAAGAAGCAAAAAGAAACAGTGGCGGCCCAAAGGTTAGAGAAGCGATGTTCTGACCATTAGCACCATTAAGGTGCCCTTGAGCAAGGCTCTCAACTCCCAATAAAACCACGCTGCAGTGGAGCTGCTTAGTGGTCAGCAGATCAGACTGTGGTTGTTGGTAGCTTCCAGGTATGGATGTGATCAGGGTGTTCCTGTAAAAGAGAGGCTGCCTCTCAGTCAACGTTCCCTGACTAAATAAAGGTTAAAAAAGAACAATACATTTCTTTGTGGTGCCAGGTCTATCACAAGGCTAATTGAGGTTGGTTTGTCAAAGGTGATACACTTCATTCTTCTGTATGCTGTCAAACATCATTATGGTGCAGTGCACTTCAGATAAATCCCATCATCATGAAGCACAATCTTCTGTGAATTGTTATGGCAAAATATATTTTTGCATTCATTTTTAGCTTTATTTATATACCCTATGGGTCAATAAACAACACCAACTAGGATCACTGCAGCATTTACATGATGTTTCAGTGTCTCTTATGGTGTCACATTGCAACCCTGCCTGGATCTGATTAGACAGACACTTCAACATGTCGTTAATCCTCTCCAACTATCTCCCATTAACCCAAACATGATAGCTGCTCCGAAGTAAAACATTTGTTGTTGTTTTTTTAACGAGTGAAGACAAATGTACATTAAAAGATCAGAGCTCCAACTGAAATGTGATGAACAGATGTAGGGAAACAGTGTTTTGCCGCAAACGCAGCAAAAAACTCAGAAAGCTAGATCGACATTTGCTGAAAGCCTAAAAATAAGCCTCACAAATATGCCATGAGTAAACCCTTACACATAATTATGTTTGTGCTACGACTCGATCAAAGCACCAGACGGAGATGGTAGCCCTTATTCACTCAGCAGTCTAATAATATAGTCACTGTAATGTCTGGCTGCCTAAGCCAATTACCAGCCTTTTTTCACTCTGCCTCAAGTGAGGGCCAGTAACTAGGCCTAGCATCATTTCCAGCTCGGTCTCTTCTGGATACTTTGTTGCTTGACAGGTTCCTCGCTCCCTCAACCTAAACATAATCATCCCTTTTGATTTATATACTGTATATCGGTATTACTAAAGAGCAACCCACATCTCTGTTGGCTGTCGTGCTGAAAGAATGACATTGTTAAAAGTTCTAAATTTTATTGCTGTGCTTATTTATAAAGCCCTGGCTACATTGACACAGTCCTGCTTCAAACCTTATACCATCAATTACCAAAATACTGTAAAACATTTCTTTTCACTGCAACAAATTCAGAATGTTACTCCACGGTGTGAACACATCGTAATTCATCTCTCACATTCACTTCTTCTTTTTCTCCAGTTTCCTGATCGCTTTCCTTAGTGTCTGTCTGTTTTTTCTTGAGCTAAAAGTATCTGTATTTTTACCCTTTATTTTCTTTTCTTTTTTATTATCAGTCCAATCCAATTACTCTTAACTACAGAAGTCAACATATTGGTTAACATCCATTGTTAATAATCCCCTCTCAGGGCTAAGCCATTTCTTTACATATGTTTTTCTTCTTGTCTAATAATGCATGTATAACCTCAACCTTGTTATGCACAATCAAGTTATAGACATAATTTCTTTCAGGAGAACCTGGCCATATATGACCATAAACTCAAAAAGAAAGACTAATCTGAAATGGCATCTGACAGAAATATATTGAAATTACACAGAGAACAATAACAGCTAAAGCTTTTGGCTGTAAAAAAATTGTTCTCCCAAATGTGGGCAATCAGGGGAATCAAAGATAAGCTCTGTAACCGGCAAGAAATGGAAACTATTTAAGATTTTTTGCAGAAAAGTCCATTGGCTTCTATCCAAAAATATTAGTTGTGTGACCTCTGATACATTCCCGTGTGCTATGAAACATCAGTAGGCCAAATCCCACTTGTTTCAGCCTCCAGGGGTCTTCCAGGCCTCTTTGTATCCACCTTTCAATACATACACACTAAATACAAGTCCCTCCTGCTAGTCTATTGGCTGACAAAACTGCATGTGATTGGTCGATATTGCAAAAAGTCAGCCATCTTGTGAACAGTCAGCTAGTGGAGAATTGCTTTGTCTTGATACAAAAAGACGACCAAATAGCTGTTCAGTTCAGCTCTGGAATTAATGTGCAAAGTCTCATGGACATCCCAGGCCAGAATACTACTTCTACTACTTCTGGAAGGGCTACAAAGACACAACTACCCAGCTATTACTAACATGCCAAGAGTCTAGCTGCCGGAGCAAACAGTAGATTCATGAGTAGATTTTTGATTTTAATATTTATTGATTCATTTTACAAAGACATTGTAATACCACGGTGGTTTAAAAGGTGGTTGTAAAAGTTTTTTTAATGTCCAAGACCAGACCAGGGTCAAGACCAAGACCAGACCAATGAGATTCCCAAACTGTATGAAACAATAAAACGTGTGAAAAATGCTAACCATTGGCACTCCTCAAATTTATCTGAAAGATCAGATTAAAAACACCCAAAGAAAAGCAATTAAGATTTGTCTCGGAAAAAAATCGGTCGATTCTGAGACAAGACCGAGACCTTTAATAAGTGGTCTTGAGACCGGTCTTAAAGGTGCCCTGCAACACAAAACCATTTTAACTTACATTTTTTGAAATATGTCAGTGTCAAACATATGTGTTTGTGTTATGTGATGAATGTGAAAATGAACTGCTACCTCCTCAGTCAGCTCTAGCCACTAAAGAGAAATGAGAGGAGAAACCACAACAGCTGCTCAGTCTAACATCATGTTGCCTGAGCTCATTACTATTTATGAGCTTGCCCAGTTGGCTGGGTAAAGGATACTAATAGCCAGGCTGCCATTGGCTAGCAGTTAGCCTATCAGCTTAGAAGTAGCTTAATTCGTTGAATATTAATGATAACTGGCACAAATGGAACTGATTCTTCCTGCAGGCTTTCTATACCACGCTAGAATGGCTTAAAACAAGGTAACCAAGGCATTTCTTCTTCAAAAAATGTCCATGGTAGAACTAAAGTAGAGTAATGAAATATGTGTGGCAGGGCACCTTTAAGACCAAGACTGATCTAGAGTACTAAAACACTGATGCGACTAAACCTTTATCTGTTGAAGAGTTAGTTCTGACACCTTGGTCAGGGCTAATGGGTCAACAGTTTACTCTGACATTATTATAATAAGTGAAGAAAGCCTCAGAGAGAGACTCGTACTGTTTATGAAGCATTCCTGGCCTCTGTCTCAGGTGAAGAGCTTCACCAGACAGGGGAAGTGGAATATAAGTGGCAGCTCCACAGTAGGAGAGGGATTCAAGGAAACATCCATTAATTGTCTATAGCTGAGCATTTCTTCTTACGGTCATCAGGGACTGGAGTACATCCCAGCATTAAGTGCATTGGAGGTAGGGAGGCATCACAGACAGGCTGCCAGTCCATCACACACACACACACACACACCAATTGCTATTGCGGAGGGAATTTGCAGAAATGCCAAACAAATTTCACAAATGTTACATAGAGGGGCCACCTCAGTAACAAACTTTTACAAAGAAGTGATATTAAAGCTTGACTGCAGAACTTTTTCATATTAACAAACTCCGTTACATTCAATCCGCTGCCAAATGTGTTGCTACAAAGTTAATTAAGACTCCACACAACTCTCTCTGTAGTTCTCAGTATGACTATATTCACAAGATTGTGGCGTCCGGTGATTTTCCCGTGTAGAAACTTGAGTGAAGATAATGTCCATCATGTTTTTTAATCGTTCCATGGCAACTAGTAACCGCATAAAGGAGGTGATCACGGAAGGCTTGTATCAGGTGGCTGCATTGATGTTGTCATTCCTCATGGGGGAGACAGAAACTACACACTATAGCTTTAATAATAATAATAATAATAGTAATAATAATAGTAATAATAATAATAATAATAATAATAGGATATACAGGACAGGCCAAAAGTTTGAACACACTTTCTCATTCAATGCGTTTCTTTTATTTTCATGACTATTTACATTGTAGATTATCACTGAAGGCATCAAAACTGTGAATGAACACATGTGGAATTATGTACTTAAAAAAAGTGTGAAATAACGGAAAATACAGGTATATACAATAATTTTTCGGTCCGAGCTTCTGTGTGAAAATGAGTGCAAATGTGTAAATCCCCTCTTTGCTTGAGATTGTTTTTTCATTGAGGGGGATAGGTCTTGCATTGGAGGTGGCCAGCTGTGAGCTCAGTTGGGGCTAAGAAGCACAGAAATTCTCACTAGCAGAAAGCTGATTAATTTGACATTTATGTCTTTCTGTTGTCTTCTCTTTTATTGCCAGATGAAGAGCTGGGCATAAGAAAGCTCAGGCTGCTCAACCTGTTACCATCGCAACATTGACAATAGATGGATAGAACCAGCACAAAATATGTAGAACGTATGTGGATGGGTGTGATTTGCATGCTTTTGAAAGGAATGTATAATAAACATGAACTGAAATGACAAACTGCGGACTCGCTATTGCAAGAAGTTAAAAATTATTTTTCCCTTTATCAATGGAAAGTGTTGGAGCTCAAGTGACTGGATTTCCTCTCTGGCTTGTGCTTCTGCTGGGGAAAAGAATCCAAGACAAAGCCACACACACACACACACGGTGGCCTGTAGCCGTGTTTCTGGTGCCGGCCTGCAAGTTGAATCTAGAAGATAGGGCAAGTTATTTCCCTTTATTCAGCTGGCACTGGGGAACCCACATTGACCTTCAAAGCAAAGGTTTATAAAGGAAAGAACAACACAAAAAAGGTAAGGGGTCCCCGAGAGTGTTTTGCACCGCAGAGCGCTGTGCACAAGTGCTACTTGTCTTTGTTCATACATTTAATATTTATGTGGGGTTTGGTTCGAGGTGAACGTGTGTATCATTTCATCCGGAAGGGTGGAAGCCAATCTGATCTGGTCTGGGTTGTTATAGAGCCATGGACATGACTATCCATAGAAACTGTTGGACATGATGGTTGTATTGTAATGTAAATGTGCCCATATTATGAAAAAAAATCCCTTTTTCTGGCATTTGGGGTGTTATTTTGTGTCTCTGGTGCTTCCACACACATAAAACCTATTCATGCAATTTTGAGTGAGATACGGTTCCTGAACGTCCTTTGCCTTTGGTCTCCGGGTCAGCTGTTCAAAATCTGCACGGCTTACTTTCGTCACTAGCCGAGACGTGGTGGCTAAACGTAGCACAGGCTAGCTCGTTGTCGATTGGCAAAACACAGCTACAACACATCATACACCTAGTTCACCATAATCTCCAAAAGAACTACTTCCATGTCCCTGTTCTGCAGGTATTCCACAAGTGACCCTCGTCAAGAAGAAGTCTCCCAGCTAATCCTGCCTTGAATCCTGCCTTTGACTGACCAAAGTTGGAGAAAGAGTTATCTAGCTGATGTGATCTTACCTAGCTACTGAGAATGTGCAACTCCCAACAAAGATAGTATAGAAGTGAGACATCTCACTCTGTAGCTAAAACAGAGACCCAAACAAACATGGGGAAAACAGGATCTGCAGCAATGTGCAGTACAACAAAAATATGGTGTTTTTGGAAAATGAAACCATGTAAACCTATTCTGGTACAACTTCAAACAACAAATATCAACCTAAAAAATGAGCATAATATGGGCGCTTTAAATAGCAATTTAGCATTGGGTGTTTGCCAGGATTCACCATGTTTACCACAGAAACCTCTGCTTTCTGTGGCATCAGGAGTATTTCATATCTCGCACCAATTCAACAATCTCGAGTTGTACAGGCAGCTGCGAGCGTGAAACAAAACATCGGGAGAGAGAAAGAATGGCACCTGTGCATACAAAACTAAGCAGCATATGCACAGAGCAGACACCAAAACTTAAACTGACTTTCAACATTTTGGGGGCAGATAACCAAGGAGGCACTGGCCCTCCTCTGATTGGTCACTTTCAATGCAATCTCACTTGTGGACGTCCTTAGTCTACCTTGTTTAACAGCTAATAGCTAATAATCTTTATCATTAGCTAGATAATTATGCATCTTTGTCTTCTGAAACATGAAACGGGTGCTGGCATGATCAAAGTGGCAACAATCAGTTACATGTCCTTTCCAAGGAGAAATGTCCTACCCAGTCCTTCATAATCTCACTTTGAATATTGTAATTTAACCTGTATTCTATATATCTCTTTTATTGAGTGTGTGAACTATTTTCCGGAAATTCTAACTTAATTTGAACATTTTAAATGGATTAATTAGCTGGTTGGTATTTTACAATGATTTGACATGCTTATCTAAAATGCGAGTAATAGCCTCAAAGGTATTAATCATAATTCACATACACTATTACACACATTAAAAGAGTTGCAAAATAGCAGAGAGAACCAGGCTGAATGGCCGGTCATAAAACCATTAAGCAAAAAGAATAGTCTCGAAATATATTCTGAAATGGAGCAGGTCCAGTCCAGAACCTTCCATATCCTGAGGAAAAGACTCCCAACACCAAACACCGGCATGATCAACAGGCTTCTCCCTCAGGACACTAACAACAATATATGTTAGGGGCGGGGGTGGATACAGCAGAGTACCATGATACTTTCCTTGTCAATACTGTATTGATACACAAACGCCAAGTATCGATCTATTATTAAACATGTAAAGTTTGTCTGCCTGACAATCCCATTAACAGAAATAAAATGAAGTGAGATGAACAAACAGAAATACGTCCTTTTCCTTTTGGGTACATAATTTAAAATTGGGGAAAAAATAAAGATAGGAAAAAAGGTAATTGCAATATATCTTAGAATACTGCAATATGTTGAAAATTTAAATAATATTGTATCGTGACACAAGAATAGTGATGATATTGTATCTTGAGTCTCCTGGTGATTCACACCTCTAACATACAGTTTATGGAGCTCAAAATGGCCTCACCATGACAAGGCATTATTTATGAATGTCTAAATTTCTGCTAGAATCTGAATAGCTAATGGAAAAGTCCATGTAACATGAGATCATATCATAGGCTGCAGACTCTTGCACCAATACAGGAGAGACTGCCTGCAGTAGCTCTTCATTTCTTAACGGGGGCACTGGAATTTACAGAATCTCACACACAGTGTCACACAATTTACATTCAAACAACCTTTATATGTGCCCAAAGATTGTGTTGCCTTCACTATGGTTAAGGTATTCCTGAGGTTAGGTAACTGAAAGACTTGGTCAGGGAACGGCCATGGGTACGGTTGAAATGGAGAATGTTATGTAAATTCAGGTCTATGGTGCAATATCTATAATACAATATAATACTTTAGCATGGCTGTACAAAAGTCAGACATGCTACATGCCCATCCAAAATGCATGTTAAAAGGGATGCATTTTCTTCAGCTATTTTACAGGGCTGCCATAAAATGCAACAGAAAATAGTATGGTCAAGGAGGGACAACGTGGCTAGGGCAGAAACCTTAGCTATGAAAAGCAAACGTACCTGTTGAATATTCCTTTTAATACTTCTGCTGTTCATCTTGTTGTATTCCATTCCAAACCAGTAGCCTACCTTGGAATAATTTTCCATTTAATAGAAGACATGTGATTGTGTGTTACCCCTGACCCAGTTTCCTGTAGATTTCTAAAGAAGTCGTCACAGTATGAGTTCTGTCTGCTATGAATTTTTTCTCAAATGCAATTTCTGTCATATGCACTCCGGCTTACATGGTTGGTTACATTTGAAAACCAGCCTGCAACCACTGAACCCTTTTGACAGAGATCCCTTTAAGAACTGCTTTGGCCAGTGTACCCCAGAGGAAATGGATGAGACATATGCATTGTGCATTACTGAAAGCTTTTCAATGTGCCACCAATTCTACGTGTGGAGCACCATATGCACTTTGCCAGGGAACTTTGGCCCACTTGGATTCAACTGTTGTCCAAAGCACCCCATGAGTTCATGTGAATGGCAGTGCTATGCAACTTCTGACTGAAGCCTCTGAACAAGGCCTCTTGAACAGCTTACACCAAAAGGCAGAAGATGAGATGAATAATGTAAGCGCATAAATGTAGATTGTTGATGCCTGAGGCATGGCCTCATTTGAAAATAAATAAATAACTTAATCAAATGCGTCAAATCAACTCTTACGGATATAATTTCTTCTAACTAAAAGCCGAACATATTGTGATGAAGTTGTGAAAAAAACCTATGACATCCCAGATGAAGACAATCTTTAGCACCTGCTTGTTTTTGGATTTGATCTTTGGAAATATTAAGACCAATTTTGTACTGTGTGGCTTAGTGAAGAACAAAGATTTGTGACAGTTTAAACACATCAGCAATTAGGTCACATAAAGTCGCAGCAGGCACAAACAATTTGAGAGTGATCATAACTTCCTTCAAACCAGCCTGAAGACACGCTAACTCAGCCAGTTTTATAAAGAGTATTTCATGTTTGGGTAACACTTCACAGTAAGGTACACAAAAAAGGGTGGTTACTGTTTTCGAAAGAGAAACAAATGATTAGTTACCCTTTTGAAAAAGGGTAACAACTACCCTTCTGAAAAAGGGTACCAACTATCCTTCTGAAAAAGGGTAACTAATCATTCGTTACTCTTTCAAAAACAGTATCACCCTTTTTTGTGTACCTTACTGTAAAGTGTTCCCCATGTTTGTTAGGTAACTTGTGTATATTGTATTCCACTCAGAGGGGTGGGTGGTGTGTGAGTGTGAAGAAAACACATTGTTAGTTAGTTCATTTGTACTGTGTATTTGTGATCAATAATCACCTACAGTATAAGTTTTCATGTATCACTTATATGTGGCCGTGCACTCAAATCTTGGTCATTATGAGCAATGAATGAATTAACCCTTGTGTTGTCCTCCCAGATCAAAATTGAAGAATTCTTTTTAACATTTCTGTAGCATGTGTTGACGCTTCCTACACTTTTTTCAAATGTTTGTGTTAAAAAAGCAGAAATTATGAATGTTTTTGACTAATAGTTAAGATCACAGGATGATGACTTAAATAAAAGTGAACTGGTCCTTTATTTCATTTGTGAAGATTATTTTTTAGACCCATACCTGTAATTCTTTTGGGTAATTGAAAACCAAATTCCTCAAACTTCACCCAAAGACAACAGGAAGGTTATTATTTGAGTTGGTATATATGAATCATGTATATATACTGTATTTTAAAGACTATGTGGTTAGTGGTGAGGAAAACAAAAGCAGTTAACGGAATCTGGGAGCAAACTGATTGGTAAATGAAAAAAAGAGATGTCTCTTAAAAGGTTATGAGTTGAGGAGAAACAGGTCTTGAAAAACCTGTTATCACACAACACTGCATAACTTGCTAGAATTCCTTCAGATGCCTAAAGGAATAAAGTTGCCTTGCTTTGGCTTAATTGTCAGCTAAATTGGAATGTAAATTCACACCGATGAGACCTAAATGTCGCTTTGCTTATATCAAAAGCTATAACTGCAAGGCTATATGAAATAAAACCCAATAAACCTAAACACTCTGCTCATCTCCTGCTTTCTCCAAGTCATTCTCTCTCTTCTGGCTTTATGCATTACACATATATCAGAATCCAGCTCTGCTTAGGCTTCAGCTTTTTCTTCATAAACATTGTTGGTCAGATGAGAATAGGTCAACTTCTTTTTATCAGCATGCCATAATACATAATTAAATATTGAGAATACTGAGTTCTATTGACTATTAAAATAAAGGCTACTGCAGCTGTGTTTATATATATTGTATTCAGTAGTAGAAACAATCCTGTTATGTAACTTGTGTATTGCAAGAAAAATTGACCAGAAGATGATACATTTGTAGCATGCTGAAAGCATCACTCATCATAAGATGTTCCTTAGAAAAGCACAGCCGTGTGCTGCTGTGTTTCTAAGGTGGGGCTCTTAATTTGATGTGCATTTGTCAAACCAACCAGTTAATCTTCATCTGTGAAGTCTTTTTTCCTGGTAAAACTGAAAAATATTGTTTGAAAATACTTATGGTAGAGCATAAATCTCACTTTGTGTTGCTTGTCAAAGTGTCTGCTGTGTGTGAATAGGATCATTGTTGCCCCTTGTGGCCCTCTGGCAGTAGCAGAGTGGCAATCGGGAGAGTTTGGACATTTCCCAGTGGGCCGGTAGTATTTCGAGGCCGTAAGGACCGGTCTAATGATAGTTATATATTGCAAGTTCTTACCAACACCATCCGGCAGCCGCTACCTGCTGGTCAAACTGTGCGGCCTCTGCTCAATATCTACAGCCTCTTAGTCAGCCTCTCAATCCAAACACAGGCTAATCAGAAAGCACTTACCATGTTGGGGATTTTCAGTATAACAGGGATCAGTGAGCGGCCCCAGCCCAAATGCCATAGCCTTGGTCGGCTTATGAGGTAAAGCCAATGAACACCTTTTTTTTCCCTCCTCACATTTGAAAGATGGAAATTAGCCCTTGGGCTACAATCTGGCACATTTACATGTACTGTTGTGCATGTTCATCAATGTGCATTGTCCTGAATGAATAAATAAATAAATAAATAAAATAAATAAATAAAGATTTGAAAGTCGAAAATTTTAGAGGAGAAGGCAGCGAAATGCTCCAAAATAACAGACATGTTCTGGGCATAAACGAGTAAAGATACTAGAGGTGATATAAGATGACTTTGCTGTGCACCTAATGTCCCAGCTAGGCACAGAAAGGAATTAGCACCAGCTAGAAGCCAGCCAAAAGATTGTGACATATTTGAAAAGTAGCTTGTGGTAAAAATTACCTAAAGTTGTTTGTTTTGGTCAAATCCGTAGCCCACTGTCTTGAGCAACCAAAGCTTGAAGTATACATTGGGTTATGAAAACATTACACCTAATCAGTTTTAAACTCAGACCCTCCACTCGCCTTGTCTGGAATTTGTCTTGTAAGGTAGGTCTTTTCTCAATTTGGCCAGCTGTGGCCAAATGTTTCTCCCACAAAAGACAATATGAATTTACTAAGACTAACTTGCAAATGATAAAATGTACATGGAGGTCACAATTGGCTGATACATATGCAGTGACATACCTTTTCAGAATAAATGCCCACTCAGGCATGTCTGAACATTACTATTCATCTATCTGTGTAATAACTCCTCTTGGTATCAACTCAGCCAGTACAGCTGAAATAACTTAAGCCTGGGTTACTGGAGCACAGCCCATTCAAAGTGCCACTTGCTCCCAGTGCAGCTGATTAGAAGGATTTGCAAAAAAACTTGGCCACTACACCAAAACTACTCCAATTCCAACGCTTTTTTAGCAAGCATGGAAAGTGACAGATGGAGGAAAAAACACAGGGACTCTCAGGGCTGGCAAGCCACTGAGGATACATGCATGCAAAACATTCCTTGGACGGCACCAAATATAAATCCAGGGAGCTGAAGGGCTTTGAGTGTGGGAGGTGAGAGACACAGACAGAGACAGGGGGAGATGTTATAGCCGAATGGATTGATGGACGGATAGACATATTGGATAAGGAGGAGGAGGAGGAGGAGGAGGGGGTGATGGAACCTATTTCCAGTGGGCTGCAGAGCTTTTTAATTCCAGCTTTTCTGACTTTTCTGTGAAAGCGGCTTCTGCTTCTTGCTCATCACTTAAAGCCATCTTTCAGTGGGGAGTTTGACAGCGATGCCCAGTAAACCCTGGCTAAACTGAGACTGACGTTAAGCTTGGAATGAGTTTCACTTGACCCTCAACACAACTCATGTCTATGTGACAAACTGCACATGCTAAGACACACCAGACATAACTGATTTCATAGTGTATTCCCTGTAACACATAGCAATACAGTCAAATGCTTTGTGACTCCAAAGCAACACTTTTAATGTATACACGGCAAATGAGACAACATAGCACTTCTCTGATGTGAAAGGACAAAGATTGTGTCTTCACCAGTCAAGCATTGCCAGATCTCTACAATGTTGTGTCAGCACTGGAATACACTACACCATCTATCTATTCTGAGATAGGAGGGCAAAATCGCTCTGGCTTGTTTACGTCTCTTTAAGCCAAGCCTTGATAGTGGAGATATCAAAAGGAGAGGGACATCTGGCGCATAGGAGTTTTCTGTTGCACGACTAAAACAAGCTTTGAGCGTACACATGTTCCACAAAAACAAGTTCCTTCCAGAGGCTATTTTGCAGAGGCACCATGGCTATGGCTATTTCCCCCCTCCCGGAATGCTGTGTGGACAAGCCAGACCTTCCTTTGCAGCGCTGTGGAGACAGTTCACAGTTTCAATGGCGTAGAAGGTGCTTTTTGGCTGAGCTGTAACTGTAGCTGACCGATGCTGCTACAGCTGAGCCGCGGGGGGAAATCATTAATACTTATTTCTCATTCTGTCTCCAGCAAGAGCCTCTTGTTCATTTGTATGCTTCCTTTTTCTCTGTGATACGGTTGGCAGGCATAGTTCAGTAGAAAGAAAATAGTTTGGGTTGCGATTTCTTGAAAGAAACATTGATGTTGAGTTTTTCAAATGCATTATTTTGGTGATTTGAGCAACCAAGCCAAGTGCCGTCTAGTTCCATTATATTGGAGAGAAGGCAGACATCTCTACGGCCGATATCTCCAACACTTGGCAACTCACACCAGCACAAACTATCGAGATTGATAAATAGAACTACAGGTAAGAGGACAAATGTCTGTCCCTGAACTGTCCCTTTGAGCTGACAGACTTACAAGAGCAAAAATGTATAGTGTACCACATTCCCTGGTCATGGTGATAACGACAAGACTACAGATAGTACCGTTTCAATGCCATTGCATAATCTGATGATGCCTAAATGATATAGAGGACATTGAACCGGCATCAAGTACATACAGAAAGTTACTGCTATTGGCCTGTGATACTAAACATCCCCCAAGGCAGGATTTTAGAGAGGATCCCCCTGTGCTGTGTTGTTTGCACACACATGGCCACACCACCTTGTCCCTTCTTTGCTTCTTGTTTGTTTGCAATGTATAAAACTGATAAAGCTGTACCATAGCACAGTCTGTGCTGGTGAATATTTCCATTTTAATTTTAACAAATTGCGAGATGCAAGTTTGCTCAAGATATGCCTGGCTACACCTGGGGCACAGTAATATGTCACACCATCTGCTCTCCTCTCAGCTGTAAGCTCCATGCAGTGGATCAAAGCACCTTTTTTTCTTCTTTTGTTAAACTTGCACCATACCTCTACTCCCACAGGGTGTTTAACCTGCAGAAAACTTATTTTCAACTTTTAAAACTCAGGGGTTTGGAAACCACCCTATGGAATTCAAGTTTTGGATCAACTTGAGTGGGTCCTAAAGAATCTATGCCAGCCTTTAGGTTTTAGAGCACATCCAAAAATTATTCTGTGCAGGTGATTTGGTAAAAAACATCAACTTGGCAAAAAAGAACAAACTCGCACTCTGCTCTTGCTATAGCATCCCCGTTTATTCACAGAAAACATAAGTTTCGGTTTTGTCCAACCTTTGTCAAGAGTATGAGCTTACAGTTTTGAAACAGCTGGGCTAATAAAAGGAATTGATGAAGAAAATAGTATATAGTTGAAGAATGAAGAACAATGGCAGAAGGGATATTCCCTAATACTGATAAGCATTTCCTGAAATTTTGACTTGACTCTCTGCAATAGAACCAAGTTTAGGTAAACGCTCCGTGAACTGAAGGCTTATAATAGGGATGAGCGAGTACAGCATTATCTGTATCTGTATCACCACATAAATTATCTGTATCTGTATCTGTACTCAGAGTGGACGGGGCCTAACCCGGAAGTTGACAGGATTTAACCCGGAAAAGGGTCGGGTTGTCTTAAAATGGGCGGGGCTTTAACCAGTATGTTATTTTAAGCATGCAATTGATATGGGTTGATCAGAAATTGTTATATTTACTGCTAATTAGAAAACTATTTACATGACAGCATCAGCATTAAGCTTCAGATCAATTGTGTTGTCATGGTAACAAACAAACTATATACAGAACAAGTTTTGCAACAACGAATACAACACATGCGATTGCAATTATGAAGTAAAATGTAATGAACAAAAGTTTTCATACTAAATATAACTTTCTTTTGACTTTTAATTTTTTTATGATCAGTGTGATTTTTATGTATTTGGTTCTTTTTTTATTTTTTTTATTTCCACACCAGTTGTATGTGTGTGTGTGTGTGTGTGTGTGTGTGTGTGTGTGTGTGTGTGAGAGTAAGAGAGAGACACAGAGAGACAGAGCGAGAGAAAGAAAGAAAGAGAGAGAGGGAAAGAGAGAGGGGGGGGGCTGTGTTCGACGGATCAAATAGATACACTAGAGCCAGCAGAGATTTAAAAAAATAAAATAAAATCTCAGACGGCAGAGACGCAACGCGAGTCGCGTTCTACCCAGCACAATGTCTGAACAAACCCTATGTTTACCAGAAACCCACTGGTAAAGTACGTACTAAAAACCGAAGTAAAAAACAAACCTGAAGCTGAAGAAACCCTAAACGTTAACGGAAAAGACCCCTGGACCTGACTGACTGAGGGAGAGGGAGCGAGAGAGCGCTGTTAACTTCTCTGTGTTCTGCATGTGAGTGAGCAGAGCGTGTTTGTGGGGGGGGGGCGCTGTGACTATCAAAGAACGCAGACAAGGTCCCAATGAGGAGTTTTATTCAATCCAAGCACAGATATTGACTCGCATTACTCGTATAATACTTGTATTCGACAAAAGTGCTTTATCTGTACAGGATACTCGTTTCAGCTGAGTATCCGGATCGTCTCTACTTATACACACAAGTATGAAATGGTTACTCAGACTTTGTACTACAAGATAATGTAAATCATTTCGAATTAAAAAAATTATTTGAAAAAATGAGTTTCAACATATCATTACAAAATGAGTATATGGGCTCCTTAGTGATCGCTCACCTTTTGAACGGCTCTGGTTCCGGAAGTGATTTTCTCCATTCAATTGCTCCATTGACGTTCCAGCAAATGCTTATATAAAGAGATTTAAGTCTGGAACAAATAAGCCAAGCAGCTACAAGATGAATTGTGACCATAAACACGGTTTCTACAGTTTTCACCAAGTCAAATCTAAAACTTTTTAAGACCTTTTTAAAACCTCTATGAAGGAAATTTAGGACATATCATGACTTTAAAGAAAAAACATGAATTTCAGGGTCAGGAAACATTGCTAACAGAAAGTTCCACCAATCAGAGATGTTGCTGTTGCTCTTAGGATTGTGGGTAGTATAGTACCTCCCCATGACATTAAAATGAGATTGATCTATATTGACTTGCGGCTTCTGCAGGGACACACCATGATTTCTCAGTTCTGTAGCTTGTGGTATTAACCAAAATCCTTATGGCGGAATATGGATGGGATTGTGTCTTCCTGGTCCACACTCTATTGGTCACAGCTTGATATTCACTGTTTGCTTTTGTTTGTTTTCCCAGTATGACACATTGTTTGTATTTGCCAACATAGTGTTGATTGACGATGGAGAGCATGAAATAGTCAACAGAAAGTCATATTACACAAGTAGAATTAGGGTGGGGATGGTTTTAAGTTATTTAATAAAATGCACAAACAGATACTAGGATCCATTGACAGTGTGTGTGTGTGTGTGTGTGTGTGTGTGTGTGTGGGTGTGTGTGTGTAGGAGTGGGGATCGATACCAGTGCATATGCTGTTATTTGCCAGAGAGATTGCAATACATAAATACATTTTAAAAAAAAACTTTAATTACACAATTCAAATGACTACACATAAAAGGGTGCCATACAGCACAGAGAAAACTGACAGGAGAGCAGGCTCTGTGCACTTTAAAGGCTTTGAACATACAGTCGCCACTCAAAAAGAAATCAGAGAACAAGAAGGTGTCACCTAAAGCTGTAGTTCTGTATGTGTTTTCCTTATGGCAATTAAAGAAACAACACAAAAAGAAAATGGCATTCTGCAACTACTGAAAAGGAAAAGATATAGCAGATAATGCTGGATCCCCATGAGCTTTGGATCTCCTCAGATGTCTTTAAAAAATACTAAAATCCTCTATGACTGCACAATGCTGTTATTGAGCCCAAAGAAAATCGGAACAATTATTTAGTTCTGGTGTACCACAACGTGTGGACCTTTCTAAAAACACAAGACAAGGACAAATATATAAAAGAGGCGCTGCATTCGTCCTTTCTTTGAGTGTTTTTGAGGCGCGATGATTGAAAATGTCTTTTCTTTCGGGTCCCACAGCACTAGTTTGTAAGTAGTTTTCATGAGGAGACGTTCTTCTCTAATCCCTCCACAGAGATCCCAGCTTTCTGTTTTTTTTCTTCCGCAAAACAATCAAGGAGCCATCGGTGATAATTGATCTTCATTCCCTGCATCGGTGCAAATGTTTGAAATATGCCAAATATTCAACATGCTCATTTAGTTGAGAGGTTCTCCATTAAAAAGACTTGAAAAGAGCAAAAATAAATAATGAGTCAGCTAATGGAGAAACTGGTCAGGAGAAACTTTTCAGGAGCAAAGGTAATGTGGGAGAAAAGGGCAGCTGCGAGATGGAGAGAGACTCGAAGTGAACGGGCTGGAAGAGAAGCTGGGAGACTGCTTGTATGGCACGTTCATGTGCTCTAGTGGCTATGCTAACAACCTGTGATTTGCGTGGTGAAATCTGAAAACATGAGCATTAAAAGCCTTGAGGTGAGGAAGGCACGCTCTCATGGAACAAGTGCTTCACCTATAACCAACCCAAACTGATCTTACTTCAGCATCGGAATCAGAAGCGCCGTGGAGCGTGTGGAGCTGTACATCTGACTACTCACAAGTGACTACAGACACATGGAGGGAAAGATGACTTTGCACACTGCACAAGGCAGTTGGCAGCAGGGTTACACATGTAATTATATTTAGCAGTGTGAAGCATCCAGGCGAAGCAATGCAGAGAGTGTGTTTTACCCTCTGGGCTAAATGTAAAGCCATGATATCTTACTTGAAGCATTCCAAATCAGCCCAAATTCAACTTGCTGAAACAAAAAGTCCTAAGGATTGACACATTGAAAGATGGAAATCACAGCACATCTTCTCACAGCTTTACGTATAGCACTGTAAAGTCTGAGTTAATGTATTTTCTACTCAGAGTGTGCTCTCCATTTTTGCCTGTCTATCAAGCCGCTTTGGATAATAATTGTCTAGGATGTGGTTGGGATTTGAGGCTCCCAGCAAAGCAAACCAAAAGCAAGAAAAAATAAGACAAACATCACAAATGGCTGCTTATGGCATTCTGCCGAAATCTAATATTCAACTTCAAGATGGAGCATCAGAGGCATGTGGGCTCACCCGGGTTCAGATAAGTTAATTTGTCATTGGGAAAATTCTGACAGCTGTGTGGTAGGAGATTTCCTCTGACAATCTCAAACTAAAAATAAATTCAAACCTGAGACCCATGAGACAGACACAGGTTCATTTGAAAGAATTAAAAACAGATTCAAGACAGTTCGGGGGCTGCTCAGTCCCATAATGGAATACTGTTTTCGCCACCAGGTTTGATCAGCACACACATACACACACACACACACACACACACAGTCAATGTCCATTTCCCTACAAACTGGTTCTGTTGGAAAGTCTGGGAACAATTGGACTATAAATTGAACAAATAAGCAGTGTGTGACAGCGTGTGTTTTTTTATGCTTGCCATATGGCTAATAATCTACATGTATTAATGCCACAGTGGGACTGTAAAGCTTTTATGAGATCCTTGTTGACTTGCCAGCTAATTACATTTCCATAGTGAGACAATAATGGGATTATATTACCATAGTTTCATTGTCTCAACCATAATTTTAGCATTTGCCAAAATGATTTTCCTTGAAGTTGTGGTGTTATGGTTTTTCGCTTATCCCCTTTCCTTTATTGTGCTATGTACACTACCGGTCAAAAGTTTGGGCTCACTTACCAATTTCCACTTCATTATAGACAGAATAACAGCTGATCTGAGGGGATGGCTGATCTTTAATGCAATATGCCTATTGCCTATTATCAGCAACCATTCATCCGATGTTCCAAAGGCTCATTCACTGTTTACTAATTTGATATAATTTTATAAAAAAACTAACTGAGAAAACACTGGAGAACTCTTTTGCAATTATGTAAGCACATAATGTAATCTGACAACTGCTGCCGTGGTTCAAAAACCTCAGCTGGTATTCTGTCTATAATGGAGTGCAATGGAAATTTCTAAGTGACCCCAAAACTGTTGACTGGTAGTGTGTATGTTTTGTGCATTTTATAGGTTTACAAAGTGAAAAAGCCTAAAGTCCCCCCGAAGGGACTTACCATCGCCAATAGAAAATACTGTTCACAATCTGCTCCAAACAGTTCTGCTGTAGTTCAGCCTTTACTTCAGAGACAAACACGTTATATTGCTTGCCTAGCTGCTGCTGCTGCTGCCGCCCTCATACTCTTTTTCTGACTGGCTAGTAGTCCTTACGTAGGGAATGTCAGGGCACGCCCGCATACTCAAGTCAAGTCAAGTCCAGTTTATTTCATCCATAAAAATGGAAATTACAGTGCTCACACCCGCCATCATACCCATAAAAACTAGAGAATAAATAAAACACAACAAATACACTACAACATTATACTATACTTAAATACAATCAAAAAAATAAAATGGATACAAATAACATACGTTTAAAGTACATGTTGTAAATAAAAGAGAGAACATCCCGTTTAGTTTGTGTCACAGGGGGTCTTACCCTACCACTACGCTCCGTAACCCTGCCAGTCAGATTACCATGAAGAGGGTGACCCCCTTATTTTCTGTGTCATTTTTCCCAGACGATCTTCATATACAGTGGTGTGAAAAAGTGTTTGCCCCCTTCCACATTTCCTGTTCCTTTGCATGTTTGTCACACTTAAGTGTTTCGGAACATCAAACCAATTTAAACAATAGTCAAGGACAACACAAGTAAACACAAAATGCAATTTGTAAATGAAGGTGTTTATTATTAAAGGTGAAAAACAATCCAAACCATCATGGCCCTGTGTGAAAAAGTGATTGCCCCCCTTGTTAAAACATACTATAACTGTGGTTGTCCACAGCTTAGTTCAATTTCTCTAGCCACACCCAGGCCTGATTATTGCCACACCTGTTCACAATCAAGGCATCACTTAAATAAGAGCTGCTTGACACAGTAAGGTCCACCAGAAGATCCTTAAAAGCTACACATCATGCCGAGACCCAAAGAAATTCAGGAACAATTGAGAAAGAAAGTAATTGAGATCTATCAGTCTGGAAAGGGTTATAAAGCCATTTCCAAAGCTTTGGGAATCCAGTGAACCACAGTGAGAGCCGTTATCCACAAATGGCGAAGACGTGGAACAGTGGTGAACCTTCCCAGGAGTGTCCGGCCGCCCAAAATTACCCCAAGAGCGCAGCGACGACTCATCCAAGA
>NC_048419.1:8415177-8418510 GCF_013103735.1 Etheostoma cragini | reverse complement strand
TCACTTTTTCACACAGGGCCATGATGGTTAGGATTTTTTTTCACCTTTAATAATAAACACCTTCATTTACAAATTGCACTTTGTGTTTACTTGTGTTGTCCTTGACTTTTGTTTAAATTGGTTTGATGTTCCGAAACACTTAAGTGTGACGAACATGCAAAGGAACAGGAAATGAGGAAGGGGGCAAACACTTTTTCACACCACTGTACCTGATCCACTGTATTTAACTCTCCCATCATTTTACCAGCCCTTTTAGTCCCTCTATCAATCCTGGCCTTCTCAGCAGCATTTCACCCCCACCCCACCACACAGTAACTCCATACACTACATATTACTGACATAAAAAGCCTTCTCACCACGTCCGTATTCACCCATAAGGAATGCAACTTCCTCATACAGCATACCCGTGGACTTAATTTTTTCATCACTAAGTCAACATGATCAGACCACAGTGCCCAACTGCTTGTATGTGTTCACGCTTTCTATTTCTACACTTGTTTTTCTGCATACTCTGCTTCTGACTGGCTAGTAGTCCTTACCTAGTTACTGCGCATGTGTGACTCCCAAAAAAGATGGAACAGAAGTGTGATGTCTCCCTCTGTATTTTAAACAGAGAGCTAAACATACAGGATTGTTGTGGTAGTGTGATAAATGAAGGCTCTGGAAACATTTACTGTATATTCTCGTTATTGTTTATATACCAAAATTCAAATGTCAAACTAAAATAAATAACGCTGTCCTGTGTGCAAAAGAAGAGGGTCTCAGGCCCCCCTTGGTACCACCTACGGGGCCCTGAAAACATCCCAAATTAAGGCAGTTACATCGTAAAGATCACTTGCACGTCGGAAAGCTAAACATTGGTGGCGCAGCTGCTGGCATTTTGGTGTTGCTGGTTATTGCTGCATAAAGTGAATATAGCAATAATCAGGGCTGGTACTTGAGCCCGGTCTTGGACTTGAGTCCGGACTCAAGACCATTTTTCTATGGTCTCGGACTCGCTAGTATTTGGACTTGTCTCGGTCTCTGCAACTGGTCTTGCCCAATATGGCTTTTGGTCTTGACCGAGTCCAGGTGTCTTTATTATGTTGATAATAATATTGGAGGGAAAGTGAAACCCCAAATGATTGTCTTGATACTGTCGTGCATAAGACTTTTTTTCTGTCGTGGACTCGGTCTTGTCTTGGATTTGAACGTCTGTGGACTTGGTCTTGTCTTGGACTCGACTAGTCCTGGTCTTGGACTTGTCTTGAACTCGACTAGTCCTGGTCTTGATCTTGTCTTGGACATGACTAGTCCTGGTCTTGGACTTTTTACTTGCACATTTACAGTGTTAGCAGCCAGCTCAGAGCATGTGTGATTATGAGTCAGGTCAGGTTGTGAGTCTTAACAGGTCGGATCAGGAATGGATTTGGAGAAAATCACACGTAACATGTCCTTTTTAGTAATAAACAGCTATAGGTTTAGAAAACTGGACTCGTATGCCAAACTCTGACTGGGAGATTTAAAAAAGAACTGTCAATCCATTTTTTTATTTTCTTTGTGTCATTCTTGTTTGACCCTAGCCTGTTTTTTTAATAAACCTTTGGATTTTGGACGTGTGCTGTGGGTTCCTACCTGTTCTGTGTTGTATAATAGGATAATTGGATCAGAGGACACACACACTGCTAGTTTACATTTAACAGACATTTAACAGAAAAAATCTTCTCAGTAACCCTTCTGCAAAGTATTTTGTCTTTTAGCGACAGTAATATCAACTCGTCCATTGCACAACTATAGTTTCAGTATTTTTCCTGCTTTGAGAAAGCAATCGGGCCTCCCATTACATTACATTACATTACATTACATGTTATTTAGCTGAAGCTTTATCCAAAGTGTCTTACAATTGTTATATATCAGAGGTTGCACGCCTCTGCAGCAACTAGGGGTTAAGTGTCTTGCTCAGGGACACATTGGTTAATGTATCGTAGTGCCAATTGAACCCATATCTCCCACACCAAATGCATGTGTCATATCCACTGTGCCATCACCACTGTGCCAAATAGGTTTAAGCCGGTGCTAAGGAAAAGCTTGAGCGCCAAAAAAAGCCCAACCGGTCCCTCTGCTGAGCAGTTAGACTGTATGTCACACTCTGATGGTTAAATTTGCAATTAACCATCCCGTTCACATATGCTGAATCATACACGGAACACTACAGTATCACTGAAAATGTATTAATAAGAATTTCAAAATGTAAACCTTACACTTCATAATGTTTTGTATTCATAACACTAGTGTATACATGTACCAATTAGCTACAACAGTTCAGTCCTTGGGAAAAAAAGATACAGTTATGCGCTTTTCACTAATAAAACAAATCAAGTGTAGTCAGATGCAAAAGCCCCCTCCCATGCTGGATCATGTTCCATTCTATTTTGTCCCACAACGGCCCATTCTTAGCCAGGAAAACCACCATAGCTTTGCTTATTTAGTTTTCATTTTTTTGTTTAGTTAATTGTAGTTACAGGTGTTGTAGACCTTATGCAGTTATGTTCAACAAGTGCGCATGGACTGCAGGCAACACTGACTACAGTTTGAAACCAAAGAGACCCATTTATCACCGTCCCATAAAAAGCAGTCAACAGCTGGCCTCAAAGCACCTCCGCAAACACTCAGCAGCTGAGTCAGTCACCCAGACAGAGATTCACTCTGAAATCTGTTGAAAAATCTCTCAAAAAATAAAAGAAACACTGTGGCAGTATGATACGAATACACAATAAACTGGGGGGAAGTATTCAAAGAAGAAACAAATGTTCTTTATTTATTCTGTTGGTTGAAGTTGACTCCAATAATACAAAAAATAAAGATTTGTATACTGGAATTATTATTGATGATGGAGGAACACATTTGAGGGGTTGTGTATAGAAAGTGGCCAAAGGTTCCTGTAGAATGTAGAACAATCCTGATCTGTCAGTTGATGTCTATATTACTTCAGGTGGAAAATGACTTTGCGATGTTGCCCCATCTTCAGCTGATAAATCATGAGAATGTCAGTGGTGCCATTCAGTGACACCATTAGCTATCATGTGTTAGCTGATGTGTCTATGAGGCCTGCGCTGTAACCTTTATATAAGTTACTGCTCCCATAGCAGCTATCAGTGCCATTCCACTGGAAGATTGATCTTTCCACTTTCGGTCCAAACTGCTGTGGAAATGTTTGCCTAACAGAACGCAATCTGGCAAATCTGTTTGCTGATGAGGCAGGTTTGGTCTTTTTGTCTTATTTACAGTGGGTACGGAAAGTATTCAGACCCCTTTAAATTTTTCACTCTTTGTTTCATTGCAGCCTTTTTCCAA
>NC_048419.1:8393159-8415077 GCF_013103735.1 Etheostoma cragini | reverse complement strand
TGGAAAATGGCTGCAATGAAACAAAGAGTGAAAAATTTAAAGGGGTCTGAATACTTTCCGTACCCACTGTATGTTGCTATAATGGAGAATTAGTTCATAGTCCTTCTGAGGTGAAAATGCTACAGGCTTGCTGTGTGTGTGTGTGTGTGTGTGTTAACTGCAATTATTACACAGCCTTGTCAAATACTTGATTCTAATTGGTCAATAATGGCTTTCCAAGGTTGTTTTTTTTCTGTATAACAGACCGTTGCTAAGTATAACAGATCGTTGCTAAGAATAACAATTAATTGTAATGGACAGACTCTGGAGGACCATTTTTATATTAAAAAAAGTTTTAAAATCAATATTTGTGCTTATCTGGAGCTAATACCGCTGATCAGCTGATCACAGAGCAAACAGAGCAGAGGAGAGTTAGCTCACTCACTGGGGCAACATGACTTCTGGCAGAGAGCCGTCAAAAGCGTGTAAAAGGTTTACAGATCGGAAGCATGTCACAACAAAGACAGTTTTGTTTGTCTTAAAAAATTACATAAAAACAACTCCACATCAGCATGCCCTAACGGCAAAGTATTTCATTACAGATGTTGCACATGTAAGGACCAGTGTTCTCATCAAGCATCAACACAAGCTTTTCTAAATGCATTACGGGCAACTGCAGCCAGTCAAACTCAATAAAATATTCTCTTGAGCTCACTTCAGGGTCAGGCCTGCGGTTAGAGAACAACTGCTGCATTGACAAACTGGTATGAGAGAGCTTCTCCTCACAACTGCTTCCAAAATGAGATTTTTTAATCTAATCAACAGTGGCAGTGCATTCCACTGTTATTGTGGGAGCCAACCTCTACATTTCAGCAGGGGACACTAACCCTTGTGCACATAATTGACCAGGGAGCTAAGCTGTGTCATATAGGCGCATGTTAGAAGACAGACGGCAAGTCATTTGCAATATATGTCTGCAATTTAATCCATTTCCAGGTGAGAACAGTGCATTGACCTCATTTAGTGGGAGGGTGGTCAGGATGGCATACGCCCATTCCACATCAACTAGGGATTGTAGGATGTCCAGCATAATAATAAGGCCTGAGGCCCCCAGGACAAAAAGGGATAAGGTCCTTGCTATCAGCTAGTAAATGACTAACGATTAGCTTATAATTGCCTTGTTCCTGGAAAGAAGTTTCAAAAGGGCAGAGCAAAGACTTACTTTAGCTAAGATCCTTGAAATATATTTAACTTCACAGCATCAGCCATGAGCAGACTGAGCAGTCTGACTGAGATTGGATTACTAAATCTCGGCAGTGTGAATATCCGCATGGCAACACTGTAAGGATTTATTAAATATGACAATCCTTGTCATTACCCCGGCGACCTGCTCATCCTGATAACTTACTAACCAGAATATGTGATATGATGTACAGTACAGACAGTGGAGTTGATTTCCATCTGACCTTAACAATCATGCACACTGCGTTTTAAACAGAATTCAGAGCTCTTTAACAATAGATGAATATAAACTTTTACTTTCCTTTTTTCTTCCCAAAGTCTGTTTTAACTTCAGATATGGATTACCCTGACCCATGGGGGTTTATTTTAACTAACACTTGTGGTGACAGTAAAAAAAAAGAAAGAAATAATACCGGCAACATTGTGTAGACTATGTGTACAGAGAGGACAGCTTACTACTATATTAGTGTTGCATGGGAAACAAACTGTTTGTGTCCTGGGAGAACTAGTCTATACAGTAGCTCCGATGTTCCACTTCCGGGATTGCTACGTCGGATGTCCCTCTTTTTGGGCCAGATGTCAGTTACCTTCCTTTTTCTTTGTGTTGTCATTCTAAACTCTGATGGCTAATTAGACTATGTGTCCTATCAGAGTTTTCTGTTGCACGACTACAACTACTACTACTTTTTTATTTAAGATTATTTTGGGGGCATAGAGAAAACCTCTATAGAGGGGCGGGCGCTCTACCAGGTGAACCACCCAGGCACCCGACTAAAACAAGTTCCTTCCCGAGACATTCCTTTGCTTTGTGGAGAAGCGTCTGGCAAAGCGAGACCAGGTAGGTCCTGGACCCCCCCCCCAACCTCACTATGATTTACAGTTCAGTCCTGACCATAAAGGATGTCAAACACCATTTGCAGCAGGTATAAAGTTCTCATGAAGGAGGGTAATCAGAGTTTTTTTTGCATAATCAGCAGGAACAGAAAGCAAGAGCTTTTTCTTTGAAACTGTTTTTCATGGCATTACAGTAGCCCGTTAATTCATTCTAGCAGGTCAATTCTCAGATCATTAGGATGGAAAGGCAAAGTAATCTGCACAACACTAATGGCAATTCAATCATGAAGACGGAGACAGAGTGATCTATAGGCTACAATGTGTTTCTCCCTGCTGTAGGGGAAAGCTTTGATACCGCAGAGAAAACACTTTTTGAGAAATGAGGCTAGCCTTGACCCTAAATGCCCTGGATCATGATGGAAACAGGGAAACTTTCAGTGGAGATGTGGGAGTGAGTCTCCTCATACTTTACAACAGGTGCTTGTCACAAATCATTTGTGCGTGTTGTATACATCCCCGCATGAACACCAGCATTGTCCTTACACGGGAAAAGGTCAAGCTCATTTTTACAAACAATGCTCCCATACAATAGAAACTGAGAGGGATTGTGATTGCCATTGCGTTCTTGGTCCATGTGCTTCTCTGTCTGTTCCTTTCAAAGCTGCTTCATAGCGACCACACAAGGCAGCCTGCGTTTCCACACGCCTTTAATGTGTTTACAGAATTGGTTCAGTTGGGAATCCACCGCCAATTTCATATTGTACACACCCAAGGCAATATTGATCTTTATACTGTACTTAGAACAATTTTGAAAGTACGTGTCAGTTCAATGAAACCTAAACATCATTGGTGGAAGAACATTTTAGCCCTAACTCATGTTATAGTATCAATACTACAAATCACGTACGTGTGGTGTGGTCTGCTGTCCTCCCCCATCCTTTGACATGCTTTTCCTCTGTTTGTTGTGTCTGTTGTCTGGCTGGCCGTGAGGGCGTACCTACCTAGAGGCGTGGCTACCCATCACCTGTTCCGTCATCCGCTCAGCTGTTTCCCATCAACTCATCAACTCCTGCCATACATAAACCCGGGTCGACCACCTCTTTGGCGCCAGATTGTTACATACTCTCACAGGGTAACTTGGCTCTCAGTATTAGTTCTCATAATTGCTCTAGTGTTTACTCTCGTGTTTGTTTTCGTGTTTTCTTGTGTTCAACGTGTCTAATCTGCCTCTCCGCACAGATCCATCCGAGCTGCCTTCCACCATCACGCCGACCTGTCACCTGCTCTATTGGAATTACCACTACACACCACCTTTACGTTATCCTGTTTTCAGAGTACTTTTTGTATCTCTGTGTTCTGGGTCTCACGAACTCTAACAACTTGATGATAGTACTTTTTTTAAAGTATCAAAATGGAATAAATAAGCAATAGTCACCTAGGGTCCCAAATGCCTGATGTTGTGGGAATATGGACACGTACATGTGACGTCAATCCGTTATCACTCATGCTTGATCTTTGGCTCTCAGAGTCCCAAACTGATACAGGGGGGACTGGTGGGATTGGTTGAAGTTGTGGAATACTCTGGTTATTGGTCCAATTTGCGAAAAGGTTTGGGTGATTGGTCAAAATTGCGAGACCAAAAAAGTCACGTTGACTGGTTGAATTTGCATGAATTGGCGCGTGACATCGCGAAATCCTGAAAGGATTGTAAATCAGAAAATATTAAGCACTGATAAATATGCAGTTATGTCAAAACATGGCTAAGATTAGAAATATCCCGATATTATATCACTAAAGGTTGGTTAGTTGGTCACCATTTCAACGCATTCTCATAGACGGGTCCCCTTAAGTAGAACTCCTGGGACAAAAAAACGCTAGTTTCCTGGGTGAAAGTCTTGTGTTTTCTACTTAACTTCTTCCGGGACACAAACTACGATCCCCGCCCTGTGTTTTAGGAGCCCTCCATCACCCCTGACCTCCTCCCTGCACAGATCATCACACTCTTATACAGCATCAGTCATTATGGTGCTGAGTAGAGCTGGGTATCATTAAAAAAATGTTCGATACCAACACCGTGACTCCGATACTGGTTCCTGAGCAATCCTTTTTCCAATAACAATATTATAAAACAAAAATAAATTCACATTACACATTACAGCACACTTTTTTGGGTTATTTTTCAGCTCCTACTACGTGAGTTAGACAGGCAGTTTTTTCTGCTCGTCTATTTGACGTGTAATGTTAGACAACCAATCACAGCCATTATTAGATCTTAGTAGAAGCAGGCTGCATGCTTATTGGCTCACTGAGTCTGATGATATTTACTCCTTAGGTCATGACTGGGTTTTGAATGATAAGGATTTTTTCGATATTCAAAACTTAAGAGGCAATATGTTTGGTGCCAAAAAACTATTGAATAGGTTAACCAGCCCTAGTGCCGACAGTGATAAATACATGAAATGCATTCGAATTACAGTACATTACTTTTTGTAGCTCAGTGTACAAATGGGTCATGAGAACAGCCTGGATATTTAGCATCAATTTGCCAAAAAAAAGTCCTATAAGCAACATTCATGTTTAGCTGAGAACAGTGCACCTGCATGCATGTTGTGTGTGGAAAATAAAATCACAATAAATGGTAGCCCTTGAACATTTGTAAAACAATATTATGTAAATGCTTTGCATGTAAAATTGTTAGTGATGAAAAAACCTGTTGCAAAAACTGTCAAAAACAACGTGTTGTCAAATAAAGTATTTCTCTCTTCAAACTCAAGAAAAGTACAATAGCCTTTTGTGCTGTCTATGTCTTTGGTAAATCTACTTCATAGGTACTTCTTACTGAGTTTCACCAATAGTAATGACTACATCTAAATGAGTGAATAAGTGAATGTCTGGACATCCCTTTTATTACCTCTATTTGAAGATATTTGAGTAACAGGATGTCTCTGGAAACTAACTAGGATGGCGAGCAGTGACACACAGCAAAGGATTTTTAACATTATCTTCCTTAATGCAGCTCTTATATTAGCCTGCACACTTCAGCCAAAATGGGTATAATCCACTTAGAGACTCTAAACCCAACCTGACATCCATTAACACACACCCCAGAAAATCACCTCTGTCAATATGTCAGGATATGTACCACATGCAGGGAGGGATATCTACCCTGCAGATAAAGACAAATTAGCCAGCACTCTGTTACTTCTCAAATACTTAGTATGGTATGTCTGGAGCCCAGATAATTCCTCTTAAAAGCTGCATATTTTCCCGCAGTAGAAAATCCCACCATGCAAGATGGGGTTTCAAGTGAAACTTTCACTTTGAGTTTTCTAAGCAGCAGGGATCCTTTCATCAAGACACTGTTTACTCCTCAAATAAAGCTGCCACTGCGCGTTCTCTATTGTTATCTTCATGCATTCTCTTGCCATTAAACTGATCGATTCAAAATCGATTGAGACTGAGGTCTTGGAAATTGTCAAGAACAAGGAACAAGGCACTCCAATGATGCAATGGGGTAACAAGCAGGTGGCACACAGAGCAGCTTGCTCAACGGCAGTCAAATAATTGCCAATGCTCTAGAGGAAGAGAGGAGAGAGAGAGAAAGAGTGTAAAAGGAACAGGGGTATTACAGTGGATATTTGAAATCCCCTGATTATTACCATTCCATAAAGATGAAAATATATTGAGGGAAGTCACATTGTTTGTTATACCCTGCAATACCCCCATTAGGCCCCGCACAATGCATATTAACATCCCTTTCAAACAGAATGGCAGACGGGAAAATAGGAGGAGTCTTTCATCTATTGGAAGCTCAGCCAAGCTGTGTACCGTACATACTCTTTGAGCTACACAATCTATGCCACTGTCGTGGTGAATGAGTGCGGATGAGGCTTACCTTTGAGGCAACATTGCATTGTTTGCCTTTGTTTTTGCTTTGAGCTCAGAAATCAAGAGAACATCACTTAATTGCAAAACAAACTGACTGACTGAAAGGCAGTTTCAAATGAAGAGAGGCTGTGACACAAAGAATAGTCCCAGTGATCTTTACCTTTTAAGTTCACCACTTACAGAAACAAGTGGTCAGTGCTCTTCCTGCAGCACCATCACAGCTTCAGCTGCAAAAGTAGCACATCTACATTTTGAGCATGTTCTACATCCCTGTAAGCTTGGCCAGTGGTGTTACATTTATGGGTCAGGATTCAAATAAGGGTAGAGGGAAGAATAAAAAAGAGTCTCATATTTTTCCTGGAACTGTAAGGTAATGTAAGGTAAAGCGTGCCAAAACGGTTGTCCTAGAAAAAATAATTATAAACATGGAAATTCTTTTGAATATTTTCTTTTGAAATTAATTTAAGCATTCTAAGCAGGGCTGGATTAACTCGCTAGTAGGCCCAGGGGCAAAAATCAGCCTTGGGCCCCTACCAAGCAATAATTATTCCTTACAAACCAACTAAAATACTACCCTGCCCCAGGTTTTCTGTGATGGTTAGTCACCTATTTATTTAACCCTCTGAGATCTAAAGGCATTTTCATATATATTTTTTTGTGTTTGCATACAACTGATCCCCATGTCTTTCTTATCTAAATGTTCAGAACAAACTCAGCTTTCTGTGTAGTGAGACCCAAATCTGTCCCAGAGCAATGTGTGAATAGATAATTTGGCGCTAAAGCTGAAAGTGCTAAACACTGTTTTAAAAGTTCATTTTATCGTAGGGCTCATCTACAAGACAGTGCCTTGAGATAAAAATACAGCCGACAACAGTCAAGTCCTATGTCAGATTTATATTTGCATACCTATTACCCCCAACAAATGGACAAAATCATAATCCAGTCTTGTTTGTGACAGGATTGTAGGACGTTAATATACAAGGTAGGTATACTATTGCAATGATTCTATTCAATAAACTGTGCAATGTCAGTTGCATGATATATGTTTACAGATCAGTTCAGAACCTGGTAACAGGTATCTGTTCTACCCATTCTTCTTCTCTTCTCCCAGAAGATTGAGACAAAAGACAAAACTTAAACTCCTCCACAACAGATTGCAGTCATTTACACCTCACTCAACATTTGCGTTAATCATTACCACATCATGATTACAAACCAGGAGCAGCACTGTAAGAAATTAATTGGTGAGTACTTTTATGGACTCCTAGAAGCTTTTAATTAAACATTGTATATCCAAGAATTACATCCAAGATGGATGGATGAATGGATGGATGGATGGATGGATGGACATCCAAGAAGCTTCATTTCCTACAGAACGGAGCCAAAGGATGCTCCATCAGGCGGGGCTGGCCCTGCAGCTGGTGTCCTGGTCATAGTAGAATACATATGCTATACGGTGGACAGTGCCATACATCTTAGTTAGTTATTTTTCTTCTTTATGGCTTTGTGATGCAGTACGGTTGATGGATTTTTATTTGAATGTGGTAGCTGAATTACAGCCATTAGACGTGGACTCACATAGTGGATCCCTTCATAGAGCCGTGATGTATCATGATAAGAAGAGATACCTTACTGCATTATTAAGCAGGATAAAAACATCATTTTGAGAAATATCTGTAATTTCAAACCATCCATGTATTTTTTTACTTTTGTTTGAGTTGGTCTCGTCCAGATGTTCTGTTTTTTTATGGCAATGACCTTCTTGGCTTGGTGCTGAAAGAGAAATTTGATTACGTCTTGATCTCCAACATTAATGCTCGTTTGAAAAAAAATAATAACTGGAGATTAAATGCATTGTAATAAATTACCTTGGCGCTCCATTATATTCTGTGTTGTCATCTCTCTGCTGTTTTTCATATTGAGCTGTTGTGTACAAGAAGTGCACATCTGTTGCTTGTTGAACATCTGGGTTCATTTGCATATTAATGAATAATTATGTTAATTTGATTGTCACTGGCCCCTGCAATGCAAAAGATTAAAGATCTCCACAAGTGAGAAAAAAAACTGTTTTTCCTATTACTACAAATTCTTGTGGCTCTCTTATTTGAGATAATAAGTGAAAAGCAGAACACATTTGGAGGTCCTGTGTCGTAAGTTAATTTCCAGGCATCAGCAGAATAAGGAGATATGAAAATTGAAATTTCATTGTCTATCCAGTAATGAAACAGCTCTTTAGAATATAGAGTCAGTTAAGGGGCACTTACTCCTTGTCTTCCTAACTGTACGCACAATTGCACATGGTTGATTATAGATAATACTCTACATTGGGAATAGGCACAATGTGGAGTGAAAGGCAGCACTTACCGACAAAGAAAACATTGACTTCGGAAAGAAGAAGAAAAACGACAGAAACTGTAACATCGCAGTCAGGTCAGTTGATGTGATAATATTACTGCTTTTGCATCATGATAGCAGTGGTGTGTGGGCTTCCATAACAAGTAACAGAAGCTAGGTGTTTTTACGCGCATGGTATGATGCTATGTGTTGCCCTTGAACCTATAACCTGTGACGAGACATTTTCCCAGATACAAGATACATTGCTGTTGCACACAGTAGTCCATCAACACTGACAGCAACTAACTCCTTTAAATCACATGATTGAACCGCCACCGTGCAGCAGTAAATATCACGGCCATATGTGTCAAGCAGCTTCCAATAAGTGCATTCAACAATGAAGGCACAAACTCAGAATTGCATAGAAGTATATTAGCCAAGGTGCAGTCGGAAGAGAAGTTTCCAGCCTGCGCTGGAAGATGTGTAGACTTTCAGCTGTCCTGATGTCAATGTGGAACTCGTTCCACCAATTAGGAGCCAGGACAGAAGTCAGGATTTTGTTGAGTGATTTTTTTAGGTGTCTCTCGCAGTGAAGGAGCAGCAAGCACATTGGCAGAGGCAGGCCAATGCCATGGCTGCTATGTGCAGATAGATGTAAAAAGAAGTAATATTTGGCTCTGGACAAAATCTGAGATTTTGCATTAAATATCTTGTCTGGCAATAGAGTCAGGGCTGTAGTCAAGTAGACCTTTGTCGAATCCAAGACAAGTTTGCCAAGTTACTTTTAGAAAATAAGCATGTAACCAACAATATTTGGCAAGTCCAATGGCGGAGTCCAAGACAAGTCAGAGTGCAAGACGACAGAAAAGCTCCTTGAGTCCGGATTTAAGTACTACACGCCTGGATAGAGCCGTACTAAGTCATCTAGATTAACTGACCTTTAAACTAGACATACTAGCTTTTCACCATTTAAGCATTTTTCCTGCCAACTTGTTTGTCCCTCTCTCACTCAGTTTGTTTGCATTCTGTGTCCTCCATGATGCAATATTTCACTCCTAAAGCACAATCCAAAACAAAAGAATGCAAGGATGGAAAACAGATAAAAATGCCAAACATTTACCTGAAGGAATTCCTGCAGATACATCAAACGTGGACTCACCTCACATGAGCGCTTGGGAATGCCCATGGGTAGCTCTGACATTCATTTCAGGAAAAATACATTACAGCTAAACTGGGTTATAGTCGTCAGCATAGAGCCCTCCAAAACAGATGGGAATATAACCAGCTGTGAGTCTTAATTCATCACATGCTACTGCAAGCACACAGCTCATCTGAAAACATCAATCATGCAATTCATATTTGGTCTGTATTTATCTGGCTCTGCCAATTCATATTTAACTTAACCAATAACTTTATCCATGGCACAAAGGAATTTCTGCCCAGGATAAATCATTTTTTGGAGCAAAACACCAATCTCTTACCAAACGTTTGCCTAACTGTGCACTCTCTTGATTGGGTTTGCTTTAAATTTGGTTTTAGAATGTTCGGAAAATGTGCATGAAGTTATAAGCAATTATGTGATACAGTAGTCAAGAATCAGATTATGTGGAATGAATATGTAGCCTAGGACCAGGTTTGCTCTTTTAGGGAACCCTTTCTAGTAAGGCTAAGCAAGATAAATGAGAAGCTAACTAATATTCAGGTGAATAGAGTAAATTTTTACCACTAATCATGGCTAATTCTACCAGCTGGCAATGGATATTAATTTCACGTGTTCACAGTTCACAAATGAGGGCCAACGCAGTAGAGAGAATAATATCTGTACTCTTTACTATACTCTGTGTCTTAATAATGTAAAGTATGAATTTTTTAAACATTTTAGATGTAATGCAATAAATTCAGCTTGTTTTAAGAGGTTTCCACATGTTTAATGCAGTTCAATGTACTTCTACTACAACTACTACTTCAACTCCTACAGAGCGCCATGCTGCACCTTAGGTAGCCTTCAAAAACTGCAAGCCTGCAATTGGTTCATGTGCATGTGTTGAATGATATCAAATCAGCAATGTCAAATCTTTTTTTTACCAAAACCCTGAGACGGAGCAAGTGTCACAAAGTTTCTCTCTCTCTGAATCATCTGTTTTGCCAAAATATTGTGAACTCATTAAACTTGATCTGCTAAAAAAATGCTGCAATGATAATGTAACTTGTTATTTTTCGCTGACTGCAGAAGAATAAAATGAGAATGTGAAAATGTTTCTCTTCCTAAATTACTAAACTGATGGGTGGTTACAATGATTAAGTCCCAGCATTACAGTGGACATTAGCATGTGTCTGTGACTGAAGATAATACAGCATCTAGACCTGTGGTAGAAGAGGTATTCAGACACTTTTCCTCAGGAAAAGTAGAAATACTAAAGAGTGCAAATACCCTGTCAGAGGTAAAAGTCATAAAATTAAAATATGACTTGAGTCAAATGTGCTAAAAGCATTTTGATGTTATTACTGGTATTCTAACTATATATAGTTATAAACTGTTAGATAGTTTTCTAAATAATGATGCATCATATTCATTATGTGTTATATGTATTATCATTTGGTGACATACAGACATTATGCTGGACTAAAGGTCTAATAAGTAATTTAAAACAATATGGTTTCATCTGTCCAATAAATGTAGTGAAGTAAAAGTATGATGACTTAGAAAATGAATTTGAAAATGATTTGAAGTATATGTTCGGAAGATGTGCATGAAGTTATAAGTAATTATGTGATACTGTAGTCAAGAATCAGATTATGTGGAATGAACATGCGCCTAGGACCAGGTTTGGTATTTCAGGGAGCTATTTCTAAGTATAAAGCATAATTTGGAAATACCTAAGTAATACCTAAATATTGTACTTAAGTACAACTCTTGTGTCAAGGAAATTTTGAAATGTTACAGCCACTCACGGCCATGCAACCACTTGCTAAGATTATTGTTCAGGCAGATTTGGCAAGTTGCAATCTTTTTTCTTAAAAACACATGTTATGTCCTCCACCAAGAACAATTTTCATGTAACTTGGTGGAAGAGTGTTGCATGGGCCAAGGGAGATCCCGTTACATTTTGAAGTGGATCTAAATCAAGGGGAAGAAGCAAATTTATGTTTTTTACTGTCATGAACATTGACAAATAGGGCATGGCCTTTGCAGCTGTGTGTATTGTCTGAGTGCCATTGCAGTTTTTATTTTGTTACTTTGGTATGTGCACAAAATATGCATACTCTTCTTCTACACATCTCTTCAATGGAGAGTGCCTAGAATGAGAAATGGTTTCATTCTTTTGTATAGCTAAACCAAATGTCATTTCAGAAGATGCACTATTTAGCAGCATCCATGGGTATAGCCTAGGGTTTGATGATGAAACCTAAACCGGAGGGAACTTCCTGGTCTGAAGCCAATGTGGAAGTGTCCTAATGCAGTCCTAATCTAATATCCAGCAGGGGGGCAACTGCACTGGCTCCAGCTAGACTGTCTGTTTCTATAGAATGAGAAAATTAGCCTTCTTCTCACTTTAATTCCTCAGTAAACATTTTCATAATGAGTTTATTATCTCAGTCGCTTTAGAGTCTTCTTCAATACAGCATGATGTGTTTTTACTAAATTATGGTCCCATTTAATTTAGAACTGACGATAAAGCTTGGGATGCTTTAGGACCTGTTGTTCAGGACAGAGGCTTAGTGATGCTAACCATGCTAACACTCTAGACATTGAAATTAACTTCAGCTTGTTTTTGCTGTTGTCTTGTTTCCATCACTCTTGGCCTCTAAGTGTGTGTTTAAATTCATCAAAGTAGATTGGAACCTTTTGGTCGCCTGAAAATATCTTGTACCAAGCTAGCTAGCAAGCGCCAGCTTGTAACGTAAGCGAAAGGTTATCGATTTGACTATGAACTGCCATACATGCAAATGAATGACACCAGTACTCGAAGGTTCTCGATTACCCGCCGGTAAAATCTCTGCCGGATGATTTGCTTCAGCTGTTTGAAAATAAGAAACATTTCCTCTTTAGCGTTTAGCTCAGTGGAGCGCCATTGCAACAATAAACAATGCTGGCTTGGTTGCATCATCCGCCCCAACTCCACCATCTCTTCAAGTCCGGTTTCAAAAAAACAAGATGGCGACGGCCAAGCTGATAAAGTCAAGGCTTTGAAACGGCCGTCCACAAACCAATGGGTGACGTCACTGATGCCACGTCCACTATGTCCTCGCCCTAAGAACTGCCACCTGTATCGATATTCTTTGAGTGTTAGCCATTGCTCAGCTCCACTAGAGAAGTAGAGCTCCACTCGCTTTTCCCACCTACATTTTCCTAACCGTTGTCGAACATTACAACGTAAATTACAACTTAATTTATTTATGTAGTATGAATGTTTATGCTAACAGAACTGCTTCAGAACTGCTTGAGTTTAATTGGGGGTGCACATAGTGGTAATAAGTGAGATAACTGTTGTTTTGATTTGATAATCTAATAAAATAAAATTGAATTGAATTAATAGCTATGCATCCTTCTGAAACACTGTCCTCAAATGTGTGTATATCAATATGTTTTTTAAATGTGTAATTCAGCAGCTGTTGGGAGAAGCTAGAATATGTAGGTAATATGTAAATTTAATGATTTAATTCATTTCTGTCCAAACTAAAAGAAACAGGGAACACAGGAACAAGTGTGAGAGTTCACAACATCTGGTGAGCATTGTCTAGCTGATTAAAGATTCCTTCTCCAGCCCTGCGTAGAAGTGACAAGCAGGGCAATGTTAAAGAAGAGCCTAGTCTAGCCTACAATCTCTACTCAGCGTTCCCTAGATAAATAAATGCTGAAAAAAGAAATTGCTGTTCACATTTATTTGCTGCTCTCTCTGGGTCGGGTGTAATGGGAAGCAATAAAGATCTCATTCATTCATTTATCACTGGTAGGGAGATTGACCTTGTTGCTTTGCACTGATGGCTCAGGGGTGTGGGCATTGGATTGATGTAGATTTCACACAGCGCTTGAAGTTTTCTGGTGTTGCCTTTCAGCCAAAAAACACTCACATTTCTGCAGATTTATGAAAGCACCTGTGAAATAAAAGATTTCAAATCTCCACTAAAAGAGAATTACTGTTTGGAATTAGTATTGTTCATGAACGTGTGTGCTTGTTTGTTCAGCATGATGCAAGTTACACTGCTTATTGAAGTCAGCTGCAGCTGCCTTTCCTCAAACACTGTCCGACGGTACTTTTTATAGCAATGTATATTGTGGGAAGGCATTAGAATATGGCAAGAATGAAAATATAACTGACATATTTCTCTCCGCGCTGGGATCTGGACAGAGGATTAAGATAATGTCACATCTCTAAGACAAATCCCTTCCCCCTCAGTGCTTTGGCACGGCAATGCAATTTGAACTTTCTTTTATGGTGAAAGATTGAAAGAACATGTTCCTCTCCCTCCAGCGCTGTTCTGGGAAGGAGCATCCATCAATGCAGATATGAAACTTGAAAGTTTCCATTTGCAAAATCAAATTTAAAAGAAGACTACACCTGATCTTCACTGCTCTCTGCTCCCAAAAAATATCTGTTTGTGTCGTTTCATATATTTGTGTTTCAGAAACAAAAGGTGGTAGTTCAACATTACTTTTACAATTTTTTATGACTTACAAATTGACTGAGGAGGTGTTTGTGTTTGTATCTACCTGGGTTTGTGTGCTTGGAAGGTGTTGTCATCATTGCTCTAAGCAGATTGCCTTTTATCATGCATACTAAGGACTTCCAAATTCCCATTGTATGCAGGCAGGATCTCAAAGCTTTTTAAGTGTGATACAAAGTTTTTGTTTAAGGGCAGAAACTGTGGGATACAGAAATAACTGGGACACAGAGACTCACTGCAAACCATGAAAATAAGCCCACGGGATAAGGGATATCTCATTTCCTTTTAATCCTTGTGTTGTCTTCACTTTTGGGACCCTCTCGTATCCCTCGGGTCAAATTGATCCGTGACTTATATGGGGCTTTAAAAACAATTCTGAAACAAAATTTTAGTTCATAATATAATAAAAATTATTGTTTTTATCTAAAATTCATACAGTTGAGATACAGTGGTGTGAAAAAGTGTTTGCCCCCTTCCTCATTTCCTGTTCCTTTGCATGTTTGTCACACTTAAGTGTTTTGGAACATCAAACCAATTTAAACAATAGTCAAGGACAACACAAGTAAACACCAAATGCAATTTGTAAATGAAGGTGTTTATTATTAAAGGTGAAAAAAAATCCTAACCATCATGGCCCTGTGTGAAAAAGTGATTGCCCCCCTTGTTAAAACATACTATAACTGTGGTTGTCCACACCTGAGTTCAATTTCTCTAGCCACACCCAGGCGTGATTATTGCCACACTTGTTCACAATCAAGGCATCTCTCGGCATACACAGTAAGGTCCACCAGAAGATCCTTAAAAGCTACACCTCATGCCGAGACCCAAAGAAATTCAGGAACAATTGAGAAAGAAAGTAATTGAAATCTATCAGTCTGGAAAGGGTTATAAAGCCATTTCCAAAGCTTTGGGAATCAAGCGAACCACAGTGAGAGCCATTATCCACAAATGGCGAAGATATGGAACAGTGGTGTACCTTCCCAGGAGTGGCCGGCCGCCCAAAATTAAAAATTACCAAATTAAAATATGGTGGTGGTAGTGTGATGGTCTGGGGCTGTTTTGCTGCTTCAGGACCTGGAAGACTTGCCTTGATAAAAGGAACTATGAATTCTGCTGTCTACCAAGAGATCCTGAAGGAGAATGTCGGACCATCTGTTTATGTACTCAAGCTGAAACGAACCTGGGTTCTGCAGCAGGACAATGATCCTAAACACACCAGCAAGTCCACCGCCGATTGGCTGAAGAAAAACAAAATGAAGACTTTGAAGTGGCCTAGCCAAAGTCCTGACCTGAATCCTATTGAGATGTTGTGGTATGACCTTAAAAAGGCCGTTCATGCTCGAAAACCCTCTAATGTAACTGAATTAGGACAATTCTGCAAAGATGAGTGGGCCAAAATTCCTCCAGGACGCTGTAAAAGCCTCATTGCACGTTATCGCAAACGCTTGGTTGCAGTTGTTGCTGCTAAGGGTGGCCCAACCAGTTATTAGGTTTAGGGGGCAATCACTTTTTCACACAGGGCCATGATGGTTTGGATTTTTTTTCACCTTTAATAATAAACCCCTTCATTTACAAATGGCATTTTGTGTTTACTTGTGTTGTCCTTGACTATTGTTTAAATTGGTTTGATGTTCCAAAACACTTAAGTGTGACAAACATGCAAAGGAACAGGAAATGAGGAAGGGGGCAAACACTTTTTCACACCACTGTATGTTTAGGAAACGCAATCAGTCCCTACTAGAACACAATTAAAAATGGAAGTGTGATTTTTTTTTGTCATAAGGTTATTATTCATGTTAAAAATCATGATCATTTTATCTTGAAAAAAAAAACAAGTGGTCATATCCAGAATAATTTTCTGAATTGTGTCAAAAATCAAGAGCTCAAAGGATGACTTGATATCCTGAACATGAGTCACTGCAAATCATGTGGGCCCTGGTACCATCTGTATTGTATTGGCAACTGAGCAGGTGGGCTCTCTCATTGGGGATGAAGACCATTTAATATGTCCATTCCTAGACAAATATGGCTGCTGGGCTCGTCCAGCAGCGGGCTGTGGGGCTTTGCCAGCAAGTGGCTGTGGGGCTGTGCCAGCAAGTGGCTGTGGGACAGTTTAAGACGCTGGCTGTCGGGCTGTTCCAGCAGCTGGCTGTGGGACTGTTTAAGCCGCTGGCTGTGGGGCTGTTCATGTGGCTGGCTGTGGGACTGTTCCAGCAGCTGGCTGTGGGGCTGTTCCAGCAGCTGGCTGTGGGGTTCTTCCAGCAGCTGGCTGTGGAGCTCTTCCAGCGGCTGGTTGTGGGGCTCTTCCAGCAGCGGCAGCCTGTGGTGCTCCTTGTGGCACATATTCATTCCAAGTAAAGGCTATCTTCAAATTCCCTGTCAGAATCAGAATACTCTGAATTGATATCTACATTATCCTCATATTTGGAGACATGTTCCTCTTCCACATCGCTGCGTGCCTGACTCTCTTTAAATATGAGCTCTAACGCTCTCTGAACGCTAAATATTGGGTCATACTGAGGTTGAAAGATTCTATACTGTGATGCAGAGGTATTTATCTCTTTTGTCCCCCCCTTGATGTGTGCGTGCGTGTGTATGTGTGTGTGTGGGCAAGTGTATGTGTGTGTGTGTGTGTATGCGGGTGACCCGACCATTTTTTTGTACATACATGTTTATCACAGAAAATAAGGTAAGGCCAATGTCTTCTAGGTAGAAAAAATGTTTATTTGTCCCATTTTTCTTCTTGTAAAAATTTGAAACGGAATACAATACAAGGGGAAAGAAATAATGCCTGTCTCTAAAAACGTATGCCATTAATTCAGCTGCATTGGATTTCCAATGTGTCCCACAGATCTCCCTCTGCATTTGTCAACTGCACATACTAAAGAGAGGGGTTTCCAATGTTTTGTGATTCACTCCACAATACTGAGAGACTTTGGGGTCATTCTGCAAAAACAAGCAAAGAAATCAACCTGAAGGGGACCTGAAGCACTATAAAGCCCCTGAGGTGGAACATCATTTGTCAGAACAAAAGCCTTTTGTGAGCAGCTCATTTTTCCTTTCTTTTTTTTATTGTTGCGTTGCATTTAGCCAGTGATGCTGTGTTCTTTTCAAACTCCAGTGTCAGAGAGACAGAAAACATGGACTTCCAACATAAGCTCTTTCATCTCTCCTCCAGGCTCTCCATCACTCAGCCACACCATTCGATTGGGTGTGTGTTCAATAGAAAAAGGGAGCGCCGGGGTGTGTTTGCATGACATTGTAGTATGTGCATCAGCCGGTGCCCAATCTCATTTGGCATGATGTGCAGCAGCCTAATCTTCTTCTTAACACCCTTGCAGTGTGATGGCAACCTCTCCCGCCACCACCGCCGCCGCCACTTTAAACCTAGATAAGTGTATCAGCGCAGCCAGGAGGATGAATCCCCAGCCTGCCAAGAACACAAGCTTGCCTTTCTCATCAATCAATTTGACAAGGCCAGCCACAGAGCAGAGCCTTCCGGCACCCTGCCCCTCCCTTCGCCCTCCACCCCGTCAACCCCCCTACACAGCTCCATCCTCTCTCCTCAGATCCATTCCTGAAAATACTGCAACACCATACTGTAGCAGAACAAGAGTGGTGAAGGAGAAGTAAAAAAGGAAGGGCGCGTGAAAGTACATACACAAGGTCGATGAGTGGGAGTTTACACAGTGTTCATTTAATCTAGTGCCATGGAAGGAGAGGGAGAGGTTAAAGACTTGAGGAGCCCTGAAAAATGGCCCGTGAACCAAAATCACTGTTGACCCCATTGCTTGCCGGGGACAGCTGAGCGAGCCTCTCAGCTTGTGAAGCAGGCTGGCGCAGGATGCGGTTTCCTGTATGTGGTGACAGAGAGTCACACACCCCAAACTGAAAGTGATAACAAGACATGAAGACTGGAACAACACACTGGCAGACTGACAGATCTGTTGCACAGCGTTGGCCCTTTTTTGTGGAGGAGTGAGGATTTCGTCTGGATGGGCACTGGGATTCTGTCAGCTGTTATACGTGTACCTATGAAGAGATATGAATCCAGAAAGAAACTGGTATCCGATTGCATTAGATGTATTGATGTAGATGATTAGGTGTATTTATTTTGACTGCTGCAGTAGTAGAGCTGATGAAACTCTCTGGGTATATGTGATGAGAGTAAACCTGTTGTAGTAGAAACTGTACACACAGAGGAGACTGCTTGTTAGACTAGGTGCCCAGATGTGCCATGTTGCTCCCACAGGTAATTGACAAAGCATGTGGCAGCAGCAGTCTTGTGAGAGAAATGTCTTAAAAGATATTACAGGAGTTTAAAAAGATCAGCAAGCAACACGTGGAATCCACAGAAAGGCAAACATGGTCAGAATCTCCGTGCACACACAGAGTGAGCAAACTCAGATGGATTACACACAGTTAGTTGAAACTGGAAGTCATACACAAACAAGCATGAACAAACAAATGTTAGCATACCGAAGCATATTTGCATGTCTGCAGAGCGCAGCATGCACTGCCTGGCAGCCCAGCTAATATCACAATCCCCACACAGGCAAATGGGCACTAATGTGCCAATCACAGCTGCAGACGGTTGACAGCACAATGCACAATGCACAGCTTCTAATCCTCCACTAATGTGTTTCTGTATTAATATTTCACATTCATCGTTATGGGCTCTTTGCAGCCACTGGCTCAACTCTACATTTCCAGCAAAGTTGGAAGAGGTACGCACAGGGCAATACGAATTGGTCATAAAATACAAATATAGCTTCATGGAGATTAGTGTTTACTCTCATAATTAGGATGTTAAAAGTTACTTAAAGTAATTTTCAAAAGTGTGTATGCAAACCTTCAGTGGCTTACAGTAATTATGGCTCAGTGAGGACACAGTTTTAGCTCTGTGCTGTGCTGTGGATCTATACATGGACAGACAAAGAGTTAGAAGTAGAAAACTTTATTATCATCCCTTACAAAAAGCTATCATGGTATAATGTTGGAAATGAATGGTAGTTGCATTTTTACGATGGTACTCTCCATGTTAAAAGCAATGTAGCAACGTACAAGCCATGGTGTTCATAACAGCACTAGCGATGATACTGTCTGTGATGACCAATTAGCAGCACTGTGCACTGGTAGAGTTGAAACAAAAAAGAATTGTTACTCAAAGTAGAGGATTTTGTCAAGGATACAAATTATGAACTCACATTGGTCATGTCCAAACTAGGATACTGCAATGCTGCAGGGGGCAGCGATCCACACCATCCACTAGAGAGTACCAGTATTGTTTCCTCCCTGCCCCCTGCTTTTAGTAGCAGTTATCAAATGATAAATGGAGAGCACTTATATAGTGTGTTTCTGCCTTAGCAGACAGATTTTATTAGACTGCTTTGCCCCAGCCACTACAGTCCACTGTGTAATTTTGCAGCTGTACAAGATCACTCATAAACTACAGCTGAACTTCAGTGTTTAGTCAATAGTGGAGATGATGAACGGATGTCTGCCTCCTGTTTGAAGCTACACGGATAATATACCAAATATAACACCACGTGCAAAATATTATCAAATAAAGTGTGAGATTGTGCTTTTGTTTTCTTAAAGCAGAGCGGTCAAAAACGATTCAAATTGTTTTGCTAAATTGAAATGTTCCAATAATATGAAGAAGAAAAAAAAACACAACCAAATATTGGATTGGGATTTGGTTGAAAATACGCAATATCAAAAGACTGAAATCAGGATAAGGAGCACAAAAACACAATCAAGACATCCCTACTTCTACATAATACTTAACTTCCCAATGACAAATGTTAACAGTCACGTCAAACAGAGGGATTCCCTGTCCCCTGGGACTGCTTTATGTTTACTTTAGTATGCTTGCCACTGTAACAATAGTATAGGCTATTAATTACATGTAATTACAATTTTGTTACATTTTCAAACATCACAACAACACAGTCCCCTCTCTCTACTGTGCTGTGAATGATGAGCAGGATGCCCCCACTCTCTGCTCTCTCTCATGTGCAGCAGCACTGCACAGGTAGTTAGAAGGGGAGGGGGACAGGGCCCGGGGGGTTGGCCTGCCTGCCTGCAGTAGGGAGGAAAACACCCCTGAGCTGGCCGGGCCCTGGGCAAGCCAATCCTTCATGCCAGAACCAAGCCAGCCTTCTCTGAGAAATCTTTACCGACCTTTCTCCCTCCCTTTATAGAATTTCTTTTCTTTTTTTTTTACTTCACGTATAGGCTACCTAAGTAATAATTATAATTTAATTTAATTTCTTTGAGTGAGTTTGTGATTATTTGGCTAAAGATTTCCATTACTTTCTATCTACCTTGCTCTTAGTCATCATTGACTTTAGCCTGGATTCATAGTATTATATGAACCAGTATCATAAAGTACTTGAAAGCAATAATTGAGTAAAAGTACAAGTTATATACTAAACTTAAGTATCAAAGCAATTTTATGATATTAAATATCCTTCATTTTTAGAAGTAAAAGTAAAGAAAAACTTTGATTAAAAACTTTTCTGTGTCTTCTTTTATAGTAAAGCATTAGTTTCAGGGTTCCCAAACATTCTTAAGCATCAAATTTAAAGTTTGACATCAACAAAAAGAAAAACGGAAATCAATTTTTAATTTTTTTATGATAAAAATCTTTCACTTCAAGGTACAAAAACCTAGTAGTGACTAAGACGCTACGGTGAAATGTACTAAAGTAAAAGTGAAAGTTTCCAGAAATATAAATAAAAAAGTGACCTCCCCTTTCTGTGCTTTGCCTGCCCAGAGAATTTGGCCCACCCATGAGAGATGGCTTTTAAACGAGCAAGTGACAGTTGGTCAAGGCCCCACCCGCTCTTTGCAGCTGAAAATTGATTACTCCCGGTAACTTTAGACGCTCAAATCGGTGGTCCGGTAAGGACTATATAAAAGAGACTTCAGTAAGTAGTTGAGAATTATTTGTTATTTCAAACATTCTCATGAACGGGTCTGTATGATATCGTATGAAAATGTATGCACACCAAAATGTATGATATCCTACGAGATTAGGAGACTGCCTGCTGGTCATGTGACGCCAGCTGGCTATGAGCACCATGACGCCGAGCAGCAGTTGCTAGTTGTTTAAGCTGCTGCAGTGCTTTTTCACACTGGCTACAGACCTCCGTTGTATTAGCGGTAGTTGGTGGTTCAGTTATCCGAAAATAGGGGACTTTAAGCTGGGTACAGAGCACCGCATACTGTTGCCGAACATTATAGTTAAATACAGTCCACAAAATATGAGCACTTTGCCGCGACGAAAATTAAGATTAGGCACCAAAACAACTAGTTAACCTGGTCAGTAACAATTGAAAATATATGTTTTTTTCGCCTAAATTTTTACCCTAAAAAAAGTGCTGCTGTTTCCACATGCTTTGGCCCTCTGGGATGACCCTGAGTTCATTGGGAAGTTAACACTCTCAACTTGTTGTTTCTAGTGGAAGTGTGACACTAGGCCTTACTGACACAGGGCTACAGAGGTTAGAACACAGAATTTCTATTTCCGTCCAAGTAAATCATCTGAAAAATTAATAAAAAGCACTACTGTAAGCATATTATAGGGGCTATATACTAAAATAGTACCCTAGCCTCATGTCTCAACTTAGAACAGAAAAAATCCAGAAAAAATGACTTATAAAATTGATTTTGTATGAATGTATTTCGTTTGTCTTATTTCTTATTTTTAAAAAAGCCAAAAAAGTGCTAAATACAAAACTTCTGAAATACAAGAACACATCCACATCAGTCACAGATATGTCTGAAAGAAGTACATACATAGATTTATAGAAATAAGTAATCATAATTTCATGAAATGGTGAAATGCCATCAGAAGTCCATATTTTTGCCTTCAGACATCTGTAAGAAACCACAGGAATAGTTTTTGTTGGCCATGTTTGGTATCAATCAACTCGTCTTCTTATTGGCTACACAGGGATGCCAGTT
>NC_048419.1:8372753-8393059 GCF_013103735.1 Etheostoma cragini | reverse complement strand
ACAATTTAGGAAAGAAGTCAGCACTTCCGAAAAACGGCGAGTTTACGTCCCGTGCACGGGAACCGTCCGCCCAAGAAGCTAAGATTAGGGAAAAGTTTGTGGTTTGGATTACAATACTCCTTAGTAACACACATTTCCTGAGTGAAAGACTTTAGTTTTCCCCGGAAAGTGAACTCCTCCGAACCTCCTCCCCACGCTGCCCGTGCTGTTCTTATACAGCGGCCGTTAGTGGAGTGAATACAGCAAATAAAAAAATTCAATTTTTTGGGAACGAATGGTTAATGAGAACCAGCTGTTCTAAATAGCCATTGCTGTTAGTGCAGAGAAACAATAAAAATCCACTCCAAGATGTCTCCACAGTCCTTGGTTTATTTTATGATTTATAGACGCTGAATTCAGAGTATGGTTCCTTTTTGAAGGCAATTTCTGAACATTTCACAGGATGATGGAATTCTCTGATGGCAAGGTTGCAGTCTTAGAAGAGTTGTTTCATATGGAAAAACATTTTTCTTTTTCGGAGGGTATAAACTTTGAAATTGCTGAAAGTCAGGTAAGGTACGTTGCCAGGAAGGCTACGAGATAGATTCAGCCATCATCTTAAACATTTCTCCAGGTCTCTCATGTTGTCTTGTGTGCAATGAGTTTGAGTTTAGGCTCAACTAAACAAACTTTCAGCACTTTCTTTCCTGCAAGTGTCGAGACATCTGCTTACCTAAATCCCTAAGCAGTTTAAATTTGAGTGGGATATTTACATAATTACTATGAGAGACACTAAGATAGATTAATAACTTGCATGAATTATTGATAATGTGATTTGTGATGTCATTCTTTCTGTTGAAATCCCCCCCTCCACCACCAGATACTTTACATTCTAATATCTGTGTGTACTGTATCTCTTCACATGCTTAGAACTTACTTTCAAAGTGAAAATCCCTCGCCTAGCCTTGCATAAGTGTGCATTTGTCGATGTGTGCTACACAGCAGAGCTTCTAATTTTGAGAGCAATTTCACCGGGACCTCAGGAGAGGTATATCTAACGTCACAGCCCACAGTCAAACAAGTCCTTCCATGCTGGGAAAATGCAATCATCATTGGCCTGAGAATAGAAATAAATAGAAATAAGCACAAAAAGGTATTTTGTGAAAAGCAGCAGGAAAATCTAACGTGTTTGTGTGAGTCCCAGCTGGGCAAATAAGTGTGTATCGTATTAAACGAGTGTTTTGGCGGTGGCTGAACCCCCCCGAACACCCAACCCCCCTCCCAAGGGAATATGTTGACATTGATTTGGTGTGGCCTTCAGGTAGCACCCTTTGCAAGGCATTTATGACTATTCAGCACAGCACTCACACTGCAGCACAACTCTCAACACGGTGAGCTAAATTGGATGACAATAAACACGCTTTCCATCGCTTTCAAATCGAGGACAAATATTGTGGTGTCATGTTCACTGACCCTAACATTAAAAATAGAAAAAAACAAATGGAAGACAGACAAAAGGGTCCAATATTTTTAACAAGGACACCATGGGTTTCCTATGTGGTAATTATTTCTTCATGGCTGTTGTGCTGCTTTTGGCCTGAATGGGATTGTTTCTACATGCCGACTTTTAATAAAGATTGAATTGTCGAATTTGCACGTGAAGGTTTGGACAAAAAGACAATCGGCTTCCTGAAGGTTACACATACTATTGCAGTCTAATCGTTTCTTGTGTTTTCTGCATCAATCTTTGTGTTCAAGTAGGAACATTCCTAATGATGTATTCCATTTCAGCAGATTTACTGTAAATGTTTGATGCCTCAGTAAATTTCTGTCAATAGAGAAGAACAAATGCAAGACTGTAGATCTCTGAGTCAGTTCTAACAGTCGAGGTTGCAAATGGTGCATTACTCAGGCACTCAGACCCATTTATTTTGAAGCTGAGCTATAGCGAATGAATGCAGACAGATGTAACCAATGTGCTTTTGGTTAGAACGAGTGATTATGAGGGGGAGGGGAGGAGGGAAGGTAGGAAAAGTAATAGCAACAAAGCGAGGGATGAAAGATCCAAAGAAAGTGAGAAATGTTCTGATAGCGGGCCAATAACAAACCAATGCATCTGTGACTTGCGGCAGCTCTGATGTATCTTTGTCCTCTGGTTGCAATGCATCGTACCCACACCACCCTACCCCAGAGGAAATTAATGCAAGTTAAAAGAATAATAATATGGGGACGGATGTAACACAACTTGAGTCAGCAAATGGTAATTGAAGATAGGAGATGAGTGGGCTTTTGCAGGTGGGTGGAGGGTGCTACTAAGTACAATGGTATTGGTGGGAAGTGGGTGGCATTTTGGCTCACCTTTCAATGGCTCCTAACTAAAAATAACCCAGCTAGAAGCTTAAGTTTACTTATGCTTGAAAAATGTCATAACGAGACAGGAGTAAGTAAAGTTCTTCAATCATCTCACCTTACATGACAGTGTGACGTCAAACAGTCTTCACATCAGAGGATTTGAGGCACAAACACCCCCACATACATAGACACAAACACACACACACACATATTTACTTCTGTTATTTAATGTACTTAAAGTAATGCTAGGCTCCATGCAGTGTAGAAACACATGACAATGTCACTTTGTGTTTGCCTGCAAAACAGGAAGCCAATCAATTGATTATAAGCCATACCTTTACTTTGATTGGCTCATAATCAGACACTGTAGCAGTGGTCAGAAGGGAAACAAAAGTTTAAGAACAACAACAGTAGCACCATGGCAAAAAACTCTGAAATCACTGAGGCATTCAAATGCAAAAAAAACAAACAGTGGAAGAAGTTCCCAGCTAGTGTGGCAGGTGACACTATTGATTTATCTGCCAAAGACAAATTGTGTCAGCATTTGGCAAGTGTTGATTTCAGTCCCTGATGGAGAAAGTTATGGCTGCAATGTAGGAGTCCTGAACAAATCAGGAGGGGAAAACAAGAGAAAGGCCGAAGCCTGCTGCCCTCTCCCTGCGTTTGCCCCCCCCCCCCTCCTTTCCCATCTCCCATCCCTGTGCAACCCTTCAACCTCGACTGTTATTTTGCCCAGCAGGGCTCTTAATACTTAATGTTGATGCACCAGCCAGGCCCCTGGGAACATTGCAGACCTGAGAGAGGGTGGACCCACACACACACACACACACACACAGAGGCCACATATCTTGCTGAGCAAATAAAGGAGTTCTGGTACCTCTCACTCAAATGACAGGTGACAGTGCTATCCGGGGGGGACGCAGCCTGGGACATTGTCCCTTTTGTCCGCAAGCCAAGTGGATAGGATGAAAGGGATGACGGAGAGGGGGATGGTTGAGTTACATTCACAGCAGATACATCACAGCCCAATGTAGGTGTACAGGCTTAGAGGACAGCCAGGCACATGGACAAGGTGTGCATTTTAATCTTTCAATTTAATCTGAGCAAAAGATTAAACGCACAATGTCCTTAAGGGTGTTCTCAATGCGCTTTTGTTTTCTTTTGGTTGAAGTGCTCTGACAGCAGTTTTTCCGACCCTGTATGGCTTTTAAGAAGCCACAGCAACCTCCAGGCAAATGTGACCTACAGATGTTGTGCTTTGTGTTTTTGTCTGATGTGTGTCTCTAAGTAGAATTTGGCAGATGTATGGAAGCATATTTACATGGAACGGAAGAAAACACTGAATGACCAAAGCAGCCCCTCTAAATAGGTTGAAATCATACTTTTACAATGCCATGTGTCTATTGAGGACATCCATAATGATCACTGTACAAAACTCTTCCATCAAAAATAACAGTCAGGGTAACCAAAAGGCTAGTAGCCAGCGAGAACTCCCTCCGCAACGCTGGGGAGGAAGGTCTGGCAATGCAAGACTATAAAAGGTTGTGTGAGGTTGTGGTTCTGAAGTCCTACCTGAACACACTCTTAGTGGAGTAGAGAGAACACCACAGCACTGACCCCTCAAGAGTCCAGCAACAACAAAAAGTTGCAGAGCCCCAGCTCCCGGTGAGATGCAGCAATGCTTGCTTTAGGATATTAGTTTGGTACTTGTATTTTTCTCCCCATTCTCCTTGATCAACCAGTGAGACTGCTTGCTTTGATATAGCCCACCCCACCCTTTCCACGACCCCAGACACGTGAGTTATATCCTCCCGTTGGGCTATCTGGCTTAAACTGGCTCAGACCATATTTTGATCTGCTAGTGCCTCGTAGACAGGGAGGAATCTGTTCAGAAAATGTTATAACACCCCCATCCCTTGAATTTACCAAGTACCCAAAGTCATTGTTGCTTTATCTCAAAAGTATAGAAATAGTTAAGGATCTTTTGTTGGAATTGGCACATTACAAACTTAGCATGGCAAAGCAGGTGGTTAGCTATCCTGTAATTGCTTCTTGTGACAAGCATGTTTACCTCCTAAGCCTCACATAATCTGACCCGTACATTTATCTGCTTCCTTCAGACTACACACTAACCGTCCACAGGCCTAGCACAGGATCAGGATCCAGCAACATCTCAGCAAAGATAAAATGTATCGCATCCTAATATCTGTACATTTGCTTTGCTTGCATCTAGGTGTGTACCGAATAAAAGTTTTCGAGCTTCAAGCTTTGGTACTCAACAGCAAATATTCAAACTTTCTGGGGGTCAAAATTTCCAACCGCACATGAAGGCAGCACGTGAAGGCAGTGGAGAAAAAGAAAAGAGGTGAAGCTAGAGGTGACCGACTTTGCTTTGTTGTAGCAGGAAACGGTCGCCTGTTGTTACAAAAATCTAATAATATTATAATAATGTATCCTTTATTAGTCCCACAAGGTGAGATTACAATGTATGCAAAGTTTACCTTCATAGTGTAGTTGCAGTGATTTTTCCTGTTTACTGTAATGTTACTGGGACTCTCATGCCGCGATGCAGACAGACAAGTCTGATCTCCGGTTACATGATTGTCCAGTGCAGGGTGACGTTGCGTTGCTTTTCTCCAAAAGTTGAAACGGTCTTAACTTAGAAGACCTGTTTTTCCACCAGACTATCCGACGAGTAACTAGTGTTGCTGAATGAATGCTCAGACTGCTGGTTCCTCAAGAAGAGTATAGCGTTATGAACGGTCATACTCTCTTTACATGTATCAAATCATCTTAAAACCATACAGTATAACCATACAGACATCTACAAACATCACACTACTCACTGTTACTCAACATTACTCCATCCTTTGCTGAGATGGACGATATAGCGCTGCATCGATTAGCCAGTGGCTTACAGCTTAATACCAACACAAAGACAGTTAATTTATACCTGCAAGCACGATTCTTTCATAATATTCAGATCCTTATACCCCTTATCCACTGGCCACAATACTAGCTAACAGCCACTAACACCGATTGTGGTTTACACTGCAGTTTCCTCTCTGCATTTTAGTTGTGTTGGGTTTAGTAAATGCATGCATTTTATTTCTTTTACTGCAGAAATTCAATACAAAAATGAATGAGCCATCTCAGAGTAGCTTTATAGAGCCTGTCACTGCCCAATGTCAGTCACGTGCAGATTTGAGTCGCACATGCGCCACTTTGCAACAAGTAGCCTACAAGATGCTAACAAGAGACATCTGTAATATCAATACAGTAAAAATGGACCTACTTAACCAAGTTGGTTCACTGCTGGCTACAAGTTAGCATCAAACACCACAAAGGCTGTCAGTGGAATGGCATTATGAGCTAACGCTATTAATCACACAAGCACAGATAGCTAAAACATTTTTGAAATGATTTCCATATTCTGTTATTGCTTGTACTCACAAAAGTTTATTATTTCATGGATTTCACAAATTTCCGTATGACACGTTATGCCGTAAACCGTCCAAATCTGAGAATGCGCGACTCAAATCTGCACTCGACTCATATTGGGCAGAGACAGAATGTACAATTTACAATAAAAGGGAAACATTTATTTCTTTGTGTTCATATTTACTGAATTGTTCCTTTTCCACACAAAATTAGCCCAAAAGATCCTCTTTTTACTGTATGTACTACTGTAACATATCAGAATCAGCTTTGGCCAGGTTTGCATTTAACAAACAAGGAATGTGAATTTGGTTACTGGAATCTTTGCTGTCAAACTACAATACTGGCTTAATGTAACATATGAAGAATACTGTAAAAAAAGATCATGCGATTGAAAGAACCTCAACCCCTGACCGTGTTTCCTAGAAGGGATCCAGCTGTGGTTGATCTATTTGCATAACTTCAATCAGCTGTTTCTCTCATTTACAGTAACAATGGAATACATGTAAAATGCAGGGGATGTATTTGTGTTTGAATTTAAAATATGAACAGCTGTACCCTTGGACTTTAGCCGATAAGATAGGTTTAGAACATAATATCTGTTTTGACTTACAATGTGAAAGCATTTGCAAATTTGTCATTAAAAATCCATTGTTTTGGTCTTGGTTGAGCTTGTTTGTAAAAACATTTAACACTTGATTGCATGCATTGTGTGTCAAAGCAACAAGAAATGTGTTAATTGTATAGCCTACACAGACAGTTAACTGCTAACTATGTTAGTAGTTTAGGAAAGTTGTTAAAAGTTTTGAAAAAATTGCCATGACACATGCACACAACACAGCTTAAGTAACTTCTGTCTTCTCGGCAAAAAACTGCGGACATCGTTCCATGTAAGCAGTACAGAAAATAAGTCATTACCGTAACCATTGGGCTCCATGTTCTTTTTCTACTGTATACACTTCTACTATTTGATATAAATCCTGCACGTACACGCTAAATTTGGTGTAAAAAGGGTATTAGTCTATAGTATAGCAGTCTGAATTAACGGGCATCATTTACAGGATAACTGCCAAAAGATCCTTATGTCTCTCGCCTTGCAAATCTCAACAACAAACTTTGAGCTAGCAAGCTGTGTTGAAAATGTCAAGATTTGAAAAAAATTAGATCGTGCAACAAGGCAGGCTTACTTGGTTCTTTGGGGGAATGATTGTCAAAAAACGTTTAGGGCGTTTCCTCTCTAACAGGGATGTTTTGGGACAGATTGGTTGGATTGCTCTGGACGCGCCAACAATTTTTTTGTCAGGACTTCCCTCATGGTGGAGATAGAAACTATGCACTGCTTTAACTTCATTTAATATTGAATGTGGAGTTTTCTTTTGCAGGATGCAAATGTTCCACCAAAGCAAGTTCCTTCCAAAAACTATTTAACAGAGGCACCGTCGCTGCGTTTGGAAGTTAGTGCTGCTCAAGAGGATTGTGATTGGTTTAAAGAATTGGAAACAACCCCGAGCGCTTTTTCTCTCATCCCGGTGTGTATTTTTGGAGGAGCCAGACCTTCCTATGCAGCTGTGGAGATAGGTCTGGCAATGTGAGAATACTAGTACAATAAATGCACTGATTGTGTATGATGCAAGAAATTCCTTTATGGGATTTTACAATGTTGTTATTGTACTTATATTTGGTGCCAAACGGAGAAAAAATTATTTGATCAAAACTTGTAAGCTAAGTCAACCGCTTATATTATTATTTAGTCTCTTTTAAAATGGTACTAGAGGCCAGAATGCTATTAGCCAAACGTTTTTCAGCAGATCACCCCTTGTGAGTCAAACTCTTGATCTAGAATTTATCAATCCTTGGATATCCCACCTCAACAATTTTCTGAGAAAAATCCTACAGTATGAATCCAACTGGTATGAGAAAATGTGAAAAGATAAAGAACGGGGCCGCAGCTTGGACTTAATAAAACAGAATGGCAATTAGTGTGCAGAGCCAAGTCTCCTAATTTAAACCAAAGCTGCTCTGTCTATAAAACTTAGCTAATAGCTACTTTTCACATAAGTAGACTTTTGTCCTGCCAACTCAGTTGCATGCTGTGCCAAGATGTAGCCTATGTTGTTAAAGCAGCAGTAATGTGACAGCTTCATATTCCCATTTTAAAAAAAGATGCTGGATGTCCAATCCTGATGCTATGAATAATACCATGGCCTCGCAATCAGTCAAAAATAGACCAAATTAATCCTTGCTCTAACTGTTTCAGCAATGTTTCTTCTCATTTTCTGTCTGAAGTCAGTGTACCTTCCCCTTCAGGCTTTCACGCCACATCAGGCTTGTTGGGACTCCTCCGCCGCTTGTCCTGATCTGGTGCTAAGAGTTCAAGCAGTTCTAATCAGGCTCATGAAATTAAATAACCATGTTACTTGCCTCTCCAAAAGGGTCTGGGCCCCAGATATATCAGTTGATTATTTGGATAATGAACATCATTGAACATGTCTCAGTGTCTCGGAGGAAGAAGAATCTTTCAAGAGGTAATAGAATGGATGGAGCGAATGGCCAAGCAATACCACTGAGATAATAAACAAAGAACAAGGAGAGATAAGGCTGGCTCCCGTTAAATGCCCAGATGAACATGAGAATTGAGTGCAGCTTATCAAGAAAATAATAACTCTAAAAACATAAATAAAAATGTCTTACTTTGTCATATTGATATTCCATTATTTTTTGTTTACTTGCATTAAGCTGCACTACTGAGATTTGGTTCCAGACGTGATATTCAGGATTGTGTGTGTCTGCCAAAACACACATACCAAGACCACAAGCACCATCTCCTGTGGTTAACTTCCCTTTCATCTTTTATTTATTATTTGTGTCTCAGTCAAAATCCTGCCATATCACTGAGGATGTTTCGTTCTAATCGTTTTATCAATGAAAAAAGATGCTGCATTCAAAATCCAAAGAGTGTGGAAATATTGAACACAATTAATTTTAAAAAGTATAAATGAATTCAAACATCCTGAAATTGCAGCTTTATAATTGACTATAAAATTCTCAAACCAGTGTTCCATTCAGGCTGTATACAATGCGTTTGTGTGTGTGTATGTGTGTGCGTGTGTGTGTTTGTGTATGTGTGTGTGTGTGTGTGTGGGCGTGTGTGTGTGTGTGCTGAGCTAGTGTTTTTTTTAATAATGAAATTGTCTAATAAAACAAATTAAATCAATCAATCCATCAACCATGTGTCTGAACCATGAGTTTCAGCTGTTGCATGGTCACAGCTCTACAAGCATGACATATGCTTCAATCAGGTCTGGAGGATGCCTCAGAAGCAAGTTGGTCCCAAAAAATCCAACACCAAAACAACCCACCCTTGTTTACGGTAAACCATTCTCTGAATGCAGGGCCACTTTTATAAATCTGGCAAACGTCTCCATCCTTGTTGCATTAAACTGTTAAAACGGCAACATTGTGACTGTCAGACTTTGTGGAAGCAATCTGGAGTGGAAAGGTTCCAGGAGGGACACAGTAAGGGGCAAACACAAAAAAAAAAAAATTACACACTTGAGTATAGGTGACATGGATTGAGGTGTACGGATTACAACAATTGTTTTTGAATAGTATTCAAAGCAGATGCACAATCACAGATTTAAAAACTGGATTTACAGCCGTTGAATTGTCATGAACTGTCAATTCTCTTCTGCAATTGAGTCACAGTTCAGAAACAAGGGTGATGCTAATATGCAAAACCAAGACAGAATGTGCTTGAAATCTTAATTTCTTTGGCTCGCAACGATTCAATGTAAGCCTAAGAAAACAACACGCACAAACAAAGCACATAACCATGAAGTGTGAAGAAGCCAGGGACTTCATTCCCAAACAGTGTGGACTACCTGAGGTTGCCTTGTTTACCTTTGACAAACAAGATCAGAGCTCTCCACACACACACACACACACACACACACACACACACACACACACACACACACACACACACACACACACGCCTTTCAGTAGAGGCCAGAAATGCAGGTGCAAACACTTTAATAGAATGCACCAGTCACAATGTAGAATGTCTGGCAGAAATCATTACAATTTGAGCTCATTGTTAATATTAATTACAGTAAATAATCAGTTTATGTGTATTACAGTGTAAATCTAAGCATATTTCCATTGGAAAATTCCAGCTCTCAATGTAGAAAAGATGGGTTTCAGGATGTACACCAAAAAAACTTTTAGATGCCGCATATACATCAACTAGACTCAAAGTCACTGAAAATCAGATTTATGACAAAACATATTATATTAATTATATACAAAAACATTGTTACTGTTACTCTAGATGCACAGAAGTATGCCACCAACTAGCCAGCTGCCAAATAAGTAATGTCACAGTAAATGTAAAAACGTAATGCTTCAACCACACACTATTGTTAAGCACATAGCTATTGCCAGATGAATATACATTTTTGTCTCATTTTCTGTAACAGAAACCAATGTAGCATGACAGCTAAATAACTAGTAATCTGCCAGCTAGCTAATTCCTCTATCGTTTTAAGCTACAATGGTAGAAGAAAATGAGCCCATCGGTTGCTAGCACAACAACAAGCTAGCACGCGACTTGTTCCTTCACCTTAGGAACATGGGGCATGCTAGCTTGTTGATTCTTGTCTCATTTGTGGTCTTATTAAAAGTGAAATCATCAACACAGCTGTGTCAGCGGTCCCCTGGGACAATTTGCAGACTCTGTGGCCAGTGTCATAATCCGATTTGAGCGGCCAAAGCATCCTAATGTTCCCAACTCTTTAGAAATGAACATAGCTAGCGCTATCTCCAAAAGTCGCTAAGATTGCAAGATGATGCAATTTGCTAATTTGCATATTAATGGGTGATAATGTAAAATTTGCATAAAGGTTGAGTGGCTGTGTTGGCTGGATGGCTGCTGCTCACAGTCAAAGAGAAGAAGGAAAGAGACCACGTGCTGTTGGCAGACCAGCCGTGGACTGTGATAACTCTAAACATGGGGATCATTTAAAAGTACCATGGCATGAAAATGTCACTTTATGAGGTTTTTTAACATTACTTTGAGTACCCCATCCTGCATATGGTCCCCCAGTGGCTAGAAATGGTTATAGGTGTAAACTGAGCCCTGGGTATCCTGCTCTGCCATTTAGAAAATATTAGCTCAGATGGGCCGATCTAGAATCTTTCTCCTTATGAGGTCATAACGGGAAAGGTTACCTCCCCTTTCTCTGCTTTGCCTCCCCAGAGAATTTGGCCCACCCATGAGAGAGAGACATCATGGCTTTCAAACATGCAACGTGGCAGTTGGTCAAGGCCACACTCCCAGCCTCCATGTTGCCCCCCACCTTCTCCTCCTCAACAACTACAGACTCAGAAATGGCACATACTAAGCAAAGCTCATTGTGGGACTGGCTCTAGGGGCTGTAATTCTGCACCGAGACTGAATTTTTGGAAAGAGACTTCAGATACAGTATTAGGGGACCACTAAGGCCTACGCAAAAAGAGACTTCAGATTCAGTCTTAGGGGAACACTTAGAACTATATAAAAGCATTCAAAAAGCACCATGTCATTGGACCTTTAACATATCTTACTCTACCCCTGACGGTTTGAAGTTGCTAAATTGGTCTTTGCTAGTCGCTTTTTAGAAATAAAGACGCTAAAAGGGGCTACAATGTTGCTAAATCTAGCAAGTCGTCAAGTTTGCAACACTAGTCCGTACTGAGAAGCATCCAAAGAAATCTAATTGGAATTGCATTTCAAACCACCACCAAATGTGGTTTGGAACCAATTTGCAAAATTCGCATTTCATGTTTTTTTTGCTGTCCAGACTTTCTAAAATCAATCTCGATAAAATACACTGCAAAAAAATACACTGCAAAAAATGCTAATGATAAAAAAATATCCCGGGTAACTAGAACATAAATTCTGCAAAGAAATGTACCTGTTGAAATTTTGAAATTCATTTTCCAGGCACTGAATATAAAATTATGCTCACCTCTACAACGATGACACACAAAAAGAAAGATGTATGGATATCCTGTGTGACTGTGTGACTAACACACAGACAGACACTTCCATCCATATTCCTCACCTCATCTCACCCATCCAAACAGCAAAAAAAAATTAAACACATCACTGGACCAGCGCAAAAGCAGCAAGAACTGCAGCAGAAAACATAGACAAAATAACCAACCTTTAGACAGAGGAAAGGCATTCGTTCAATGACTTTATGAGAACTGATTCAAGATGCGATGATGGATTGTTCAATCTGTGTAATATACTTTGTTAAAGAAGACTGATGGTATTGGTTAGAAAAGGTAAGGGTTTTTCTTTCCGTCTTCCTCTACTCCAAGAGATGTTGCAAATACCTGGAGGGCTGTTCCTCATAATGACACATTACCTGGTCCAATATTGGCACCACATGGATGCCATTTCAATTTCTCTGTGTGATCACATGACTAGGGTTTGGGGCGTAATTGTGTCTCATTTTCTCTTTGGTCTTAATGTTTGAAATGTGATAGTGGAGACACAGAAGTTAAAGGTATTCACGGCTAGTTGCAAAGCAATGGAGAGAGACTCAGTGGAAACATTAAGTGTGCTATATATGAATATTTTATTTAGCATTTAAACATCAATACATCATTAACTTATTAAGTCTGAGAGTTCATTATTATGTAAAACTGAGACCATTAGGATTCTCAGCTCTAGATGCCTTGACACAGCTCCGTCCACTATGCACCATGGGGTCTGACTTGTTAAGAATTCAAATTGATAGCTTGAGTTTCAGCATACATTTCAACAGGAAATGGTGGAACAAGTTAAGTGTTAAAATCCCTTCTAACATGATTATCTTCTTAAAGGATTACTCATGGTGGGTTTTAGTGCAAACAGGGTATAACTACACCAGGTAATGGTGAGAGAAACTCTGAGAGGTGAATGATTTGTCAGATATTAGATCATTATTTTGCTTTTAGGAGACCAGTCTTGGGGATTTAGGAACTCTGCTTGATTGGAAATGATGTGTTTTGCTATATTGTGATTAATGTGAACAAATGGGGAAAATTAGCCAAGTTTAGAAAGAAGAAGTGGTATGGATGTCATACAGTTGGGCAGACAAAGTGCAAAGCTTTACTTATGACGCCAGTGGGGAAGAGAAGTCAGTAAAGTCTGGTCAAAAGTACAGCATTTCTTACACAATTACTGTAAATGTGTTTAAGATCAGTACACTTCCTAACAGTCTTTATCAAAGAGGTTTTTAAAATGTGACCTTAAGCCCAAAGTCATGTGCTTTTATACAGCAACAACAAGGCAAAAAGAAAAAATGCAGGATCCAATTATTAATCACGTTGCTTTGAATAATTTAAAGCAGCCTTGATATGCATGCTTTGGTCTCGTGGTAGCAGATATGTAAGACCACCGGTGATTTGCCACCACTATGAGTTCTATGAATGTGATTTTCAAGGACATACTGGAAGCTAAACCAAGGCTGCATTAACATGGTGGGCACATGAAAAGCATGTGGGTGGAGCGTCCAGGTGGACAGTCTCCTGTGTAGGATGAAGAATTGTTTTAATACCTTGTTCCAGACTGGGTTTTCAGACAGGATTGGGCCAATTTACAAGGTTCAAGGGATGTCTGCAAAGTAGGTAGAGCAGATCATTTAATGTATAATAAGGTGGCGTTTTAATACACATGCCTCAATGGAACTGAACTGAGGTGTGTAGCAGTAAGTGGCAAGGAGAGAGTCTGGGTTGATGTTGCCATGACTCTGGCAGCACTCCATACTTTTTCCGTGAACTAGAAACAACTTTGATTGTTGTTATCGTTATTCGTTTATTGAATACCTTGGCCTTTGAAAAGATAAAATCTCTGAAATGTATATCTATTCAATGTGCCACTTTTGTCATTTTGGAGTTTTATTAAGTTTAGCTCTTGCTTATGATTGTTCTTTTGAATATACTGTAACATCATTTTAAGGCTAAGCTGTTTTTTATCATAAAAAGAGTCCAAAACCTGATAGAAAGCTGGCAACTAAACTAAGAAAAGATATGCATATTTCTTTTTGAATCTCAACTACTGCCTACTCCGTTCTTTCATCTACTTTTCTTTTCATCACTAAGTACTTACGTAACCAAAGAAGCCTGGTGTTGCAGGTTCATTCCCTTTGCTGTTTTTATGTTTTAAAAGTTAGCATAGCATAGCATATATACTAGTTGAAGTAAAACAGATGAGGCATGGTATAGATCTGTAAGTTTTTAAGGTTGTTAGAACATAAAATGTTTTAATTTGCAGATTTTTTTGAGAACGAGCATGAGCTAAAGACAGACTGCTCTGTACCGATGGTGCTCTGTCTGGAAGTGACATTCCCTGTTATTTCTATTTTTCTGTGGTTTTGTTTTGTGTAAGAGGTTTTTGGCTCTAGTTGGACAATGTATGGGATATATGTGTTGTGGCTTCTGTGGTACGTCTTATTGGTTCTTTGTTTTGTGCAAAGTGGAGAATGTTGTGTGTGGACATTGGACTGGAAGCAGTTGACTTGATTACTGTTCTATTGGTCATGTAATTCCACGTGGGATGGGCCACTTGTTGGCATGACACAGAAATAAAAAATACCAATCAATCAATTAAATATAGTGGAGCATCCTTTCTTTTGACTGTAGCCACCTATGCTAACACAAATCCTTGGTTGTGCATTGATTTGTATGGTGAAAAATAACACTGGGATTTAGACTCACATCACATATTTTGTTTTAATTTATTTGATTGTTTGATTGTCCGGCTCAATCTTTTGTGATACTGTGATTTTAATTACAAAATTATACTGTGTATAACTGAATCTGCGTGAGTCAGAAAAGAGAAAATGTTCTCAAACAATAAAAAAAGAAAAAAAAAACTGTTTGAGCAAATCATATTGGACAACCTTCTGAAGCACTTCCACATACATTAATTATTCCTTTCTTCTGAACCCATTCCATCTGTGTTTTTGAAGAATATCTGTTGAGTGCCAGGGTTTCCTCAGAAGCATATAATGGGTGTTTTGACACACCTCTTCCTCTGGCGGAGCCAGAGTTAGTCTCCATTAGCAGAGGGGCAGAGCCCCTGGGAGAGCTGACAGTTGGGGGTGCTGAGTTGTTTGACAGGGTTATCAGTGGGTGGCCTGCAGCGTTTTCCTCATACAGATACATTGGGTTATAACAACTGAAAAGCATACACTTTCCTCATTCAACTCAGACAGTGCTAAATTCTCATAAACCTATACCCAGGTAGCCCACTTCCTTTAGATCACTGTTTCATCCTCTCACTGATTTATGTACTCATTTTACATTTTCTTCTATGTCTATTTATTTATGTACTATTCTCAATTGCTCGTGTACTCATTCATTAACACCACTGTATTTCACTGCTGTTGTGATTCTATTACTTTAATATATTTATTAATATTTGTGTATATACACACACACACTGTATATGCAATTCAATTTTATTTATATAGGGCCAAATCAGTTATCTCATTGCGCTTTTGATAAAAGAGCAGGTCTAGACCGTACTCTGTGATGTTATTTACAGAAACCCAACAATTCCCAATAATATATACAGTATATATTTAATAGTTTCTCCTAGGCATTGGTTTCTTCCCCATCCACACTCAATTGCTCCCCCACCAGTGCAAGTGATGAGACAGCACCTCTGGCTCCCTGGTAGTGTCCAGAGGGTGCGACGAGGCGAGGACAACAAGGTTAAATTTACCACCAGCTCACTCCTAAGGGTTTAGGAGCAGGCTCTGGAAAGGGCCATAGGTATCTGCAACTTGCCAGCACCCACTGAACATGGAGCCAAGCATATTAGCTCAAGAGCTATTACTGTAATACCCCTTTCCGCCAGGGTTATGTGGGGTACCCATCCTTGATCTACTCTGCTTTGCGACCCAGGCAGCCAGGTGGGTGTGGTCAGGGTATGACTAGGGTCGATTTCAATATGAATATGTTGGGTAGCGTGAATCTCTCTTTTTTTCTTCTTTCTTGTTTAAAAATGAGTCGTAAAGCCAACAGTAAAAGATTAAATGAAATCAAATGAAGAGACATGTTCACCCCTTGTCTTAAAATAGTCAGAAATCGATCCTAGAGTAACTAACTTCTTTGTCCAGCTTCTGCAATACATATGCAGAGGGGAAGATATCACTCTGCACACAATCATCTGAACAGTGTTTGATGGTTATTTATGTGTGCTTTAGAGTGTAATCACTACGAAACAACCACAAAAAGCTTTACTTATCTCTCTGTAAAATGACAGATTCAAGTAGCTACAAAGCAGTTCTGCTTGTGTACAGCTGGACTGGAGTATGTGATGTGTGCTGTTCACTAGTGGTGTTCCACTTCCAAAGCATAACTACATGCCTGTGTCTTTGTTAAATAACAGACAACCTGCTGCCATGAGGTGACGCAAACAGCACTGGCGGCCCATCCCATTCAGCCCTCCATCTTTGTTTTATATTCTATGGGCAACACACAGAGATTGGAACAGCACAAAGGTTTCTGTGCGATCAGCAGTGACTTCTGTTTGAGGATAAAACCTTGAGATTATATCCCTGGAGGGCAGAAGAGTAAGGGGAAGGAGAAGGGAGGGCGTTTTGATAGCCAGAAGTTTCTGTCTGTCCAGTTTTGGATTATTTCTCAAAAAGACACTGGAACTTGTAGAAAATGTTACCAGCAAATGAAGGTCTTATAAAGCAGATCATACGTGCGTGTTTGTGTGTGTGTGGGTGTGTGTGTGTTTGTGTCGGGCTTTTTGATTACTGCCGTTGTTATGTTGTGTCTACCTGCTCAATGCAAGGTCATCTTTCATCTCTCATGTTGATTATGATGCAATCAGTCTTGACAGTGACAGGCAGGGTACAACCTTGCAAAAACAGTTTAGCAGTGAAACTGCTACACACACACACACACACACGGCTGTCAGTTCTTATTCAGCTATGTGACACTTGAGCCTATCCGATTAATGACAAAGCATTGATAGGTAGCCTTCTGACCCTCTGTTTGTTGTTGTGTCTGCGTGGCTTGGCAGATTCTCATCTCCCCATCGCTGCTATCTCTAGCTTGCTCTGCTCTCTCATTTGTGTGATGCTAGCTTTGGCACAGGAGAAATGTGTCTGACGGCCCGGTGCTAACCGATGCCAGGCTAATCGGCAGACATGCTGCCAGCCTTCATAGCTTATCATCCCTGCTCTACTCCTCAACACTTGAACTGCAGCTGCCTGATCTGCTGGCTAAACGGATGTATGTGTGGGACATCAGCTTTTTTGACACTTTGTCAATTCTGACAGAAAAAAAACCCAAACAATGATAGAATACGAAAGTGTCTGTGACTGTTGTAGCGCATTTAATGGGTTGTCTGCAGCTTTAGCAGCAATAAAGGGAGTGCTGGTAAGTCTTGTGTTCTGCATCATCTCCCACTGTTTTTTGCTCCGATTCATGATCCTCTCATTGTTCTTGGGTATACGTATGGAAACATTCTGAGAATATTTTTGTTCCAGTTTTACACCAGACCAGAAAACTGTAAAATCTGAGTGTTAAAGTTTTACCAATGTAAGAAACACCCTTGCCACTTGGATATGTAGGCACACGTCTGGATGTTTATATTCATCTCCAAGCAATGATGACAGCTGAATTGATTCATATTCAAAATCATAAATGGCATGCACCACTGATGGGGAGTATGTGGCAGCAGGGAGCAGAAACGATGGTAAAGTGTGTCACAGTTCACGTTCACGTGGTCTGATATCTGAATCCGGGCATATTAAAACTGTGATCCAGGATGAAGTGCATGCCAGTCATTCTCATGAACAGGTTTGTACGATATCTTGTTAAAACGTTCGCACAACAATTCGGCTTATTTCACTAATGTTGATCATATTTCACCTATGACTGCACAGGTAGGAAAGGCGAGCATGGACAGAAAATGTGATGGACCAAGGATGGAAATGTGAGGTACCCTTTAGCTGTAGCATTATTCGTATTCATTGTTATTGAAGCATATCCACAGGCACACCAAACTTCTTTTCTCTCCAGTCTTTTGCAGAGCTGGGGATCGACCTCAATCTGATTTACGAAGCAATTCAAATGTATCCAAGGCTTTCAAGTACGGGAAGTTTTTTTAGGTCTTTTATAACATAATTTTTGAATAGACATTTCTCAAATTATGTCAGAATATTGCCAGTGCTATACTGTATTGTTTTGTCCAAGTTGTTTCAAGTTTTTTGGCTTATTTTATTAAATTAACAAAACATTTTAAATGACTAGACTCTGAGTGACTGACTGCTGAGTTTAATCAAGATCCTTTCACATTAAATGAGCATAACAAGGCAATTATGGCTTTGAGCCCAAACAGCATGAACTGTCAAACTATAAACTGAAGCTGCCATTTTCTTTTCTTTTTTGCTTGCCCTTTGCTTGGTAACACTTTATAATAACCATCATTAATAGATGGTAAATTAAATTAATTAATCTTTAGTTAATTGGTATTTAACTGTTAGCAAACAGTCATTGAACTGTTAAACAATTAAATTATAATTAATAATGTTTACTAATTGTTAAAAGTGCTGCAAATTTACAGTTTGCTGTTACATACATTATATCCCTCATATACTATGTTAGGTATGTCGACATATTAAAAACATTTATAAACTTTACATAAATGGACCATATATTTCCAACACGTTAAGGGTTACTAGTGTAACAATAAAGTGTTCATTTTAAGCACTACTAATATTTTATTAATAATAATGTAATTGCTTGTTAACACTAAAATGACAGTTTTCTAACAGTTAAATGACAATTAACTAAAGATTATTTAACTATCAATTGACCATCTATAGATGAGGGTTATTATGAAAGGTTACCCATTGCTTTAGAATTATAACTCAGGTTATTGTCAGTTAGTATTAAACAAACGGCACCATATTCATCATATCAGAGGTAATAAAATGACTTGATTTAGATATTGAGGCTATACGCAATCAATCCAATGTCAATAATATTAAACTTAAGCTACTGACTACTACTGGAGTGCAGTAATTATATCTGGAGGGCTTCAAACAACATGAGGGCTTCTCACCACTTGGCCGAAAACATCGAGAGGACTCTCAAAGAGCCTCATTGACAATCATAGCACAGATACTCCCAGTAGCAGTGTATTGTGGAAAACCTTAGCCATCTCCCTCCATCTCCCGCGTCCAGTATGTAAAAGCATAGGCAAGGGGAATATCAGCCTATTGATGCAGTGACCTAGCTGAGACAACTTGAATTCCAATGTCCAAAATATAATGCCCCTCGAGGAGCAGGGATGGCGCTGAGGCATTTAAGAACAGCTATCAGGTTTTTAGTGAACTCCCGGGCAAATGACAACTGAGCAAGACAGACACAAACAAACACAAATCTTTGCTAATGAGCCTTATAATCAAAGCAAATAGTAGCAGTATATATCAGCTCTTACAACTTCCTGGCTTTATTGCAGCTAATGCAATAACAAGTCATAACAAGGTTGATTTACAAAAGGTATTTCAATTTCAGAGGCTTTAACTAAGTTTACCCATCCATCCATCCATCTTCATCCTCTTATCCGGTCTTGGGTCCATGGGGCAGCAGCTCCAGTAGGGGACCCGAAACTTCCCTTCCCAAGCCACATCAACCAACTCCGACTAGGGGATCCCGAGGCGTTCCCAGGCCAGGTTGGAGATATAATCTCTCCACCTAGCCCTGGGTCTTGCCAGGGGCCTCCTCTTAGTTGGAAACATCTGGAACACCTCCCTAGGGAGGTGCCCAGAAGGCATCCTTGCCAGATGCCCGAACCACCTCAACCGGCTCCTTTCAACGTGAAAGAGCAGCGGTTCTATTCCGAGCTCCTCTCGGATGACTGAGCTTCTCACCCTATCTCTAAGGGAGACGCCAGCCACCTTACTGAGGAAACCCAGTTGGCCACTTGTAACCTGGATCTCGTTCTTTTGTTCATGACCCAGCCTTCAGGACCATGAGGGTAGGAACGAACACTGAGCGGTAGATCGAGAGCTTTGCCTTCTGGCTCAGCTCCCTTTTTGTCACAATGGTGCGATAAATGGAATGTAATACCGCACCCGCTGCTCCGATTCTCCAACCAATCTCACGCTCCATGGTCCCCTCACTTGCGAACAAGACCCCAAGGTATTTAAAGTCCTTCTCTTGGGGTAAGGACTCACTCCCTACCTTAATTTAGTTTAGTTCAACATAATACCTAATACTTTGATTTACAGTATTCTTTACAGTCACTCAAGCTGAAGACTTAATGGACCTTTTTCCACAATTCATTCTCATTGATGAGGAAAAAAGCTTTGGCCGGATCTGAAACCCAAACAACAGCAGATAACAGATCACAGCAAACATGACGCCTTATACTTTTGGGATTCTCAAAGTTTAGCTATTGTTGTGGTTTGGGGTTTTGTTGGGGGTTATTTTCCCCGTTTGGCCTTCCCTGTGTTTGTTTCTTGGTTTTCTCC
>NC_048419.1:8315040-8372653 GCF_013103735.1 Etheostoma cragini | reverse complement strand
CAGATCCTTATGTTGTGTCCTTGTGTGGATGTTCCTGCCAGCCTTCTGTATCTCCTCGTGAGTTGTTGTTTGTTTCCCTGTGACTTTACTCCCTTGCTGTTCCCTGTCCTGCTTTCTTGTTTTTGTGTTGCCAGATCTCTGGACGTGTTTTGGACCGTTTTATGTTGGACTTCCCATTTTGTTTTGTTGGTGGTTCCGGGACTTCGTCAACGCCAGTAGCTCCCGACGTTTTTCTTTGAACTGTTTAACATTAAACTGCTGTGCACCAGCTTCTGCCTGCCGCCTCCTTGTTGCATTTGGGTCCTGTCCTCTCCTTCCCGTAACAGCTATTTGCTATCAAGTCAAGTGTTTACAAATCAGAAAACACATTACATTACGCACTGCCTCCTGTCAAACACCCGACACCAACAGAAAGAAATTAAAGTCTTCTCCAGGAAATAAAAATTCTAAAACCTGTCACCTTATATTCTTTATTGTGACTATCATGTCTTCCTATTTAGGGCATGGTTGTTACTAAGCAGTGTTATGCTAGGTTTGGTTACATTACATTAAGTGCTCAAATAACACTGTAGCTCTCCGGGTGGGGGTGGGATGATACATTGTACATGAATGTGCCCACCTACATGCAACAATACACACATGTAAATGGGCTGTATTGGAACCATTCATACACAGTCATGCACTGTAGTCAAGGCTGCCATACAAGGTGCCACCTGCTCATCAGATAAAAACACACACACATTTACACTCCAATGGTGCAGCATCCGGGGAAACTCTGGGTTCAGTGTCTTGCCCAAGGGCATTTTGAGATGGGACTGCAGGGCCAGGGATCGAACCACCAACCGATTGGTACCACCTATGTAAGTCACAGCCGCCCCTTACACATACCCTTACAACATATCAATTATAAATTATGTAAAATAAGGCCATATTAGGCATATAATAAGTCAACATCATCCTCCACTCACCTCAGCAGTGAAACCTTCCTCATTCTGCTTTGAGGAGGTGTCAGCCAACCTAACAGACAAATGTTTATCGGTTGAAGTTCTCAATATTAAATATTGTCCCAAAAAAATTCTATCAACACCCTAAACCCCCAAAGGCATTATATGGTAGTAACCAGCATTACAAATGTACACCAATAAAATAATTTAAGCCTGGATTTGCTTTCAATTTTTATTTCCAGTCGCACAGTGTATTGCACTTGTTGTGATATTTTTTGTCATTATCTGGATGTAACCGTCCATTAGAATACATAATCCTACTGTGATCTTGGAGAGTACAGCTAAGACTAACAGCTGAGTCAAGACATGGATGATGTCATTAATTATTACAATAATACTAAAGAGATTAAAATGAGTCCATAATGTAACGGTTATGGAGCACTTGGAGTGATATGTGATGATTCAGCTATCGGTGTCATGCAGTGCACTGCTGTAGCTGTGCACATATTTGCCCCAGAAACGACGTACCGTGTAACGTCTTCTGAGGTGTGAGTGCCCACTGGGAAAGATTTACAGCCCCGCTGCATGGGCAGATTCATGACTTTTTTTCTGTCAGGAGGAAAGGAAGCAAGGCTTAGATTCAAGTTGTTTAAATGAAGTCCTGCTTTGTTTTGCCAGACATTAAACCAACGGTAATCTATAAATCCCAAGTGGCCAGGGGAACCTTGTGGCTCAACAGTTTAATGCAAATTACTGTGTATTTACACACCACACACAGTGTCTAATCCCACCCATAGCTGTGTTTGTCTCTATCTCTGAATTGCAGTGAGAAGCGGCACAAACAAAACAACATAAAACCGGTTAAAAGCCCATTAAGACATATTGAATATGCCCACTGTGTCCCACACAAAAATAATTTAGAGCTTTGAAAAAGAGTCTGGGAATGCTATCTCAAATCTTTTTGTTTCTCTTGGCTATTATTAAGTAGCAATGGAATCATGCTGGTTTACTAATCTCAGCCAAATGTTTGATACCTGGTAGTGTTGGAGCTGAGGTATGATGTAGGCCTGGCAAACCAGTTTCTTTTAAGGATTAAGGTAATTCTGAGTGTCTCACTAAACTGAACCGAGTTGTGCGAGTCACTAGGAATTAGAAAAAAAGGTTGCAGAACCTTGTGTTTTATTTCAGAAGTGAAAGACTGGCTTTTGTTGTTGATTTGCTTTACTTTGAGCTCAAGGAGAGACTTATCTCGTTCATCTGAATCAGATCCACTTATGACATTCGCCGGATTGACTGAATTGTGCGAGTCATCGAGGGCTCATGAACCCCATGGTCTGTGAGCTTCTGGCTCTGAGTCTGCAGGTCGGACTGTCTCTCTGCTCACTCAGTCGCTTGAGTTGACTTGAGTTGTTGTTGCCTACAAAATTGTAAGTCATTAAGCTTTTTGCAGCCACAATGGCTAGGAATAGTAGTAGCTAATGTTGCAAGAGGTTTGTGTGTGGCGCCTGTTATCATTTTAGATTGAATTCTAGTAGGACTCCACTGAACCGGATTAATGATAGTAGAGACTTGCGATTTGTGAGTTAATTTAAAGATTTGGGTTAAAGATCTGAGTGAATCATGACTCAAACAGGTTTAGTATGATTATGCAAAGACAAGTGTGCCGAGTGTTATTCATCCTATTTTGAAAAGAAATGTCTTAAGTGTGTTTTAGAAGATCATTTTAAGGCAATTCCTATTTATTACATCTCGGGTTTATATTTTTTTGTTTTGACCATCATCAGTCATGATACAATTGTACTCTGCTGCGTGGCTTTTAAGGCACACAAGCTAAAGAGCGCCTATCACACCCGTTTTCACTTCCCTGGTTACCATTTCATCTTAAAATTCTGGTGCTTCCTTTTAGAGCCTTGCACAGATAAGCTCCTTCTTATATATCTGACCTGATACAGTGTCACACTTCTTCCCGGAGCCTGAGGTTGTCAGGGTCAGATTTTGTTAGCGGTCCCCCGCAATCATTTTAAAACCAGAAGGGATCATCATGTCCGGCAGTGGCACCAAGGCAGTGGAATGCACTGGTCCTCTCTTTTTGTTGTTCAAATACTGTTAATTCTTTTACAAAGCAGCTGAAGACTTTGCTATTTGAGTTAGACTAGGGTTTTAGTGGCTGTCTGATTTTTTGTTTTCCTTTGTATCAATGAAAAGTCCCAAAGAAATACACTTTACTGACTAAACTTTTTGAAAACTCAGACAGGTTGTAAACAAGCCAACAATTTTATCAGATTATCTACACCACTTTTAGTTTGAGCTCCAAGTCAAACTAAAACTGATGTGACCTGAAACATCTCTAAAATTCCCTCAAGCTACTGAAAACTATGGTAACAGAAGGTCAAGTTTGATCAGCAGGTTGGTGTGTGATAGGTGTTTGAAACGGACAGTTTGGGTCATAATTTCATCTCAATAAATTTGTCTAACCTGTTAGTTTACAACCTGCGTGATTGTCTGACTGCTCTGGTTTCTTGGTCTGCCAGTTGTCATATTAGTAGAGTTGTTGTTGTTGTTGTTTTTTTCGATAGCGGTGCTAAATCTCTACTTTTAAAACAGTGCCAATGCCTTAACAGTGCTTGAACCAATACTTACAATACTACATTAGAGAACGGCTTCTTTATTGCTAAGGCAATATGGTCAAAATTACATGATGCATTAATAATGTAATAGCAATAACTTAGAATAACTTATTTTACCAGGAAATTGCTGTCAAACAACAAGAACAACCACTAGACGGGAAAAAAGGTATTTTACAATATGTCAGCATGCACCACGAAGCTTAAGGTTACCAGTTTCAGTGAACGCACCATCTGTGTTGTTTTTCCGACAACAGCAGCTGCAGACTGTTGGAATCCTCTCCAGTGAAATACAGTCACACTTATACACCGTTTACCTGTCAGCATAGTCAACAGGTTCCCAAATCTCAGCCATGAAATCCAGCAAAGTAAGTTATTATCAATAATGACGGCCAAAACTACAAAAAAAAGATGTAGGTTGTATACATTCCTACAGAAAAGACAAAAATGTCTCAATTACATAACTTTGATCAAATCTCCAGAGCACTTTTAAGGAGGCTGTAGACAAAAACTGTGCCTCATTTATTTTTGTAAGAATCATAGAAACATTAAACATTATATTTCAGACATATGTTCTGATTAAAAAAGATACCACTAACTTAACATTTCAACAGTTAATGCAAGATTGTGAGTCCTCATAGTGAAGAATGTCAGCCTCTTTGCCTGATCATATAATCATTTCCCATGACTGTACTGGTGGTTTTTTGTGTTTTTTCTCTTCACTGAAATAACTGGTACAGCTCCTCTTCTCCTTCTTTTCCTTCCTAAGGTTTAAAATACATCTAAGGATAAGGATATTTTTACAGTGATAATCCCATTAGAATGAGGTGAGCACTTAATTACTGCATATTTTTAGAGGCCTCCTGGGACATCCCAGCGCGGTGGCTGGACAATTTCAGACTCAATACAGTCGTTGATATCTCTGTTGAAACACTGCTCAGTCTTTAATCTCTTCATTAGGCATTAAACTAACTTCTCTCACTCCAGCTGCCTTTTGTCTTTAAGCCTCATCCAGGTTGGAATATTAAACACAGAAGCCCGTTTTGGTTGTATTTGGTGCAATAAATTATAAAATGACCAGGATGTTTGATCAGAAATCAAGGAAATTCTTTCTTCTCTAACAATGCTAAAGCCAGTATATTCTCCTTTAAAATTTCCATTCCGATCCAAACGGTCTGTTTTTATTTTGTCCTGCGTGTTGTTGTCCAGCGAACTTTTTGAAACTGGGGTTGCCAGACATGAAACACAAAAACAGTGAGCTGCAGCAATAGTCTAAGCAACTGAACAAACTGGATTAACAGAGATATATGCATTTAACCCAACCTTAAAGAAAGAAAAAATGGCATCTTTCTAAACAGTTGCATGACCAGGGACATAGGAAAACCATACTATGGGCGGAAATATGTGCCACACGAAACGGAATTTTAATTGCTAAACTTGAATAATCGCATTGAAAAACTGAATTTGAATCACAAAATTTGAAATTGTATTGTTTAATTTGAATAATTGCATTGAAATTTGAATTTATTTGTTTGGGAAGTCCAATGAATTTTGATCCTCAATGAAAATGTACCTCTCTATATATCTTCACATTCAGTCTCACGATTTCAAGTTACTGTGACGGACATCAAGGTAGCTGAAGGATGAAGGAAGAGCAATCGAGCGCAGATTGACGGGACTCGTCTTCGGCCAATGAGTCCATAAGTTTTGGAGCACAGTACCCGCCATTGCAAAGGAAGAAGTGCTTCATCTACCCTGATGTCTGTCACAGTAACTTGAAATTAAAATTTGAGAACTGAATTTGAGCTTGAAGTCTGCAAGAAAAGTGCGGGGGGGGTTCTGCTCCCTCCAGGATTTTTAATTTGGACTGCAGTACCAATTTTAAAACACTGTCAGTATTACGTACTGCTCCTTTAATAATAGCTGGAACTTTGTTATACCGGTGTATTAGTTCTTAGTTTCGATATTGTTGACAAATCATAACTGAAATATTTAAGGTGAACTGAAATTCACTGCCTCTCTAGTCACGGCTTGTTGAGTAATTCCTTTCTCTCGGTGACAGAAGGGAGGGTTTGAGGGGGAAAGAATAAACTAGAGGCTCACAAGGGTTTCATTTTGTTGCAATGCGCGCAGCAGACAAACACACTGATGGCTTGAACCATGATTAAGATCACTCATCACTAATAGCGGCTGCAAGCACTGAGTCAGAAAACAATATATATCTTGGGTCGTGGGATGGCGGGGGCAGGGTGTGGGGTTAGTCACAGCGCAGGGATTTTAGAGCTAGAGGTCAATTAGGTATGCTAAACAGTCTGGGTATCAGCTCTCCCCGCTGCTGATCTGTATTCTGCACCTGACTCCTTTGCTGATCTCCAAGTCTCCCTGCATTCCGCGCACTGAGTATAACCCGGAGTGTGTGTGTGTGTGTGTGTGTGTGTGTGTGTGTGTGTGAGTGTGGTTGGGTGGGGGGGGGGGGGGGGGGGGGGGGTGTGTGAAGGAGGAGAGTGTTCTTTTATTCTCTGTCGTGTAATGGGCAAAAGAGACACTATTCCCCTCCCATGTTAGCTCTTCTCAATGAAGCGCACATTCAGTCGGTGTTGGAGGTACACAGGAAATAAATGGCTGGCAGCTGGAATGGGATGGAGAAAGGTCAGCAATGGGTCAGACAGTCAATCCATCAGGAAAAAGCTAAACTACTTGTTCAATCCCACAGTGCAACAATGGCTGAACGTGTACAGAGATAGAAACATTGCCCATTAATCTGCTGAGGCTCTCCCACAGGAGAGGAAACTCTGTCGACAAGAGCCTGTAAATGCTTGTCCTGTTGTTATTTGCTCAGACAAAAGACAATATATGTATAATCTTTAATCATACATCAAAACCAGTGCCTTCCATTTTTGTCCCCAAACCATGGCAACTAGTGGTAAAATTAGCTATTACCTTGTTTTCCATATTCTATTTTTTTCATAAAGCAGTGGGGCAATATGCTCATGTTTGAAGACACGTCTTCAATTTAGATCAATTTAGCCAAGTGATGGGTGTAATTCGTTTCCCCTTTCAGGTTGCCATTTGCATTTAAATTCATCATTACCAACCGTGTTTTGCAGAGATTTCCCCAGATCGCAGGTGTCAGGACTCTCCAGTGACTTGATGCAAACGCCGCATTATTGAAAAATTCAAATTATTTTGCCAATTGGGGGAAAGGGTAGGCAACATTAGTGTAACATGACTGCCTAAAGAGCCACACCTGATATATGTCCTGAATCACCCGGGAGTTTCTGGCTCCCAACACATAGGCTCTGACATTCCCCCTTTTTGTCAGAATTGACTAATAAGGTAGGCAACTTGTGGAAGAAGTGGAATTCTCCAATCGAGCAGCTTGATGAATCAGTCAGGAGAGGTTCCCTGTGACAAACACCCTTTACATTTTAATACTACTTGTACTGCAATGCACTTCTCTCAAGTGTGGCATTATGTTAGAATGACGTAACCACAGAAATGAGAGATTTAAGCTAGAGCCCATGATGTGAATTCATATATGCAGGATTGCATATGCTAAGGGACCTAAAACTCCTCCTGTGAGAGAGCTGGTGTGGCTTTTATTCGTATTGAGAGCAATGTGTGTGTGTGTGTTAACATATTACATTGTCTGAAAATAAGACTATCCTCTCATAGAGACCACAGCATTATTACATTAAAGCTTAAGTGTGTAACTTTTTGACATTAATGATTTTCTGTTACATTCAAGCCACTGCCAAATGAGTTGCTACAAAGCTAATTAAGACTATCAGTGCCACACAACTCTCTCTGTATTTCTCAGTATGGCTATGTTTAGAAGATTATGGCATCCAGTGACTTTCCCGCATGGAACCTAAAGTAAAGAGAATGACCTCTTCTGAAGAGTCCGTCATGTTTTTTTAGACAAAGCATGCAAGTATAAAGCATTACCATAGTCAAGTATAGACATTAAAAGACATTAAAAGTGGCAGCAACTAACCTCTTTCTAGATTCAAATGAAAGGCAGGATATGATTCAGAAATAGATAGATTTCCTTAGCACCACATTCAAGCTTAGAAGTGAGGTTTGAAGGCAGATTTGATTTGGAATTTGAAAAAAGCATGACTTATTATTATGTCAGCAATTAAAACAAGTTTTAAATCATAAAGATTATGTTGAAGCGTGATCTGTGGTGGGTGCTGAGCAATATAGTGCAGTGTCATCAGCAAAAAAGGAAATTTTACTTTAGACACGTTATGTTCAATGTTGTTAGTATAGAGGTTAAATAGTAGTAGCCCAAAGACTGACCCCTGAGGCACTCCTTTTGTTATTCTGAGATTGCAAGAAGTGCTTCCACTCCGCCTGCACACCGAGTTCTGTCTGTAAGGTAATTAACAAATCAGCTGACAGTTTGTTCAGAAAGTCCAGTCCTACACGGTCTGTGCTTAAGCGCTATGTGGTCCACTGTAGAAAGGTCAATAGGAAGGGCTGCACAAGGCTGATTGTTGTCCATAGATTCAATAAAGTCATTTAAAACCATAAGAGCTACCAGTGTTGTGCTATGCCTTTTTCTAAAAACATATTGGAAGTCAGATAAAACATTATTTCTGTTAAAAAAGAATAAAAATATGAGTTAAAAGGGATCCAGTTTATCAGGGCCTGCAGATGTTTTGTCCAAATGCTTGAGGGCTTTATTTATGGCTGAAATTGTACTAGGACTGAAACTAAAAGACTAACTAGAAGAATCCGGGCCAACAGTCTCAACTGTAGAGGAAAACTCATGTTGAGGATTGAATGACTCAAATAAAAATCCTGAGGCTATGAAATTTTCATTGAAATAATCATGAATTTGGCCTTGTCAGTGACCTTTTGAGAGTATATCACATCACAATGCTTGAAGGAAGCTGCTGGTCTTTACTGTTTTCTGATAATGATTTCACAATTTTCCAAGATGTTCATGGATTATTCAGGTTAAGAGAAAGAAAATGATCAGCTTTGGCTTTTCTAATTGTTATATATAAAATATTAGTAAATGCATTGCGGAGTTACCTGAAGACAACCCAGAACCATGACACGCCCATGAAACATTGCGCTCATGGAAATACTAGTAACCGCGTCGAGGGGGTTCAAAATGCGGTCACGGAAGGTTTGGCCAACACTTTTGTTGTCATCACTTAGAACTCCTCATGGGGGCGGAAACCTCACACTATAGCTTTAATGCTTTGAATTTCCATAATATTTCCTCAAAACTGTGGGGTGATATTATTGAGAACAGAAAAGCCAGTCTTGGAAACAGTATCTTTTCAAAAGCACAAAGAGGTTCTCAGGCAGACAGACTATGCTTCACCTCAACAAACTCTGGACAGGGAAAAACAGCAAGCTTAATTAAAACACATCCTGTAAAACGGCTATTGCTTATGTCCTTACAACTAATTTAATGCTAAAAATCTCAGCTCAGCCATATGCATTTTTCTCTATTATGAGTTTGGAAAGATTATAATGGCACAAATCTCTGGCATGGGATAAATCTAAGCCTGCAGTTGTGAGAGAGAATGTGGTCACTAGGCCATACCTAGGACTCCTGGCAGTTTGGATGAAAGCGGAGGTTGGAGTTTTGTACTTTTTCTTTGGGAGCTGTTAGTACACTTAGCCACATGTGATTGCAGCCTGAGCTCAGTTTATCTGCCATGTTCATTAAGAACCTCATCAAGCCAAAGGAGAAAAAAAGATAACACTTTATTTGAAGGGGTGTTAATAAGACTGACATGACACCGTCATTATTAAGACATGACACCTATCATGAACATGAAGTCATTTTGAGTGTTCATGACTGTTTCATTAAGTATCTTTTGGTAAATATGACGCTGTTAATGCAAATTTATTATTGTCTGAGATGTCTTTGTCATGACAACTTGACATTAAGGAAGGCAAAAATCTCTGTGTTGTGACAACTTGACATTAAAAAAGACAATACAATCTGTCAATGTCTATATAATGACAACTTGACATTAACCTAGACTGTAACTATGTCATGGCAGGCCCACTTATCAAACTTTAGTAAACTGCTTAGATTCATATATTAACATTACATTAAACTGCCATAAAGAGGTTGTTTTTTACAATGGCTGCCATTAGAGCAATATAATTGTGTAATTTTACCTTGAACTCAAGTGAAACAATTTTTCATTAAGATGATGGATGAAGACCAGTTTGACAACAGTGAAGGCAGTATCAAGGTGATTCATTCTAAGAGTTCCTCTAAAAGCAACATCCAGTGCAAAAGCTTATACCCACAAAGGTTAAAGATACAAAAACGGGGTGATTAAAATGAAATGGAGTTTACATGTACAGTATAACCATGAAAAGTGTGCTGAAAGAGTATGTTCCAGAAAACTAGTGTCAGTGCAGTGAAACTGATGAATAAGTTACCTAATCTAAGACATGTGAAAGATATAAGAGGGTTTTTTAAGGAGTCTATCGCTGCTGTTGATCTAGATCACCAGCAGACTTATTTCCTAATACAAGTATAGTGCCAAGATCACTTCACACTTCAACTATGATCATAACAAAGTTATGCCAAGAGTCCACACACATTCAACATACCATATACAAAGATGAAACGGAAAAATTAACCAATCAGAAAGAAAGTAAGACTCAATGCATCTTGGCACCCATTGACTCAAAAGATTGTCCAAGCCTGTCCTTTTATGTAAAGTAAGTCTAGTAGTTCACAGAAACACAACTTCTTTAAAACTTCTTTGTGGAGAGATAAGTAAAAAACAAGAGCAGAACCATCAAAGAGTTGTGTAGTCCTCACTGTTCTCACCCCCAAATGGTAGAGGCAGATGACCGCCCACCATGAGCCATGGTTCTGCTCGGGGTTTCTGCCTCTTAAAAGGAAGTTTTTCCTTGCCTCGGTCGCCTAGTGCTTGCTCTTGGTGGGACTTTTGGGGTTTCTGTAAATAACATCACAGAGTACAATTTAGACCTGCTCTTTGATGAAAAGCGCAATGAGATAACTGTTTTGTGATTATTATATAAAATTGAATTGAATTGTCTTATTCACATCACAGGGTGGGCAGCACACCTGAGTTTCACATAAAAAAAAAGACAAATCCATAGTTTGATCATTTTAGACAAATTATACTCCAACTACTGTGCAATCAAAAATCCTAATTGGACAGTGGTACTAAGATATATTAGATCTATTGCCTATCCTTATCAGACATGTGTGCTTTAAAATATAATTCCACTCAAAAAACTCAAAACTCAAAACAACTTGAGAATGTGCAAAGAGGAGTGACTCAATTCTCACTTCATTTTCATGTATTAAGGTGTGTTCACTGTGAACACCAGAGATTCTAAATTAAAATTGTATTGTATAAATATTGAAATGAGTATTGGAGATTGATGAATCTCTCATCTCAAAATACCATAAGTCTTCCATCTGCTGAAGTAATCAAATGGGAAGACTAATGCAATTTTTTGGATTTAAATTTCGTGATAACAGAGGCTTGAATGGACTCTGGACTGAGAGTGGTGAATGAATGGTAATGTGTCTTATGTATGTACTGGTAATAAAACATGAATGGATGTCACAGGAAGTTGTTAAAGGTGTTAAATTTAACACAGAATCAATGAAGATCTATTCTTTTTAGAGGAAAACGGCTTTCACAATCTCACTGACTCTAGCATTATCATCATAAAGAGCACCACTTGGGTGATGACATGTAATGATTACCCATCTCCATATTGCCACAGGTTTAAAGAACAGCAGCACTCATGTAATAATCTTAGAGGTTTAGTGTTTCTTTATTTTATAGGAATATTTTAATATCAAATATCCATCTTAAGCCCAATTCAAGGTGCTGTTTCAATAACCCTAACCCCCAACCCACCCTCTGTGTGAAGAAAAACATAACTCAAATGGATATTTCCAAAGTTGTTATCCCTTTATCTTTGAGATAGATCTATTCTCATTTTTGAATTTAGTCTACACTCCAACAGACAACTATATGAGAGAATTAGGACTTTGATCTGGGATGGCATCAATTAAAAGCCTGAAGTTGACTCATTGATAATGAACGGAGATCATTAAGACTGAGAAATGATTAGATATTTTACATCTAAATGAGCTTGAATTTCATAGAAAGGCTTATTTCCTAGGCAGAAATAGTCTAAAGCAAAGTCCTCCTTCATATCTTCATAATGACATTTTCTGTTTCACATTTATTGTCCTTGAAAACCTGCACTGGTAATACCTTTATACCATTATTTCTGAATGTGCACTATTATCTACACTGGCTAAGTGACAGGGTATTGCTCTTTCAGTTTAATTAAACCTAATTAGTAACCTATTGTTTGCCTTCTTTGCAAGCACCTTTACTTGTGTTAAGGATCCAACACACGCTAATGTCCAACGCCCACAAAACTTCCTACAGTGAGTGTGTAGACAATGCAGAGCACTCACTTGTCCTTCTTTATGCCTCGTCAAAACACCATGCTGTACACAGGCACAGCAGTTTGTTGCGGATACAGACATGGAAGTACATTTAGCAAATGATTTGTGATTGAGTCATGATCTAGAGTCCCGACTCCCCCCAAAGCTTCCGATGTGATCATCTCAATTCACAGTGTATTTTGCATTAAGATAAGATCCTGTAGTACAGAAATAAGGCTTCAATGACTATATCAGCTGTCTATGCATGCTGTTCTCATGAATTCTAAAAGTAATGCTCTGCAATGTAATCCAGGTATTTATGCACCACATTGACTGCTGCTGTATACTAGTGCAGAGATCCATGTAGGCTGGAGCTAGGAGTGGATGTTTGGCTGCTAAAACACAAGGCTTTCAAGCGGGGGAGCAGAGTTCATGTCCAGGAAGTGGTTTTGGAGAAAACACTAGACTTTCACCCAAGAAATGGGTGTTCATGTCCCGGGAGTGCTATTCAGCCACTCAGCAATATGTGCCAGAAATACAGAGCAACTGAAAACCCACGGTGCAATGATGACACATACAACAAGTATAATATAAAATAACAGAATTATGTGTACAAATAAGATAAAGAAAGATATGTTATATATACAATTAAAAAGATAAGTAATATGTACAATACAGTTATACATTCTAAATGATAAGTATACATTTTTAAATCTTTTCTCATCTTAACTAGAGGTTTTGGTGTTTACACTTAAAACAAAAGCTGCTGAAATGGCGGGCATCACATGGTTCTCTTTACCCGGCTCACAGTCATCTTTTTCTTGGCTAAATTTAACTGTAGAGACCGCTAAACTGTCATGTGACTGGCCGTCGGTCACCGTAATTTCATAGGATATCATACGAACTGTTTTTTGCACAACTTCATAAGAACTTGCTCATGAGACTTCAATTCAATTTATAGTATCAAATCATAAGAGTAATCTCAAGACACTTTACAAAAATAGTAGGTCTAGACCACACTTACAAACTAAGGCGAAGTGTAGTGATTATAAAGGCAAACGTTGGGTCCCAAAAAAGTGAAAACGTAATCACGGTTTAGAAAGCGTACATAAGGTGAGCACATAAGGTTTCTGACATTCCTTTCTCTATTCATCGTGTTTGTTGTTGTCTCAGACTCATTTTTCATTCTTCTTCTCTAACCCTTTTCCCAACCCTCCCTTAACAAGTTTCTGGAAACTCATCAAAACTCCTGACTCCTGTCGAGCCACATCCATCACGGATCCCCGTGGGTCTGGCTCACTGCCTCTGCAAAGCTGCGAGGTAGGACTGGTGGATGTGGAGGCGGCAAGGTGGGTCAAAGGGTCACAAGATGTAACAAGAAGGATCTGAGAGCTGAGGGGTAGAGAGGGCCAAGGCAGAAAGAAAGATCATTAGTGATTTTCTTTTTGTTTTTATTTGTGCCTCTGTGTGGTCACTCAGTGTGCAATGTCAAGAGTCACTGAGCGTGTGTTATCACTGCATTGAGGAGTGTGTTAAAAGGGGTCAGACACAGTCAGTCTATAAATGGCAGTTTAGGATTCTCCAACCTGTGTGTGTATGTGTGTGTGTTTATTTCTGTCTTTGGATAAAGGAATTCTGAATTAAAAAGGACGTAACAAAATAACACATTGTTATGAACGGGTCCATGTGGTATTATACGAAAATGCATGCACACCTAAATGTATGATATCCTACAAAATTAGGCGACCTCTGGCTGGCTACGAGTTCCATGACGTTGAGTTGCTAGCGGTTAGCCGCTACAGAGCTTTGTGACGAGGCTACAGACCTCCGTCACAACTCAGTTTTATCAGTGGCAGTTAGTAAAGGTGTTTAGCCGAAAATAGATGAAGCTGAGCCGGGTACAGAGCACAAAATGTAAGCATTTTGCCGCAACGAAAGTTAAGATTAGGCACCAAAACGTCTAGTTAACATTGTGGTTTGGACTTCCACTCTGAAAACACACCTAAGAAACATGCATTCCTGGAACCGCACTCCGCTCCTTGGGTTGAAAGTCCCGTGTTTTAACAGCCACCCATCCACCGACATCCTCCTCCCTACGCGGCCAGCCGCGTCCTTATTCAGCAGTCATTCAGCAGTCATATATCAAAAAGACAAACATGGAATGCTTACTAATTAGAGGGCAGTGTGACTTTCTGTAGCTTTTTGAGCAAATGGGTCATGAAAACAGGCTTAACAAAAACACATTGGTTAGGAATCCAGCAACACTCATTCCAGCCAACCAATCCAATGAACAACTTCTCAATTACGATCTCCATTATAGGACAAAAATCACTGATTATTTTTACATTTCCAACGGTCAATGTGCTGCTATATGGAGCAGCACAAGAAGGATGGGGATAATAATTAATTGAACAGCTGTCCAAAGGTCATTTCATTTTTGTGTAAGAAAAACAAGCAGAAAACATGTTTTTAACAGAGAGCATTGATTATTATTTTAGTCCAATCTAATTAGTGCTGCTGTAGCGTGCACCTATAGTAGGCTCCAGTTTACCTCCCAGTGTTTGTGTGTCTGTCTGTAACAGAAGATGCAGTCATTGCAGAAATAATGCTTTGCGATTACACCAAAGCCCTATTTTCTGCAGTGCATTGATCTATACTTAACGTTGACTCTGAATCTCTGAGCCTGTGTCGCGAGGTCGGAAGCACAATATTTGTATCTACAATTTCCTCTAATCATGGTTTTTGAGAGCAAAGCTACAGATCTGCCACTCACGTTGCCGCCCCCTCCTAAGAGCCTCCGTCTCTTCTCCTGAGACTTGGCAATCCACGGAAACATCCCTTGGGTGTTGCAAATGAACCCTGCTGTTACCCCGAATGCAAAAAAAAAGCCTGTGGCTATAGAAGTGAATCGCTTTTTGAATTCAGCATCTCATCTCTTTTTTTTTTGTTGTGCTATATTTTCCTCTCCTCTATTTTTGGGTCCTAATTAGGCTCAAGAGGTACCAAGAGGTACAGCAGCTATTATAAAGGTACATTTTTTTATAGCACATTTTTACCAAATGGTGGAAAGGAGAGGAGGTGTAGAAAGAATAATCATGCATCAAAATTCGTTTTGAAAATATTTTGACATTTCGGAATTCCCCAGAAATCAAGTGCCATTACTTAAGTAAGAGGTTCAAAAAGACTTTATAAAAAGTGAATGGTACAACTTTCAAGTTGTCTTTCACAAACTTATGTTAAAAATTAATAAGAAACTCTGACAACTTTGAGAGACCAAATTCAAGATGAGAAATTCAGAAATCTTAAGCCTCAAGTTGTAAACTTTGCATTTGACTTTTTCCCGTTATCTATTTTGTAAAATGCTGCCACACTGGCAATGTCTTTGACATGGTAGAGGAGGACTGACTGGAAATTAAACACAATTAAATAAATATTCAGCAAACCACTAAAACAAGGCTTTCTAGTTCTTTCTTCAATCTGTCCCCAGTGGGTTGGAGTAATCCAACATAAGAGAAAACAAGGGGGGTGTTCTGAAGACAGACTGCTACCTGTGAAATAGGGATGCTCTGAAAACACGCCCATTAGCAATTAGTGCTTTTCACCAATAGACTATGCTTCCACCGGATGAAATTACACGGCAAAAAATCGACCAATCAGAATTTTGGTCGAGCCAGAACGTATCGACCAATAAATCGACTAGTCGACTGGGAGATTACAGCCCTACAATGCTTAGGGTTTGCTTTTTGGCTGCTGCTCATTTAATTCTGTTGCTTAAAATTATATACTGTATAATATATACTGAAAATATGTTTCTTTAGAGACACCGCAACGTGGCCAGCATCAGTGCAGAGCAATAGGATACTGAACACTTCACTTCCTTTCCTTCAGCTGACCCTGTCACCACACAGTCAGATGTGAAGCAATACTGTATTCCCCTTGTATTCCCTAATGTGTCTGAATGATCTGCTTTGTGCACCTGCATAATGTATGTAAGAAGAATTATCAGTGGAGCATGCAAACCCTGTGTGTAGGTGTATTACAGGGAGGAAGGCTGAGCAGGGGAAAATACAGCAAGATAATTAACATCACAGCTCAATGGTTGCATAATTCTGACAATCTTCAAGAGAATCATCCATTCGAAAAGATGCAGACATCTGTGATTTATGTTGAGCTAATTGTGAAATCCAGTCAATAAAAAATTGTTATAATAATAAATTTGTTCAAACTTGCTCAACCTAAGGTTGTAGTGAGATTCAAAGAATTAACTGCACCTTGAACAAGCTTAAAATAATCATTTCAGTGGTTCATCAACTCCGAACATGGTGAACGGCACTTCTTCTGTATGTTGTAGCTCTCTACCGGTTATAACCGCACTATGCAAGTTTGCTAGATCAGGAAGTGGATCTGTAGTTCCAATGAGACATCAGCTATGGATAATTTCCCTTCCAACCTGTAGAGGGACCGCAAGGAAAAGTGCTTTGGTGTTGCTTTAAGCTTGGTGCATGCACTCCATGATACTCTGCACCTTCTGCAGCAGCACCATCGCACCCTAGTAGCTGCTAAAGCCATCAGAGCGGAGCGATTCAATTCATCCCTATGAGAACAGCATTAAGAGAGAAATCTGCTGATGCTGGCGAAAGAGCCTGCGGTGAAGTCAACTATTTTGACAATTAACAATACGTAACACTCACTTATTAAGTAACTTTAGTTTAAAATTTTTTTTATGTTCAATAAACCTCATTTATAGGAAATTATACCTCATGTTTGAGTTGGAAAAGCAGAATTAGGAATTATTAAACATAGTAATCACAGACTGGAGTATGTTAACTTTTACTCAAAACCACTAAAATTTTCTTTTGCAAATGCTATCAAATTGAATAATACAGCAACAAATTACCCATCAAAATCACCCCAAAAAGCGTTGTGTGGAATCAATCGCGTTATTTTGGGTAATTACAATTGGGTGGTTAAAGAAATCATTGATATCGGAAAAGGGGTCAATTTGACCTGAGGACAACATGAGTGTTAAACTAAACTAAACACAACTTTGTAAGCAGCAAAGGATGTGACTGGGTAGAAAATATGCCAAACGGTTGTGCAAGGCCAGATATAAACTGATATCAAATCCAACAACTCATTGTCTGCACAACGTATACACCGTGGGCATCGTGTTGTGGTGACACAAATCCACCTGAAATCCCCTGCTCGTGATGCAGTTGAAAAACAGTGCCTGTGGAAACCCAGTGTTAAGTTTTCTGTCGTACGTTTGTTTAGTAAATGAGTGTGTGGTCTGAATGTTGTAGTTGGAGGGGGCATGCCAGTTCTGCTAACTTTGCTTTTGTTTTCCACACAGTCTTCTGAAAAAATCCCCCCGTGGTTTTTGAGCTTGTAAATTCTATTAACTTGTTTTGGTCTTGAGTTGGGCCAACATAATCGACACCTAAGTAGAAAAAGACAGCTGGATCAATACAATTAAGCAACTGAGACTACAGGAGTTATTTGCTGAGAGGGTGTGTAGGCTATGACCTGAACACTCCTTAGTGCACATTGGACACATTTACTACCAAGGCATTTTAAAGCTAATTACATTATTTATCTCCCTGTTTCCTTATCTTTTCATCTTAGTTTGGAAGTGACCTCCAGAAAAAAAGTTTGAAGACACACAGTGTTGTCCTGAAATAAAGTATGGACCCAGCCGTGTGTTTACATGGTTGTAAAATCAATGCTGTTTTCAACACAAGTCTGTGTGCTATTCAAGGGTGTAGCAGCAAAGAACCAAGACACTGAGTTGTTAAAAAAGTATTCATATAGTTAACTCTAGTTTGCTGGAATGCTTAAATTTATATCATAATTTTGAAATATTTTGATCATGCCATGTGTCTTGGCTAAAAGCATATGTTTCAGGTCAAATGAGTGTCCTATGTGACAGGAGAGCGGAGCAGTTTTATGCCGAAGAATAACTGGCATCTCCCAGCTGACCGCTTTAAATAACGTGATAGAACTGAGGCACTAATTACTAATATTTACTTCTGGGACAAATTTGAAATTCATGCACATCTGGAGCAGTGACCTGTGCCGACACGCATCCATATGCTGCATGCAGGCTGATCTCAGCACAGTAAGCGACAGGCAGCAAGGTTAAAATGAACAAAAACATGCAGTGGAGACGTGTTTGCTTATTAATGGATTAACCTAAACATTTCTTGTTCTACTAAATGAAGAATTAAGGAATAGTACATGTAAAAGCATTAATCAGGAGATCAGAGCACTGTTTTGCCAAAAGCACTTACAGTGGATATACATAATACTGGCTTAAAACTCTCAAACTCAGTTGGAAATCATAGCTTTATCATACTGTCAGCAGTATAGGCAAACTTCTAAATTCAAATACTGAGCGACATTTCATGGACAAAAGCCCAACCAATGCTGGAAATGTCTAGATGAAACTTCAGTGGTAGGGCTATGCATGCTTCTGTCTCTTCTGTCTCTTCCTGCTCTATTCTACTGTATACTTTACACAGCGCCGCATACTTGCTGTAATAGTATTTCAAATGTAATTCAGGCTATTGAAGTTACAGTAAGGGCCTGGTGTAAAAAAAGTGCCTCTCTGCAGTTAGTTTTCTTCTCTAAAGCTTATAATTCCTTCCCTACCGTAGAGCACTTAGAGTATCTATGGCCTGAACTGCACTGTAAGAAAAGTTTCCCATTACTATTGCTGTAAGAACCTTGAGGAGTTAAGCATGCATGATGGCATGTCTTTATGTTTGTTCCCCGTATTTCCAGTTAATTACTGACAACAGCCCAGTGGAGGCAGCGGTAGCAGCAGACTTTCAGCTGACTTTGAAGTTTATCATTATGTGTGAAATCTGTTGACTTCACTACATGAAAGCAGTATTTTATGTGAAGGAAAGAAGTGAATGAGTAAGACAACAATTAAAGGCTGCACAGTAAAAACTCTTATCATCTCTTAATGAGAGATTTAATTAATGTTTAAGTTGACGTTGTTGGTGCTGCCTTTCCACAAATATATCAACTTTCAATCAGCTTTTGAAGGGCAAGTGGGTTTGGCAAAAAATGTCCTTATAATATTTGTATCAGCATGAGATTCAACCTTGAGTACAGTGGCTGACTTAATAAGCCTTTTAAAAGAAGGCAAAATAGTCCAGCTATAAAGAAGGTTAAAAGGTATAACATACTGAAAGTAGATTCCTAGCTGCCATAAACTGTATTTGTCATGAATGCAAAATGCATATTTGTGGTGCTTTTTTTATTATTTTTATGCATGTGTTTCCAGTGTAAAAATACTCTATGACCTCCGGGGAGTTGGTTGTTGGTTGGTTGCTTTTATAAAACGTATGGGAAGTAGCAGATGTCAAATATCACGCGACGGGAGTGGCGGAGGATTTGGAGAAAATTTCAAAATAAAACCCAATGCTAATAGGGAACCTGATAAGGTTAATGAGGCAATCTGTAAACTTTGATGGTAGTACCATCTGGAGGAAAGAACAAGACTGTCAGCGATCAGCTTTGACATCCTGGTTGCAGCTGCAGGGCTCCGCAGCGATAACCAGATATCAGAGTTAGTGCTCTATAGATATTGAGCTTTATTGAACAATATATTTTCAACTAAAATGTCTGGTGTAATCCTGGTGACATGATTTTTTAAGCAAGAAAATGTACTTTCACCTAACTTAGCGCTTACTACTTACTTACTTATTTACAATCTTATTTATATACTTGCCTTATGTCCCCCATGCTGTAAATCCCGCCCCCTATGAGATTAGCCCTTTTGATTGGCCCGAACAGAATCCAGTTGGCTGGAGATCTGTCAGGAGGGGGACCAGACATATCTGCCAGAGCAAATAAACGATGAGCTCATGTATTAGCCTGGTTCCAAGGCTACATTTAAAGGATTTCAACATAATAATAAACTAATTTTAAGGTTTTCAGAAGATTCTAGGTGTTTAAAGTGTCTGAGAGCCCCTGACAACACCGTAATACCAAAGCTGCATGTATAATAAGGGCAATTGTGTTATGGATTTTTCTCTAAAATCAAAAGATGTTGGGCCTCTGACCAATTGCTCAATAATGTGTTCATTTAATCATTTCATAATCTTTTAAATACGTCAAATTCTTCTGGGGAGGTAAGTATAGGTAATTAATCAAATGTCACAAAGTAGACACAAAAGCAAATTTTAAGTGAGCGAGGAGCTAAGGAGATATTCCACTTCTAATCTTCTAAGAGAAGTGGCCTTTTTAAAGAGCATCTGAATAGCAGCACAAAGCAATAAGCATGTAAGCTGCCACTTGACTTAATCCAACGTCTCGCAAAAAAATACCACAGACGATAAGTACAAGAGGGCCATCATCGGCGTATTGAAAGATGGAAGCTTGTTGCTTGTAGAATTTCTTTTTCTCTCCCTTTGACAGATTAATGGAAAAGAAGCAAAGCCAAAAAGTGTGATGAAAGTCAAAGTGAATCCCCCCCTTCACCAATTCCCCTCAGCTCCACTCTTCCCTTTTTTCAAATTTAAGAGCCTTAGCATTCACAGCTAGAGATGAGCTCACATCTATGTTAATGGCATTTCAAAGTGAATCCGAAGTGCCATGAAGTGTCTGAAGATTGGGAAAGGGGAGGGGCCATCTTTAAGATGGACTGAATCAAAGTTAGGCATGATCCTCAGCAGAATAGGTGGAAATGGGATGAAAGAATACCATTTCAATCGGATCAAAATCCATCATGTCACATTCCCATGTTTGGTAGAGTTGTAGTCAGGCTCGTTAATCTATAGTTTGGTTAGGTGTCCAAATAAATTCGTTTTATTTTGTTACTCAGTTATTCTTTTCTTTATATCAAGTTAATGTTTGACTTAGTTGTTACTTGATATGGCTGATGTATTTTACTGGATGTTTACATTGTACCTGGTCCATGAATTGTACAATTTAGGCAAAGGCATTTGATAAATGTTGAGATGAGATGACTTTAAATAACACTTTCATAACTTTTTGTTAATTTTCAATATTGCATTTATCACATCATGCAGCCTTATAAGATTTGTTGCAGGAGGATAAGTATTATTTTGTGATATCCGCACAGAATCCGACGCAGTTATTAAGGAATAACACCCTGACATATCAGCATGGTCTAAACCTTTATTTAGTAATTTTAAAAAAAAATTAAAAACTAAATATTACATCTAAACATGCTGCAGACAAATCCGAATATAGAAATCCAACATCAGTTACTGCAATATTTTCATAAATGAAGGGTCATGAATGTGTAACAATGTGATTTGACTGCCCTTTTATTGTTCTCCATAACTATTCAAGTAAAATGATTTCATATTTTACATGGCCATTGTCAGGGTCATCCTGAAAAAGAATACAGTGAAGATTTCAGCAAATATCTGAAGGAGACAAATGTTTTCAATTAATTTCTTAGAGTTTAAGAATTAGGACATTTTTGATGTACAAAAAACTTTGAGCAGACTTTCTCTGAACAGCAATGTGCAGTCAAACTTCATTAAATGTGATATGGTCATGAGTACATTTTGAGCATGAATCCACGAGAGGTTCAAAATTCAGTAAGAGGGCTATCCTTCTCAATTTTTCTCTCTCTCTCTCTCTCTCTCTCTCTCTCAAGTACTTTTCTACACACGGAGAGCCTCACTTCCCATAACAATAAGTTATTGAAGTAATAATAATAGTGATAACATAAAGTAATAATTCAATCTACACAGCTCTCTCTCTCTCTCTCTCTCTCTCTCTCGCTCTCCCTCTCTATTCAATTTTGGTTTACTGGTATGAACTAGGTCTGTACGATATTGGAGAAAAAAAATTTACATTGAGATATATTTTTTTTATCTGCCATACAAAAAAAGAAAACGTCTTTTTTAAAAGATGACATAAATATCTCTATTTCAAAATAATAAATCATTCTCAACTACCGCGGTGATTTTGTAGGAAACACCAAAGCAAGTAAGCACTGTGACTAACGTTATTCTTCTGTAGTAGTTTATTGTTAGTTTGAGAAATTTATCAGACCTGCATGGCACGCACACTAGCAACAAACACTGTGTATCCAAGAACAATTAATTAGTGGAAATGACATTAGATCAGACACAGACCTCTGTAGTAGATTAGTGTTACGTTTCCAGTGTTGCGGCTCCAAAACAGACGGACCCCTTGTTTCTTTAGGCTAACTATATTACCTTTAGCCTGGCTGGTAGCAGCTTTCTGCTTGTTTCTTTAGGCTAACGATATTAGCTTTAGCCTGGCTGGTAGCAGCTTTCTGCTGAGATGAGATGGCGCGAGACGTTGTGATTATGTCGCATTAATCAGGTGATTTAGTTTGTATTTGCAGCGAACATAAAACACTGACTACTGTAGCTTCACTGACTACCCAACAAAACTATGTGTATCCCTGTATTAGTGGCAGCTGCTGCATACAGTACTTTTCTACACACGGAGAGCCTCTCTTCCCATAACAATAAACCCTGTCGGACTAACGTCACATGCACACGCTGCCCACATGGCTACCTGTCTTAAAGGGGAAGGGTCGGCCGGTAATAATCATGTAAAAGGAGAACGGTGAAAGCTTGCCGTTTACCATTACCAGCGCAATGTCCTGCGATGTGACTATTGCGAATGCGCACATCGCAATGTCGATGCTAAAGCACAATATTGTTCAGCCCTAGTATGAAGAAAGAAAACATGAAGCTTCCAAAGCAGTTTACAGAAAGTCCAGATCACATAATAAATACATAGGTGTCACATAGATAATAGGCTAGGTACTGATTGCTATAAAATACTCTACATTACAAACTCTTGCTCTCTTTCTCTCTCTCCCTCTCTTTCCATTACAACTGAATCAGCTGATTATGGGCGTTCACTCCAGATTTGTGCCATGATGAGCCAATCATATCATGCTGCTTTAAACCGTTCTCCTTCCTGCTGCTGTCTTACTTGGAATTCAGTCCAAATCGACCTTCAGGTGTGTTATTGTCAAATCTTTTTTACATTTCTAAACCTAATTGTGTACCATGTCAATAAATTAATTTCACTTCTTAAATGGAATCTGCCATTATGAAGCAAAACAAAAGGCTCACATTGAAACCCTAAAAGGAATTTCCAACAAGCTTCTTCTTCTTTTATCCCAGCTAAATTGTGTTTGAAAGATAAAAAAAAGTTATTTTTTACTGATTTAAAATAAATCATTTCTGTTAAATTCTCTTTGAGGGTGGAGTTTTCCACCCCAGTCCTAACATAGCCCCAACCACTTCATCTGACCTAACTTGAAATTCTCTTTGCTGAGGATAGAGTCTTAACATTACAGAAAAAATGTCAGAAAATCACATGTCATTAAGCCATTGGTAGTTCTCTGACATAATGCTAACCTTAGCAGATGTGTAGCCATTAAAAGCCTTCCATAGCAAAGTTGAAACCTTGCTATGGGACACTTTGCAACTCCACATATTGCCATCATTAGTCGGTGCGTTTACATGCACTGACAAATGCACTATACAAATGATTATATTCGGGTTCAGGCAATACCCTGAGTTCTCAAATGCCATGAAAATAGTTCTAATAACCCGGTAAGCAGAGGTAGAGAACTCCTTCAGTAACCGGGGTATTCCACTATTTATACACCTTAACCGGTTTAAGCGTCTGCTCATGCTTCAACTGCCAAAAGAACATACCCCAGTTACTGCTGTGATCGAAATACACTAGCACTTTCAGAGGAGAAAAACATTCAATTCACAAAAAAGATAAACTGAATTCTGAAACCTCCAACTGTTAATCAATTCAAATCCCCACCAAAGCACAGAGGTAAATCCTGCCTGAATAAATCTGACAAACCCCACTATCACAGCTACTGATCCTCGGTGGATTTCTCATACTGAGCCTACCTGACTCTCTACATCAAGACATAACAGGCCTGGGGAAACCTTGATCAATGCATTGATTACGTACCAGACAGCATCAGCTTTGGAAATAATTGCATTCAATGAGATGTATTCTTCTAAGACAAAAGAAAAACACTGTGGCTTGTTTCAAAGTCAGCGCACAAAAAAAATATTTAAAAACAGCAGAGTTGCGTTTCATACCACGAACAACGCTGTAATAACAGAGAAGGGACGAGAGAGTAGTTCAGCAGATCTCCAGAATCAGAATATTAATGATACTTTGAAGCCCCCAGCTAGCAACAATGATCTATGAATTCAATATGCTCAGATAATTCCCTCAGCCAAAACCCAATGGATGCGGCAGAAGGCATATGCAGTTACATTTATTTGTCCAATGAAGTTCCACTCTGAAACAGGGCTGGAGAAAGCAAACATCCAGAAAGACAAAAATTCATTAGCCAGTTAATAAAGCCATGATAACCATCTGTGTTGTGGGAATATTTTTCAAATCCATATCACAGTTTAGGCCCACCTCCAGAGAACAAAACTGTCTCTTCTCTCTTTCTGTGCCGGCTTTGTTCTCAGGCTGATATATCTCATTTAACAGTTCAGGATTCTTTCTGGAAGCGCATGGCAGATATTTATTAATATTTTCTAACTAGTTTAGACACCATACTTACGAGGGAATTTCCTTTGTCAATATACTCACTGCAACATTAAAAAGCTGAAATCAATTAAAAATGCTCGAAAGCAGGAGGGACTGCAACAAACCTGATTCAAAACATCAACGTATTGCAAGAAGCAAGGGTCAGCTAGGGCTTTTATATGAAACATAAATGTCAGCTCAAATGTTATGCTATTTTCCGAACAAAGAAAAAAAAAAAGAACAAAGTGTGCAGAATTTACAAAATGTCAGAAACTATTACATTGAACCCGTCAACAGGACATGCGGAGACTTGACAGAGTGAAAAGGGCGGACTGGTGCTGGAACAACCCAACACAAAGACACTGATTCAAATTTCACTGAGCACATGAAAAATGTTACGCTTATAAAACTGAGTAGCGTCAGCAAGCCTGGAGTGGTTGATTTTAATGTTGCCTGCCATACTGAGGACTGTTACAATAACTCCATAATGGAGACAGGGCCCAAAGGTGGCGTTTGGTATGCAGGAGAGGGTGAACAAAAGCAGAGTGACCTGACACCGCTTGTCTTCCAGACCTGGGAGGAAAACACTTTTAAAGCTAAGTATTTTCAAGCCAACAATTAGTGATTTACTTCCCAACATACAGGGAAAAATGTGTAGAGAGGAGAAGGCATGTGGGTTGAAGTGTGCACTCACATTAGTCAAAGCATTCCCATGAAAAGTGTAGGGAGCGGTCTTTAAATCAATGCATATTGTGTATTTTTAGGATCACAGTTCATCCGTTTATGCACAAAGCAAAAGCAAAAAGCATAAATGAATCAATAACTTTAAATAAAAGTATATAGTCTATTTATGCAGGTTCTGCGTTTATGCAGTTGAAAACTGTTTCCTCTCCTGCTAAACCTGAACACCTGTTCACTTCCAGCACACCTCCAGATCACATCGTCCAATCAGATTTCACAAATCACTTATAATAGTAGCAATGACCAAAATGTCAAAATGTAAACGGAAGACATTCCAGTTCACTATCATCACAATACACAACAGAAAAGGCATGATGTTTATGCGTAACATGTGTGTATGATATCCTACGAAAACATATGCGTAACAGTTTGTATATATACTGTATCTTCGATGAAATTATGAAAATTGCTGACTGGTTATGTAGTAGGTTGAAAAAGCTACACGGTTAGTTTTCATTCAAACAGACTCCCCCCAATTCTGTATCATTTCAAACTAATCCTCACACAGACTTATTGACGCTATTACGCTTCCAAGTCAGTAAATGGTGCTAGGGCGATGTTGTGGATACATTACGGAGAGTCTAGCTGCAAAACTCACTTTTTCATATTAGCTTGTATCAGCATATTATCTACATGTTATAGTAATCATTGTGTGATGTTGTGAGCTGATTATAAGGTGCTTTTGTTGAAGCTAGTTGTACCGACGTGTGTCAGCATGCTGAATACTTTTACAATGTAGTTTTCACAGTAGTTTGTAATTGTAAGTTACTGATATTAGCATCTTGTTACATAAGAAAACATCTTCTATATTTTCAATATGAGCCCACCAGTAGTGCGGAAATGGTGATCAGAAGTACTGTTTTAAGCTTGTTTAACATTTCCGGTCATTCAGTAACATGGTGACGCCATATTGTATTGATATTGAGTGCACGTGTGTGAGAGAACGTCTAAGAATGTTGTATGGGTGTGTATTATGCTACGGTTAAAATGGGGTTAGCAGGTTAGCATTGGTTCTGTGAAAGACTGTAGGTGTTATAGTCCAGTGAATGTTAAGTTATATTATGTTGGTATCTTTGAGTTTTTTAAATTAAGCCAAGTCTTGTATGTGTATTATGTGTTATATCATTTGAATTTAAGTGGATTCATTTTCTGTCAGACTGTTTCATATTATCAGTTGGTTACACCATTTAATAAATGTTATCATTTTAACATGCACTTTTATCATCAGTTAATACAGTAGAGACAATGTTAATGTATGGGAACTGTATGGAATATTTTCAAAAATAAACAAGCTTTTCTGTGAGCAACACAAACGTCTGTGCTCTCTATTGATTTCACAGTTTGCTTAAGCTCCACAGTGCTTCCTAGTCTGTGTAGCCATTGCTGCCGGTCCAGATTCCCCCTAGGCCTGGTGCCGGTAACAGTTACATGACGACCAGTCACATGACAGTTAATTTTAGCCGTCCTTACAGTTAAATATAGTCGGGAAAAAGGTGAGAGTGAAAGTCTTGTGTTTTCTCCTCAACTTCTCTTGGCACATGAACTCCCACTCTTAAATATGAATTCAGATGAATTACGTTACTTGGGCTGGGAAATTATTCTATATGATAATTTTACGTGTTTCATTGGAACCATACTATGATCGTGATATACAATTACATTGCCTAAAAAGAGAATCACATCCATATACTGGCTGAAACATTTTGAGGGAATATCATTTGAAGAAGAGTTGGTTTATATTACTCTATTTTTGTCCATGCATGTAAAAGTCAGCTGGAGAAAAATCTGTAGGATTTCAATAGAAACAGTTTATCACATTATGGTGATTATTTATTTAAAATCTCAGAGAAAAGTATTTTTTGTCAAATTTTGTGTCAAGTCTACACTATCATTGCAACATCGATATTGATGCATTTTGTCAAAGTATGGTTATATTCGATCGCCGTGCCCTATGAATAACATAGGGCACATGTTTTTTGTAGCTATATGTTCAAATGGTTCATTAGAACAGCCTGTATTAGTACAACAGACAGACATGCTAAGGCTGCTGGGATAGAGCTTCCTCAAACATCCAGTGACTTCGAAATAAAAAACCGCAGCAGTGAGCCATATTTAACCATATGAACAAAATAATTCTGTCAAGAATACTTCGCTACATTAGCAACAACTAATGGAAAAAAACAGCACCGCAGAGTTGCACCACAGTGCTTTGCTGAAGTACATAATCATCAGATGGCAACATGATTTTAATTAGCATATTAATACAACGGTGGGCTCCAAATCTCCGAGACGGAGATGTTTTCAAATCCCTGCATCTGTGATTTACAACTGAGAGTTGTTAAGAACATCTCCTGAATATCAACACTGTACAACAGAGGCATGTTCGCTCACACACTCCTTTTTTATCTGCCACGCTTGTATTAATCCCAATCTAATCCTCAACTACATTTAAATCCAAAGTCCTTCAGTGCAGGATTCCAGCAAGGAAGACCATTATACTCCTCTTTGTTCACTTAAGCTCTGCTTAAAGTGAACTGCTGGTCACTCTTAGAGGGAAGAAAGTTTCACGGGTCTCTTTCTTTCATATTCTCAAATGCCATCTCAGATTCTTTAAAGTGATTTCATATTCTGATGTTACTTTGAAGGAAGTGAGGAGTATGATTTTAGTGCAGTGCCGTAGGTCTTTGAATGCCAGTATGACAGCAGGCTCCAACACTAACAATAAATAAGAAAATTAAAAATCACAGGAACCGGTGCCTTTGAAAGCTTTGTAGAAATAAGAGACAAAATGATGTATCCTCCAATTCCAAAAAACGCCATTCAAAAGTCACGTCCTTGATGTTTTGTTGCAATCATAAATGATGTCAGATTACAATGTGCACCTGGTCTTCACTGTCCCAATTTGCCAGGCTTATGAAAGGGAGAGGCATATTTTACAGGAGGTCTGCTATCCTGCTGAAATGAGATTTTTTTTTCCTCACTTGGATTCTCCACCCACTGAAATAATTACAATTTTTCTGTAGCGGTGATGCATCTTTTTTTTCTTTGCATAGAAAATGCAAAGACTACAAAAGGAGCAGAGTGGAAACTTGAGTCTAGGGGTCACTGTGGCATTCATTTATCCCGCTAGCACTGCTGGGGAGGATGAGTTAAGAACCTATGGCATACCAGCTTCCCTATGATAAAATTATTTTCAGCTCGACGCATTGTCACGAACGGGTCTGAATGATATGGTATAAAAATGTATGCATACCAAAACATGACATCCTGTGAAATTAGGAAATAGTCAGCTGTTCACATGAGAGAACCATGACGCCGAGCAGCAGTTCTCCAGACCTCAGATATATCAGCGGTAGTGCGTGGTTCAGTTACCCAAGAATAGGGGACTTTGAGCTGGTTACAGAGCACAGCAATCTGCCAGTTGTTTCAATGGGCATTACAGTTATGTTTACTCTACAAAATTTGGGCATTTAGTTGCGACAAAAGTTAAGATTAGGCACCAAAATGACTAGTTAAGATTGGGAAAGATCGGGGTTTGGCTTAAAACACTCCTTAGGAACACACATCTTCTGGAATAAAGTCTTGTTTTCCTCCGCCATTCACATTTTCATACAGCGGCCATGTAGTGAATACAGCAAAAAAGGGTGGAATGCTTATGAATTACAGTGCTAAAATTTCATAGCTTTTTGAAGGAATTACTGCAAATTGAATTATAATTGCTAACAGTGTAGGGAAACCTGATCTATAGACAACATACTATATATTAATAATACCGTCCAAAACGGCAGACATTACAGCACTCAGGGAAGACTTCCATATACCTGACCTATCCTATATGATAATTTAACATAAATTTATATTATATCAAAACAACAACAAAGTTGAAGATTATGTATATAATTTATGAAAAAAAACTGCCATTCCCTTAGGAAACAGCCGGTTACCCCCAGAGTGGTAAGGACCTGTATTTGGACCAATACAAATATTTGTTTGTTAGGGATTATCACACAACAACAAATATTCAAGTACATTTTTCATTTGACCTCACTTGCCTCAGCGTTGTTGGGAGCCCTCTTAGTTGCCATACGAGAGAGATGTTGCTTTTATCAAAGCACTCCAGCTGCCTTGGACTGGAACTTGTAGCAAACTTTGCAAAGCATTGTATTGTTTCATCAACATCCTCTACTGCCACCCAAGAAATCTTCTTTGAGAAGCTTGGAACTCTCTATTTTATTTTTACACATTTGGCTATTCATTATCTTCATTTATAATTTCTGATTTTTTACTGCTAGTTTTGCAAAGAAAAACAAAAATTAGATTGTATCCTAAATTGTGGTTGCTGATATTTTAATTTGAAAAACCTGTTTACTTTATCCATGCCTCGTTTTGGAAACTACTGTGTACCATCTAAGATGTGTTGGCTGCTGAACTACAAGGTTGTTTTTTCAATGCAACTACTAAATACACATGGTTCTCAGTGTATGTGATTTTGTAATGTTGCTTGATATTGTTTGGAATGCAATGTAATGTAACTCTGAAATTAACAATTAAAGACAAAAGCTTAATGATGCATGAGAGGTCATTTTATGGCATGATCCACCTGTGCTGCCCACAGATCAATACTTCATTCTGTTGTGAGATGACTGTATATCTGTATATAATATGCCCTGCATGCTCTGTGCTGAATGCTTATGTTGTACCAGGCTGTACAAATGACAAGACAAGGGAAAGTGATTTTAGAACACTGATATTTGACTTACATCATACAACAGTTATGCACACAGAAACATAATGTATAATATCTTACGAAAACTAGGAGAACGCTGGCTGGTCATGTGACATCGGCCACAGAGCTCCGTCATGCTGAGCAGCAGATGCTAGCTGTTTACGCCGCTACAGAACTTTGTGACGTGGCTACAGACCTCTGCCACAGCTCCTCATCTCAGCACGAGATAGTAGCTCTGTCAGGTCAGCGGTAGTTGCGAGTTTAGTTACCTGAGAATAGGTGACAGTGAGCCAGGTACAAAGCACTGCAAGCTGCCAGTCATTGTGGATGTTTCAGTTACCCACCCTGGCTTCAAAGTCTTCTTTTTATCCAGCGGACGTCAATGTGGTGAACACAGCGCAACAAAACTTCATCATACAATACATCATACAATTTACAGTACTTAACTTAATATAGCTTTTGGATCATGAGAACAGGCTGTACATTTCCATCCCTGTAATTTACAAATTGTTCAACATCATTATCATTGGCATTGGGGTGGACAAAATATTGCAAACACCATTCCATGTTATATTTAAAAATAATGAAATGCAACTCAAAAGCACAACAAACTACAGTAAAGTCTCCAAAATGAGTTGAAAGGATGACTGATGCAGGATGTCAACAAAAAATGAATATAATATACTTTAAAAGGTGTTTTTTACCTAATAGACTTGCACATTATGCTTTGAATGGCAGATACTAATGGTATTTTTTTAAATATAAAAGAAAATTGGGAGAACAGGTTTGTAGCTGAAGATACTATTATGGAATAATCGATGATATCTGTTGTGATAGTGCAAACTTATTTGAATAACATTAACTCTTGGGGGTTTAACATTTCTAATGTGTTGGTTTTCAGTGAGTTTAGTTAATGGGCCTGGTATTATGGGGCATATGGTGGCCCAGAGGAAGTGAACACTGATGAGGCTTTGTCATTCCTTTGGGGAATAGCTTTGTACTCATACAGTATATGTGTAGTACGCACAGCCAACGCATTCAACATTTATTGGATATCAGCACCGGACTGTTTCCCCTCTGCCACCAATACAGGCTAAAAAAGCAGAGAGATGGAATTACTATCTGAGGGACAGTCAGGTCCAAATATGAAAGTCATTTGAGTTCCCCGGAGAGAGAGAAACACAACAGACACAGGTGCTGTAGTCTTAATGCCAGTTCCATCTTGTGCTGATCGACACGGCCAAAGGATTTAGCAATTATCTGTTGAAGATAACCTAGCATTAAGAAATTCATTTCATCAAGCAATTTGTATTCTCCTCAGTAAGTCGCTGCCACATACTGTTCCAAACCAGCCCAGGATTAGATTAAGAAATTGACTGCTGCGGGAACTAACGCCTCTGTTTTGGTTACTTCCCAATGGCAGTGTGCTTCTCACATTGGTTCACAAATTTGAAAAAAAACATTAGCCTTACCCTAATCCGTTTGGAAAGGTATTGGACCACAGATAAGAGATACTCTTCCTGTTTTCCAATAGAGTGTCTCATATGAGAAGCTTGTGTGCTGTTTAATCGAGGTGAGTAGCTACATGAGAACCTAACCTGAACACAATTTTCAGCAAATTTAAGACTTTTCAAGGCCTAACATTTTGGTTCTGACATTTTATAAATGTTTAAGACGTTTTAACCCTGTCCAAATACAAATATGGTCCTGAAATTGAGCATAATATGAGCTCTTTGATGTACTGTATTCTTAATTCATATGAAATCCATGTTTTTGAATGACTGAAAATAAAAATTTGCTGCAGGATTTGTAACAAGCATAAAACAGACAGCAAAGAAATGAAATTATAATGATTTCTGACATTGATCGTATTTCCAGGAAAGGCATTGCCCCTGTGCTTATAGGTTTGTACACTCAACATCTTTCCCAAAGGAACCCCCATTTTGTTTAACTCAAAAATACGTGGCTCATACACAGTGTTCCTCTGAGAAGGAACAGTGTGCCTTTTATGAGATATCAATGATCCTTGAAGGACCAGTATATCACTGGCACTCAGGGATGCAATTGCATGAATTATTCAGAGTGGTTTTCACAAACTGATTGCATTGTTTCAATATGTATCAAAGGCAGCCATTAGTAATAAAGATGAGAGAAAATGAAGCGATGAGCCTCTACTGTATGTACACCAACTTCTCTCTGATGCTATCTGCCCTAGTTATGACAGTGACAATAAGAAGCGAGGAGGTGGGGGGATGTCATGAACCTATTTCTTTCCGTGCTGCCTCTTGTCTACAGATCGCCTTTCCTCTGCCATCTTTAAGGCTCCCCTCGCAGACAAGCTTATTCATAATCCAGCCGATAACAATCTAACTTAGTTTCTTCTTCTGTTATGACATCAATTCATATCTGCCTCTAAGTCCTCCTGTAGGGGTTCAGCAAGAGTTGTGTGTGTGTGGGGGGGGGGATGCAAATGAGACACAGGAAAAAAACTTTTTTAAAGTCAGCTTAGATGCTACTACATCAAATGGGAACAATACTTCAGTGGATGTAAAAAGCTGACAGAACAGGGAAAATAATTCTGACATCGCTATTGCCAAGTGTGAGGAAAATACTGGTGGAAGCAGAGAGTTACTCTGTACAAGAGCCTTTTCTTTCTTTCACTGTCAGAAAATTTCTGTGGCCAACCATGCCCAACTGCTTCATTGCCTAGTCGGATGCATATAAGCACAGACCTATGAAGCACTTGCTGATCTAAGGTCCCTGTAGTGAGTGGTCTGTGGAGTACCGGCAGCACTTAATGTAGCGTCCATAGAGAAGCAGCTTCCAGCAGAGGAGATGCAGCCTGCTGCGACCCGGAGCACCAAGGCCCTCAGGGAGCAACCAGCAAGTTCCACAAGGTCAACATTTAAAGAAATAACTGACGGCTGACATAGAGCAAAAAGCAGAGCATTTAACCATTTTCTCACTGGCTTGTCAGTCACTAATGTGCCCATCATTAAGTCTTTCAATTGAGAATGACAAGAGGGGGTGGGAAAAAGGACAAGATATGACCTATAGTGTTAGGCTTCTGATGGAACAGGTTGTTGTTCAATGAACTGAAAACCACAATGATTTTCACACTTTTTCACACACAAAAATTGTGAGGTAACTATGGAAATCAAACAATTGACAGGCCTATTAACGAGATACAATTGCAGTGAAATGTATTCTGTCAGCTCCCACAATATACACGTTAAAAATTATGTTCAACGCGAAGGCAAACTAGCGAACTGCTGTGAGTTCAGGGCTCTGGTGGGATTGCCTGACTCTTACCATTGTGAAGGATCTGTCAAAAAATAGCCCTGCCGGTCTTCATACTAAGCCCTGGGACATCCTTTTATAGCAGTATGACCCTATCTGACATAACCAAGAACCCCAGGGGAGACCAAGGACATGTTTGATAGCGCTCAACCCACATCTGCTACTTAGGTGGCTAATCGTAGCACATGCTAGCGCTAGCATGCAAGCTCGTTCTCAATGGCAAAACACAGCTACAACACACACAAGTTCACCATAATCTCCAAAAAACTGCCTCCACATCCCTGTTCTGCAGGTATTCCACAAGTGGCCCTTTTTAGAAGAAGTCTCCCAGCTAATCCAGCCTTGTACCGACCAAAGTAAGAGAAAGAGTTATCTAGCTGATGCAATCTTACCAAGCTATTGCATATGTGCAACAAAGACGGTATAGAAATGAGATGTCTCACTCAGTAGCTAAAACAGAGACCTAAACACACATGGTGAAAACAGGGTCTGCAGTAATGTGCAGTACAACAAAAATATAGTGTTTTTGGAAAATGAAACCATGTAAACCTATTCTGGTACAACCTCAGAATACAAATATGAACCTGATAATGAGCAAAATATGGGCGCTTTAAGAAAAGAATCTTTGTTTGGTGCAGATAAATGAGGAAAAAATGGATAGCAAGGCGAGTGGACTGTTTGCCTTGGTCATTTGATTGGTACACAATAAAATGGAAATTGTTGTTAGTTGTCATGGTGACAATACACATAACAGCCGTGTTGCAGCCGCTCAGGAGACATTTTCAAGAGCTGCGGGGAGTTATGTGGAGGGACAGTTAGACACAGCAGGAATGGGTCAGCGGGCCATTAGACCCAGCCCAGCTTATTCTCTGTAACCAATGCAGCATAAAAGCATAGTGTAACCAGCCTGCGGACTACTTGTAAATTGGATTGCTAACTCCGCCTTACCTTCTCTCCACATCGTTCACAGATAACAAACCAAACAAAGCCGTTAACTTACTGCGGTAGCAGTGTGCTTTGTGTGGATGAAGCTAGGGGTGGGAATCTCTGGGCACCTCACCATTCGATTTCAGAGGCCAACGATTCAATTCTAAACCAACTATGGATGCATTTTGATGCAACCATTTTTTATGTAATTTGCCATGAGAGATTTAAAACAGATATACATATAAATCTGTGTTTGCTAGATTCTGACATAAACAGTATTTGTCACAAACTTCCATGTCAGAGGCTCAGTCATATTTAAAGGTGGATAATTGGCTTCTTAGAACATAAAACACGAGGTTGTCAGATGTAATGTGATAAAGTATCAACAGCCTATTTGTGTTTTCCCTTAATAATTTATGTACTGTATGTCTTATTACATAATGTGTATATATATATATATATATATATACAAAACTTTTTCCTTTTGGCAATATTTGTATTTTTCTTCTGCACTCTTGGCTAATCTCTAAATTGTTGTCCATTATCCCATCCTCTTTCAGTCCCTCTGTGTTCGGATTTGGAGACAGTAACTTTAATAATAATGGATTATTAATTTATGAGATCAATTTTTTTCTCACCCCTAGATGAAGCATCTAGTTAGACTCATTTAGCGTCTGGCACTCCGCCTCGTAGAGTTACTACTCCACTGCTCGTTTGTCCTTTACTGCAAAACCTCAGCTGCACAGCCTGAAGGAAGTCGGCTTCTGCGGAACTGTATACGTCCCCATGAAATAGATACACCCAAAAGCTGCCCAAACCCCTAACCCGTTTTCCTATGTCAATGTTGTTTGTAATTACCCAAAATAACATGACTGATTTCATGACCGAACACTCTTTGGAAAGTACATATCTGTACTTTCAGTAAATTTGGGGGATGTCTTATTCAATTTTAAAGCATTTGAAATAGTGGTTTGAAATAATATTGAGTACAATTTGACATATTCCAGTCTGTGATTATCCATCAACAGACATTCCGTTAATTTTATGATAAATAATTCCTAATTTCTGCTTTTGTAACACAAACATTAGGTGTAATTTCCTATAAATTAGGTTTATTGACCATAAATTCCAAAAATAACTGTAAAACTAAAGTTAATAAGTTAGTGTTATTTAGTTAGGGTTTATCGTCAAAAAAAGTGACAAACATTGAAAAAAATGCATCAAAAGTAATGAAAAAAATGGCGAAAATGTAAGAAAAAGTTAAAAACATCAACAAAAGTTATGATTTTCAATTTTGAAGGGAAGACAACACAAGGGTTAAAAGGTGAATGCATGCAAATAGACTTTTTTTAATTTCTGTTTCATAGCATCTAACTCTGAAAAAGATCTATGAAGGCCCTATCTTATTAAAGTTATGGATGTATCCATGACCACTAGACAGGACATTGATGATCAGTCATATTAATGCTCACATTCCTCGAGGCACAGGCCGAGGAGGTGGAGTTGCAGCTATCTCCGATTCTAGTCTATTAATCAGCTCTAAACCTAAACTAAATAACAACTCATTTGAAAGTCTTGTTCTTAGTATTTCATGTCCAAGTTGGAAATCACTGCAACCAGTTCTATTTGTAATAGTGTACCGAGCACCTGGTCCATACTCTGACTTCTTATCTGAATTTGCAGAGTTTTTGTCAAATTTAGTGCTAAAAATGGTTCTTATTTTAGGGGATTTTAATATTCATGTGGACAATGAGAATGATAGCCTTAGTATTGCATTTATCTATCTATAAGATTATATTGGCTTCTCTCAAAGTGTTCATAAACCGACTCACCGTTTTAACCACACCCTTTATCTTGTTCCGGTATATGGTGTTGAGATTGAACATTTAATAGTGTTCCAACAGAATCCCTTTTTATCTGACCAGTGTTTGATAACTTTTGAGTTTATACTGCTAGGCAAAACCTTCTACACAAGATGTCTATCTGATAGTGCTGGAGCTAAATTTAAGGATGTGGTACCATTAGCATTTAATTCATTACCAAGTCACAAAGTAACGGAGGACTCCTATGCTATTAGTCCCTCCCAAATTGATCATTTTGTTAGTAGTGCAGCAGGCTCGCTGCGAATGACACTTGACTATGTTGCCCTTCTAAAAAAGAAGATAATAAAACAAAGACGGTAAGCTCCATGGTATAACACTGAAACTCGCAAATTAAAGCAAATATCGCGGAAACTTGAGAAGATTTGGCATTCCACCAAACTGGAAAATTCTCGTTTAATCTGGCAAGATAGTCTTAAAACTTATAGTAAAGCCCTCCGTAATGCCAGAGGAGTGTACTACTCGTCATTAATAGAGAAAAATAGGAACAACCCCAGGTTTCTTTTCAGCACTGTAGCCAGGCTTACGGATGGTCACAGCTCTGTTGAGCCAAGTATTCCCATAGCTCTTAGTAGTAACGACTTTATGAGGTTCTTCAATGATAAAATTATAAAATTCACCAAGACCTGCCTTTAACTGGCACTGACTTATGTCTAAACTCAGGAACCTTAGAAACAGCTGTAAAACCACATGTATGTTTAGACTGCTTTGCTTAACTTGATCTTTATCAATTTAATTCAATTATTTCTTCATCTAAGCCATCAACCTGCCTCTTGGATCCCATCCCGACTAGGCTACTTAAAGAAGTTTTACCCTTAGTCAACACTTCTCCCCTAGATATAACCAATCTGTCTTTATTAACACGCTATGTACCACAGTACTTTAAAGTAGCTGTAATTAAACCTCTTCTGAAAAAGCCCAACCTTGATCCAGATGTTTTAACCAACTATAGACCTATATCCAACCTTCCAGTTCTCTCTAAGATTCTTGAGAAAGCAGTTGCCAAACAGCTGTGTGACTTTCTGCATAGTAACAGCTTATTTGAGGATTTTCAGTCAGGATTTAGAGTTCATCATAGCACAGAGACAACAGTTGGGAAAATTACTAATGACCTCCTAATTGCATCAGACAAAGGACTTGTCGCTTTACTGGTGTTATTAGATTTTAGTGCTGCATTTTATACTATTGACCATCATATCTTATAACAGAGATTGTATCTTTTAATTGGCATTAAAGGAACTGCTCTAAGCTGGTTTAAGTCTTATTTATCAGATCGATCTCAGTTTGTTCATGTTAACAATGAATCCTCTGTGCACGCCAAAGTTGCACGCCCTACTGTGCCTTGAAATGCCGCACAGTGCCCTGCTATGCCATGAACTACTACAAAGAACTACTACAAACTACTATTTTCTGTGATTGTTATTGCCAATCTTCCTTTAAAACCCCAACCGGTTGTCAGACACCGCCTACCAAGAGCCTGGGTCCGTCTGAGGTTTCTGCCTAAAAGGAAGTTTTTCCTCGCCACTGCCGCACTGTTGCTTGCTCTGGAGGAACTGTTGGGTCCTTGTAAATTATGGAGTGTGTTATACCCCTACTCTGACTGCAAAGTGTCTCGAGATTACTCTTGTTATGAATTGATACTATAAATAAAATTGAATTGAAACTGAATTGATGGTAGAGTAACACCAATAGACTGAGAACAGAGATTTAATATTTCATGCCAATTCGCTTGCAAAAAAATTAAGCCTATCTATTCAGTTCTGTTGATATAAGAAAGTTGTGAGAACAAGCAGCACTAGTTGTTTATCAGCTACGCTAAGAGCTGCTGTATAGGGGACAGCTACAGAACATTACCTGCAAACACTGTGCTGTGTTCGGCAAAGAAGTAATTTACTTCTCCAGGCCATGACAATGCAGTGGAATCGGGCACTCTGTGCTGCTCTTGAAGGGCATCTTTTTTTTTTTTTTCTTTTGCTGAGTGTGCAGCAACCATTATTGAAAGGTCAACACAGACTCTTAGCAGGAGAGCGGTTGAGATATCTCTATCACTCACTGTCCTCTACTGATTATCTCACTCGAATACCATAGTAAGGAGTTGTAAGGTGCTTTATATATATCTTATGGGAGATCTCCTTGTCGGCTAAAGTTGTGATCCTAACATAAAATGTTGACCAACGAATAAAAAAGTTCTATCAATGTGTCCGAGGTCTTCATTTGATGTATGAGCTACCCGGCCCACACTTTAAGCCAGAGATCTTCAACATGGGATCTGGAACCCCTAGGGAGTCCTCAGAGTTACTACAGGGGGGCCTTCAAATTATTGTTAATTTTTTATTTATTTATTAAAATGCCTCAATATGAATCCAAAATATTAGCAAATTTAACTCAGTTCATTTGTGGAAAAAAAACTGATGATAGGCTAATTGGCCTATAGTTACTATGGTAGCCACTGTGCCACATGTTTTGTATGTTTAACATTAAAACAAGATTTGTACAATCATGCCAATAATTATGGTTTGCATTTAATAGCTAATAGTAAATTATCAGTAAGGGGGGCATTTTATCAGAATACAGCATAGAAAATCTGCTTAGAAATATAGGAAATATTAGATATGACAGAACACAATCTAATTCTGCTAAATAAAAGATCCCCAAAAACATATCACATCACATTAAATATCACATTCACTTGTAATTTCACTAGTTTTCATTTTAAGGAAATTGTAAAACCAAATACAAGACACATTTTCTATTTTCAATTTTCTCGGTCTATCGCTTAAAAAAACAAACCAATTCCAGCGCTGGTTCCATGTTATCAGAAATTTGGATAGTCACCATGGAAAAATGTATTGGTATAAGAGCAAGGAAAATTGGCAGAACTGGAAGCCAAGTGACAGTACTTTTAAACAATAGGAATCACAATTGTCAGATTGACAGCACTCTAGTCCAATAGGTTAGGGGGGCAACAGGTGGCCAGTCATTTTTCAAGGGGGGCCAGTGCCACACTGTGCCCCCCTTTTAGCTCCACCCTGAGCAGTACACAGCAGTTACTCCCTTAATACTGAGGCCACAATAAGCACTGGACTAGCCATGAAGTATTTTGTTAACGTATTTATGTTGGCAGCTCGAAATTGGAGTGTCTTCCAGTGATACCATTGACATGCATTTGCAACTGGGTATTTATTCAGCCGCATTTTCTTTTCCCTCCAGAAGTAGCTGTTATACAGAGTGGATATTTCTTTAGGCATTTTAGATTAACAAGCACCGCTCATCTGTTTAAGTTTGTTATTGATGCAAATTTGTATAGCAGCTCAATTAAGGAGTCATTTATTTTAAGAATGAGGCTGCAAAGAGAGTTTTAATTTCACTTTAATAGCTTTTGTATTATCTACATAAATACTCTAACTTCAGCAGTTGCTTTGTGCAAAAAAATCAAGACCTGATATAATGTCAGAGGTAAAGCTGCAAGAATAGTTCGGGAAGGGCCCAGTGTGTGCATACAAAAACCCCAAAAATTGCTGGTTCATGTCAAATGCTTCTTATTCATCAAATAACCTACACAGCACTTTATGCCATCATCCTTGGAGACAACTACAGTTCCATGAAATTCTAATGTTCAGCTTAAAACAACATCCTTATATTGTTGTAATTCCCTTAATCAGCCAGTGAAACATGGTCTAACAGGTAAAACCTAGTTTGGCTATAACAAAACCAAGCCAAGCTCAAAAGATTTCGGATTGAGGATTGGTCTGGGAAGTCTGCTCTGTATTTTCTCTGCAGGCATAGTTCAAATGACTCTGTACGCAATTGGATAGTCCAACCAATGAGACCAACGATCCAGGTGACGTAAAAGCAACAGCGCCGTCAACGGGTTTGCTTTGCTGGTGTTCGCTGGCTGCAATGTTGAATGTAAACAAGAAGCTGCTTGGTTGCTTCTCTATCGTCATTGTGTTAAACCCGACAGTAGCACGTCAGGAAAGCCAGTTTGTGATTGGTTACCGCAAAATTGCTGGAAACTGCATGTTTCCAGATCGAGCTGCAGGGTGAAAATAAATTGCCGGCAGAGTGGGCAGGGCTGAAATGGTGACGTTAGCATAATACCATGACCTTTGTTAGCACTAAAAGGACCATTGTGACTATTGTGCCGAAAACAACAAAACAAAAGTTTGTCGCCAACAGCAGGCTGACTGATGAATGGTTAGTTGAATACAATATGTTCTGAGTATAAACCATGCAACTCACTGCCAAAAAATAAAAAATAACTTAGTAGCACATCAAAAAAAAAATAATAATAACATTTGATGATTTTGGGCCAACATTTGTATGTGCACACAGTTACTTCATTAGTAAGATAGCAACAGCATTAATACATTTAATTAAGGCACTGAACTTGACAAGGGATTGTGTTATAGTCATGTCAGCCCAGGGTTCAAGGACTGTTGTTAGACAGTTAGATAAAGCCTGCCATGACTAACAAAAGAAGCTTTATTTTTTCCTGTTGCACCACCAAATTACAATTTACTGTGTTGGGTCTTACATCACAGCGGGGATCGTAGGTCATCTGTTACCACAGACTCCAATAATAGGAGTTGGGAGCATTTGTAAATGAGGTTTTAAACTTAATAACCAGATCCTAATAGATACCCACCAGCTTTGTGGGTTGCTGTCATTTTATTTTTCCAATTTTCTCTTAAAATAAGAAAAATTAGCTCACCCAGTAAGAATATTCTCCCCATGTTGGCTAAATCCCGCAGGGGCACAGGGATCAAATCCGACCTGCTGGCCTTTGCTGTGTGTCTTCCCCCCCATCTCTCTCCCCCTTTCCAGTCTATCCACTGTCACTATAATAAATGGCCAAAAAGCCCCAAAAATAATCTTTAAAAAAATAAGACTACTAGATTTCCTATCATGATAATTTGGAACACATGTATACTGTAGCCTAAAGCAAGTGTAATGTATTTAAAATGTGTGTTTTGACAACCCAACCACAGTTCAAACCAACCCTACCAGCTGGGCATGAATTATGTTCTAAAGCCAGATTCTTCTGATTTCATGATTTTGTGTTTAAAGCTTTCACTGCTAAATATAATATGACACTTCTTCATGGACATTGCAGATAAATATAGTTGAGTTCAATGAATTGAATACTAAATTACAATACTTAACCCAGTAGGTGGAGGCTCTCAACATGAAGTGGTTTAACTGCAACGAATTGACAGAGTTTTTTCAAAATTGTTTTTGTTAGGGGAGCCATTAAGGACCAAGTCATGCTTTTACCAGAGATAGTCCAAAACGCCCAGGACCATTTTACTTGTAACCACTTAAGCCACCCAAACTAAACCTCATTTTGAAAAGACCTTGCTTAAAAACTTTTAATAAATGCATGTTTACAGACAGTGGGAAGTTTGAATTTATAATGTAAACATACACGAGTTGAATCAAGGTTGGCTTAAGCCAAGATTTACTCTCCTTGGAACACTTTGTCAAGCACATTGATTTCCAATGGGTTCATGGCTATGACACAATATCCAGAGTGCTACCTGTGGATAATTGGAAGATGCTCCTTGTCTGAGTCTCTAAATGGGATCTGTCTTTTGTGTTTATTCCATCAGTCCTTAAATGTGTATCACTTTTATTGTAATATCTGGCACTTGTCATTGTTACTGTAACCCAATTTTAAGCTGAAGGCCTTTCAGATTTGTTTTTTTAGTTGTTCTTATCCTATCACTATAACACCATATGTAAGACTACATCGTTGGAGTCACATTCTCATTAAAGTAGACAATAACACTCGTGCATGTACACATCAGCCAGCATTCTAAGCTCAGACTCTTACATTGAGCCCATTCTACTCTACGGATCAGAGCATGAAGAACAACCAAGAACACAATGACAAACGTTATGTAGTTATTCATTTGCACTGTCCCGTTCTTAAATAAACTGAACTGAATTGATGTACAAACATTCATGAACAGCTGCCTTAGGGGGATTTTGACTGGCCAAATGTCATCAGCTTCTATGATTGCTGGAAGAGAACGGACCAACAACCAATGGAAGGAGGGATCAAGAGAAGGAGATGGGAATAGATTGGCCACACACTCCCAAATCCAAAAACAATTGCCACCAGGCCGGACCCTAGACTAGATTTACATTGATAAGTTTTGGTTTGAAAACTAATATCTTTTGCCTACGTAGACCCCTCTCATTCCCCCTGCTCTGGTGTTTCCGAGCCCCTAAACCGGAGACTGTTGGAAACACTCCGCGGGGTTTTGTTGCAGTCTCAACGGCCACAAACAGAGAACTTTGGCAACACCGACACTGAGGCCGTTTTCTACTGTAGCTAAAACCACTTGAGTGCACAGAGAATGCTATTTGCTCAAAACTTGGCTTAGTAAGAAACCTAGCAATGTAAATGTAGCCTTTTATGGAACAGGAAAGGCAAAGGAAAAAAAGACAGGCCAAGGAACACCTGGCATAGGGACCTTGAGACAGATATAAGTGGGCTTGTAGCAGCACATATAGTGGAGGACATGTTGCCTGTTTCGACAGGGTCTTTCCAAAACATATTGGGCAAAATACAGATAATGAAGAGTGGACGGTCGCCAGTACTTTGTCAGATTTGTGGTATTAAAGAGCATAAAAGATGATAAAATATTTATATATATACATATATATATATATATACACATATATATATATATACACATATATATATATATACATATATACATATATATATATATATACACATATATATATATATACATACACATATATATATATATATATATACATACACATATATATATATATATATACATACACATATATATATATATACATACATATATATATATATATATATATATATACATATATATACATACATATATATATATATATATAAACATATACAGACATATACACATATACATCCAGTGAGGAAAATAAGTATAAGTATAAGTCTAAGTAACACCCTGCTATTTTGCAATTTCTCCCACTTAGAAATCATGGAGGGGTCTGAAAATGTGATCGTAGGTGCATGTCCACTATAAGAGACATAACTTTAAAAAATCCAGAGATCACAATGTATGATTTTTAACTATTTATTTGTATGATACACCTGCAAATAAGTATTTGAACACCTGTCTATCAGCTAGAATTCTGACCCTCAAAGACCCGGTAGTCAACCTTGAAAATGTCCACCTCCACTCCATTTATTATCCTAAATTAGATGCACCTGTTTGAGGTCGTTAGGTGCATAAAGACACCTGTCCACCCCATTCAATCAGTAAGAATCCAACTACTAACATGGCCAAGGAGCTGTCCAAAGACACTAGAGACAAAACTGTACACCTCCACAAGGCTGGAAAGGGCTACGGAGAAATTGCCAAGCAGCTTGGTGAAAAAAGGTCCACTGTTGGAACAACCATTAGAAAATGGAACAAGCTAAACATGACTGTCATTCTCCCTCGGACTGGGGCTCCGTTCAAGATCTCACCTCATGGGGTCTCAATAATCGTAAGAAAGGTAAGAAATCAGCCCAGAACTACAAGGGAGGAGCTGGTCAATGACCTGAAAGGAGCTGGGACCACCGTTTCCAAGGTTACTGTTGGTAATACACTAAGACGTCATGGTTTGAAATCATGCATGGCACGGAAGGTTCACCTGCTCAAACCAGCAGTTGTCAAGGCCCGTCTTTAGTTTGGCAATGAGCATTTGAATGATCCAGAGGAGTCATGGGAGAAAGTCATGTGGTCAGATGAGACCAAAATTTAACTTTCTGGTCACGATTCCACTAACCGTGTTTGGAGGAAGAAGAATGATGAGTACCTTCCCAAGAACACCATCCCTACTGTGAAGCATGGGGGTGGTAGCATCATGCTTTGGCGGAGTTTTTCTGCACATGGGACAGGGCGACTGAACTGTATTAAGGAGAAGATGACCCAGGCCATGTATTGCGAGATTTTGGGGAACAACCTCCTTCCCTCAGTTAGAGCATTGGAGGTGGGTCAAGGCTAGGTCTTCCAACATGACAATGACCCAAAGCACACAGCCAGGATAACCAAGGAGTGGCTCTGTAAGAAGCATATCAAGGTTCTGGCGTGTTATAGTACTTATAATTACTATAAATATATATATATATATATATATATATATATATATATATATATATATATATATATATATATATATATATATATATATATAAATAAACAAACCAAAAAGTATTTAACAGGAACAAAACCATCCTGACTGAACCTCTTGATTAAAAGGGAAAGTCTAAAAGCTGCAGGCTTCTTCCTAATCATCTTTAACAAGACACAACACTGCAGCAAATCAAGGTGCAGAGTTATGGTGTTATGGCTTCACCATAACCTATTAAACATGAGTGCCACCACATGCCCATTTCAGACACATGGAACCATAAGGGCAGTTCATGTTTTTTTTTCTGTGAAAACCTTGTTGACGCGGTTACATCATTTCATAAAACAATAGGTTTATTTCAAACTGTGCACCATAAATTACAATATCATGAATAATTTATGCAGACACACAGAGATGTAATCTGCATCTCTAACGCGATTAATGCACCACCAAAGAGGGAACCTATTCATATCCATTTATCCATTTACTGTACCAATGACAGAGAGACACAGTTGAGAGCGATTTACTGCATTGCAACCTATTTGTATAATCCACTTCTTCCACAGAGCTCAGAGACTGAATAGCACAAACTTTTTGACAGAGTACTTACTACATACCTAATGCACTTCATGCATATCCACCTGCAAAATTGATTTTTTTGTCAAAGACGGCATGTATGACGCTGCTGCTCAATCACTGCAATATTTGTAGACAACTACGGGGGCAAAACAGTTGTTCCCTTGATGCACTGTGACTCAAACACCTTGACACAAACATCTCCGCATGGAGCAGAATACTGCCATCCCTGTTGTCATGCCTTCAGCATCCAGTTAACTCAACTGCTGAGAACAAAGCAGGGGACCCTTCTGCACCAGGCAGTGCCAAACTAAGCTGAAAACTCCTCCAGTGAGGAAATCTTGCCCACGGGATTTCAAAGACACAGACATTCATGAGACCATTAACCTTGTCAAGACAGTTAAAATAGATGGTGGTACATAAAATGCGGAGGATGCCTGAAATGCCTGAGAGGAAAGACATACTAAGATAAATGTCTGCTGGCAGCTGAATGTTTACCAAAGGAAAGAAATAACTTTGGAAAGTTTAGATGACATTCATAAAAGTGTTCAGGTCATGTCCAGTTAAGATGAAAATGGTCTTGTTTTGCGACCTGTCCACACAGTATTCTGGGATTGGATAAAAACGTGCTCTGGTTTAATGGCATTTCTTTAAACCAATCACAATTGTCTCGGGCGGCGCTAAGCTGTGCTGCAAAATAGCCTCGGTAAGGAACTTGTTTTGGAGTGTACATTCAAAAGTTGTTTTAGTGTCTCAGATAGGACAGATACTTTAACTAAGTGCCTGGATTTACCCTGCAGATATCTGAGGAACAGTTAAACAGTCCTCAGAAATCTATCAGAGGTTAGAACTCCAGATGAAGTTAACAGTTATCGGCAGAAAAGACACAAATCCGGGGGAATATCCTGTGGCACCGAAGTCATCCTGAAAGTGGAACATCAAGGATATAGACTAAGATACAGTGGTGTGAAAAAGTGTTTGCCCCCTTCCTCATTTCCTGTTCCTTTGCATGTTTGTCACACTTAAGTGTTTCGGAACATCAAACCAAAATAAATAATAGTCAAGGACAACACAAGTAAACACAAAATGCAATTTGTAAATGAAGGTGTTTATTATGAAGGTGAAAAAAAAACATCATGGCCCTGTGTGAAAAAGTGATTGCCTCCCTTGTTAAAACATACTATAAATGTGGTTGTCCACACCTGAGTTCCTGTTCACAATCAAGGCATCACTTAAATAGGAGCTGCTTGACACAGTAAGGTCCACCAGAAGATCCTTAAAAGCTACACATCATGCCGAGACCCAAAGAAATTCAGGAACAATTGAGAAAGAAAGTAATTGAGATCTATCAGTCTGGAAAGGGTTATAAAGCCATTTCCAAAGCTTTGAGAATCCAGCGAACCACAGTGTGAGCCATTATCCACAAATGGCGAAGACATGGAACAGTGGTGAACCTTCCCAGGAGTGGCCGGCCACCCAAAATTACCCCAAGAGCGCAGCAACGACTCATCCAAGAGGTCACAAAAGACCCCACAACAACGTCCAAAGAACGGCAGGCCTCACTTGCCTCAGTTAAGGTAAGCGTGTTAGTCATGCCTCCACCATGCCTTAGGTCATGCCTCCACCATCAGGAAAAGACTTGGCAAAAATGGCCTGCATGGCAGACTTCCAAGGAGAAAACCACTGCTGAGCAAAAAGAACATCAAAGCTCGTCTCAATTTCTCCACAACACATCTTGATGATCCCCAAGACTTTTGGGACAACATTCTGTGGACCGATGAGACAAAAGTGGAACTCTTTGGAAGGTGTGTGTCCAAGTATATCTGGTGTAGAAGGAACACTGCATTTCATAGAAAGAACATTATACCAACAGTAAAATATGGCGGTGGTAGTGTGATGGTCTGGGGCTGTTTTGCTGTTTCACGACCTGGAAGACTTGCCGTGATAAAAGGAACTATGAATTCTGCTGTCTACCAAGAGATCCTGAAGGAGAATGTCCGACCATCTGTTCGTGTACTCAAACTGAAACAAACTTGGAAACAAACTTGGGAAACAAACTGAAACAAACTACAGCAGGACAATGATGCTAAACACACCAGCAAGTCCACCACCGAATGGCTGAAGAAAAACAAAATGAAGACTTTGGAGTGGCCTAGCCAAAGTCCTGACCTGAATCCTATTGAGATGTTGTGGTATGACCTTAAAAAGGCCGTTCATGCTCGAAAACCCTGTAATGTAACTGAATTAGGACAATTCTGCAAAGATGAGTGAGCCAAAATTCCTCCAGGACGCTGTAAAAGCCTCATTGCACGTTATCGCAAACGCTTGGTTGCAGTTGTTGCTGCTAAGGGTGGCCCAACCAGTTATTAGGTTTAGTGGGCAATCACTTTTTCACACAGGGCCATGATGATTTGGATTTCTTTTCACCTTTAATAATAAACACCTTCATTTACAAATTGCATTTTGTGTTTACTTGTGTTGTCCTTGACTATTGTTTAAATTGGTTTGATGTTCCGAAACACTTAAGTGTAACAAACATGCAAAGGAACAGGAAATGAGGAAGGGGGCAAACACTTTTTCACACCACTGTAGAAGTGATGTTTGCAAAGGCGTATTGGTACTGTCTGTTTTATCTGAAGCTGAGCCATCAGACAACCGATACTGTTGGACTAGTCTATTTCCATAACGTTCCATTTCCGGGATTGCTCCATTGCCAACGGAAATTGGGTCTTGGGCTTCCTTAGTGTTGGAATTTTAAACTCTGGTGGATTTAACTGGTCCTCAGATCTCTGCAGGGTAAATCCAGACAGCTAGCTAGACCATCTGTCCAATCTGAGTTTTCTGTTGCACGACTAAAACTACTTTTGAACGTACACATGTAGGTGCAGCTAATAACATTTTAAAATGGCTTTAGAAAAGAACAGAAGCAATGATATCCACTGCTGTATATGAAACAGAATATTGTTTTAAGCAATTATATCTCCTAGGTTTCAGTTTGTTTTCAAAAAACAATCATGCTATGCTCTTATTTCCTGTGATTGTTTATATGACTTCTTGGCAAAAAATCATTAAATCATCCGAGTACCTCTTTGAATGTGAGTTGATTTAACTAAGTACACATAAATGATTACCCTTGTGTTTTTTTTTTGTGGATGAGAGAAGAGATGTCCTTATCACGTTCCAATGTTGAACAACAGCTGACATCTGTAGTTAATGTGTGTAGCAAATAATGACTAATGATAGACCACAAGGATCTGTTCATTTCTTTTTATTAATTAGAAAATTATTGAATTCAAACACTGTCTTTGATGCTGTTAAATTCATCAATTAATGGTCAACTAATACATGTATTGCTTGCCAACTATTTTAAAAATTGATAATACGGTTTGAGTAAAAAATTCGTTGATTCTAGCTTGTTGAATGTGGATATGTTGTTCAGGACATGTTGGAACAGTAAACAGAATATCTTTGAGTCGTCGACAAAACCAGACCTTCAAGGACGACACCTTGGGCTTTGGGAAACAATGATCCACAACCCCCCATTTTCTGAAATTGTAGAGACCAAACAATTTCATACATCAAGAAAATAATGGGCCGATTGATGGACCATGAAAATAATTGCAAGTGGCAGTCCGAGTTGAAGAAACCATGCAGCATTTTTTATATGGGTACCATCAGCTTTCCAGAATGGAATAGATGAGAGCATGCCTATCACAATGACTGGCAGCTGAAGAGGTTTTACACCATCAAGCATGTATGGGAATTTAGTCCACTGAAGCACGCCACCGATATGCACAGTAAAAGCTATACTGTGCTATAATACCTCTATGAGCTCGCTCCTTTCTTCTTTACTTTCCTGGGTCCTGGACAGTGAAGGGGAGATAACTGACAGTATCTGCTTGCTCCTATCTAACCACCCACCCTGCTTTGACCTTTCCATTAATAATAGGCTTTCAGTAAGGGCTTGCACTGCACAATCTGGAAGGCTTCTCCAAATGGTGTAGGCTTTGGCCAATGCTTCTGAGAGATTGGCCAGAGTAGGAAAATTAGCTGCTTGTTGCACTGTCCCCCAGAGCTCAGCAATCCTAAGCACAGACAGGAACGCTTCAGGTGCCCTAGAACATGAAATAGGACAGGCAATGCAGTAAGCATGCAGGATCTCGCAGCACTGACTGGATTGCAGTCACTTGAATACTTTTTTGGACACTTTGGTTGAAATGTCTGTCTCTGTAGTGATATTCAGTCTCACTGGTGTGAGTGGCTTGATGTCTTTCAGGCAGGCAATCAGAGATGGGCAGAATTTTTATTAAACGCATTCGATACCTTTCTGTATTTTGTAAATTGTATTTTGTTGGACAGAAAAATACAAGATGCAATTTGTAACACACCACTTTGTATTTGTGTAGCTTGTATTTGAAATACATTACTTAAATCTTTAGAGCGTAACGTGATATTTATGAATGTTCGTTACATTCAAGCCATTGCCAAATGAGTTGCTACAGCTCCACACAACTTTCTCTGTATTTCTCATTATAACTACATCTAGAAGACTGTGTCGTCCGGTGACTTTCCCGCACAGAGAGTCGAGTATAGATAATGACCTCTTCTGACGAGTCCATGTTTATTTAATCCTCCTTGGATACTAGCAACTGCGTGGAGGAGGGGGGTGGGGCGGTCATGCCAACAGTTTTCTTGTCATTACTTAGGATTCCTCATGAGGGGGACGGACACACTATAGCTTAAGTATGTCATTTTATTCTCAAATAAGACATTTGTTATCCCCAGGATTTAACTGTAGAAAAAAAACTGTGCAACAATTTAAATTCACAGTCTTTGGCTAGATGCAAGTGAATGATATCATTGTCCCCTATTTCATTGTGAACTATCATATTTCATCTGTGTTCCTACTTTTTTCTCTTGTTAAGGTTGTTGTTGGCATTGTGAGGGAGGGGCGGTGGGCTGCTTCTATTTTTCTGCTCCTACATTGTACTCAGCTGCATTTGTACCGTTTTGTGTCTTTTGTACTTGTTACATTGAGTGTTTATAAAGTTCAAAATGGACTCATTCCCCTGCACTTATATTTATCAACTCTTATTTTCCTCTGAAAGATCTAACGTGGCCTAACTGTTCAGTTCACTCTATGGCCACTTCAACTGACAGAAACCACCCAGCATGCACCCGTCTTTGCTGCCTCCCACCTCCAAGAAATCCGGATTGGCAAGTTCAAATCCATGATGTGGAAAATTGACAAAGCTCATCCTTTCAATGTATGGGCATCAAGATCAGACCCATATTACAGTACATGATATGCTATGGCGATTGTTATATGCTATTGTTGCATTGAAAACAAATGAAGGGAAAACATTTCCAAAATCCTTTGATTGAACAAGTAGAAAAGAATATTTTAAAGTGCAATTTTCTACTGATATTTCTTTCAATTAGTACAAAAAATCCCTGTCGTTCACCAGTTGATATTGCAATGACTAATAAAAAAAACATATTGTAAAACCCTAATATTGAGGTTACTGCCAATAATATCAGTTTGTACAGACGTATTTAGTAAAAATTACTCATCCTAGTATATTGTTTTTTATATTGACACATTTGATGAGCAATTTGCTCTTCGACTTTTTTTAGCACATGAACCTGTGAACTTCTATTCTGGGAAGTTTACTGGGCAATGTCCACTATTTTATCATTTGATCATTTATTGAATAGTAGTGCCCAACGGTATTGGCAGTTACAATGGACGATTAAACATTTTAAATTATTATTATCATATAATTTTTTTAAATACTGGGGCTTTTAAATACACTGTATATCGGCCGACAAATCGGAATATAGTAAACAATGAATTGATAAATTGAGATAATGATATAATATGTAGATTATTCAATAAAGAGCAGAAGCCCTACATTTTGGCATCCATCCATCCAACTTTGTCCGCTTATCTTATAATTGGGTCGCGGGGGACCCCAAACTTCCCTTTCCCAAGCCACATTAACCAGCTCCAACTGGCGTGATCACGAGGCATTCCCAGGCTAGGTTGGAGATATAATCCCTCCACCTAGTCCTGGGTCTTGCCCGAGGCCTCCTCCCAGCTGGACGTGCCTGGAACACCTCCCTAGGGGGGTGCCCAGGAGGCATCCTTACCAGATGCCCGAACCACCTCAACTGGTTCCTTTAGACGCAAAAGAGCAGCGGCTCTACTCCAAGCTCCTCCCCAAGCTCGGATGACTGAGCTTCTCACCCTATCTCTAAGGGAGACGCCAGCCACCCTCCCGAGGAAACCCGTTTCCCCAGCTTGTACCCTGGATCTCGTTCTTGGGTAGGAATGAAAACTGAGCGGTAGATCGAGAGCTTTGCCTTCTGGCTCATCTCCCTTTTCGTCACAATGGTGCAATAAATTTAATGTAATACTGCACCCACTGCGCAGATTCTCCGACCAATCTCACGCTCAATTGTCCCTTTACTCATGAACAGGACCCCAAGGTATTTAAAGTCCTTCACTTGCCATAAGGACCACATCATCTGCAAAAAGTGGCGATGAGATCCCCAGCCCCCCGAACTGCAACTCCTAACCACCCTAACTACACCTTGATATCCTGTCCACAAATACTACAAACTGGATTGGGGACAAAACGCAGCCCTGGCGGAGGCCAACCCTCACCTGGAACGAGTCCGACATTACTTCCCAGAACCCGGAAACCCGGATTTTAGCATTACCTACCTTATTCTGTAAGTGAAAAAAGCATGTAATATTATCACATTTGAGTAAATATAGTATCAGTTGATTTGCTGCTAAATAAAGCTCCCGCTGTTGCCTTCAAATTTGTTTCCACAACATCAAAAACATCCTGGTACAGCAACAACGTAGTGCTGTTTCTTTACTCATGAAAACTTTTTTCCCTTTGACTTCTAACTTTGTTTATCACACTGAGAGGTTCTGAGTGTGGAGTAGGATGCTTTATAAACCTCAGGTCACAGAACCAAACATCAACTGAACTGTGATAAGACAATGCTGCCGAGCAACAGCAATCATGCTTGTTTATCTTATAGGGTACGCAGTGGAACTTTAATATCTTACCTACTGGCCAAATGGAATCCAATTTTATGCGTGACATGACATTCAACACATACTGCATTCCCAAACATCCTGACAGCAGCATCAAGGTGCTGCCAAAATTGAAAAATGATGAAGGTAGAAACCATAAATGTCACAGCGCGTAAAACCTTGTTCCCTTCTCAAAATAGGAGACTGTTTTGTGTATGAAATGTAAATTTCCACCTGCGTTATGCATCATATTAACCTCCAAATGCCCATCTATGTACACGGTGACAAGGCTTGTTTGTGTTCCCATTTCTACTGACTCCAGTTATGTCTTGCAACACAGTACAGCTGAAGCCTCTTGTTGTTTCACTGTGGTAATTAGGCCCAAGGTGGATTCAGTTTCCTCACACTGCAGAAAAAAAGTAATAATTCATATGCATGCTTCATTTAAAAAAAAAATTTAAACAGATCAAAAGACGTGATTATCGTCTCGATATGGAGAGAGTTTGATGGACTTTAATGTATCTATCAGGCTTCTATCTTTCCAACATTGAAATCTCACAACTCTTGTAGGGCCTAGAACATTATTGTTTTTTTTTAATTTACCACATGTTATACTGTATTTCAAATAACGGTTTCCTATTGTGTCCGTTATCATCCATCATCACTTCTTTTCGATTTGTTTTTTGGGGCATTCCAGCCCTTTATTTGTATAGCAGAGCTTAGAATTAAAAGGGGAGAGGAATGACAAGTCAAATATAAATTTGAATAAAACACCCACAATTCAATGGAAGTAAATCATTACTTTTACCTGCTAAAAATGTTGTATGGCTTCCACACAACGTGCATGCATGCATCTAAGTAATTTTTGGACAATTTGGTTGAAAACCATATTTTTGATATAAAAAAAACTTTGGAAACGAGTGAGATTTGACCTAAAGACAACACAGGGACTAAAAGAAGTACTTCAACGTGGCTAGGTTTGTTTTCATACAGAAGGCGTTGTGTTTACCCATCTCATCATCACAAGCAAGGGCTTGTTAATTCAGGTTTATTATTGAAGCTCTTTATGGGCAGAAGGAGAAGACATTAATCACCTAGCGTCTGCAAGAGTGGCTCTGTGGATGGCTTAATGGCACATTGTCAAACCAGAGTGCCTCCCTCAACCCAGCATTTATCAGACCAACAGGCAGATGACAAGGAAATGTACTATGAGTGGGAGCCTCTTTTGCCTTTATGAATCCTCTGAGTGATCATTGAGCAAAATATTAAATTATGGCACGGAAGGCTGGAGTGACAGGAGGTAATCATGCTGCCTGAATGATATGTAATTGTTTTTCTGAATTGCAATTACAGGGTGAGAGAAAACATTGGCCTACAGTAATTAACGCTGAAGAACAAAGTTTTTCAGTGGAAAATTTGAATTCTCCGGGGATGTGAGTCCACAATATGACTACACAGCAGTGGTGCCTAATGGAATCTATATCAGTGGAGGCTATGGCAAAAAGTTAGCAGACTTTCCACTGATACAAAGGTATACCCTGTGTAACGCTGAAAACTGTGTATAGATATAATGTACACAGACACGTGCAGGATAAACCCCTTAGGTTTAGGAAAAGATGGTGGGTGGGATCAAATATATACAGTACATTTTGTGATGCACAGGACAAAAACCAGACATTATCCCCAGTCTCCTGGGTGAAAGTCTATTGTTGTTGTAATAATGCATCAATTAAATTGATTAATAGCAAGGAATGCATTGTGATGTAGAGCAAGGGGTGGGCCTCTGGGCAGTGTGTAGGAACAGCAGAGCAGTGCTGAGATTTTATGATGCAGAACGACACAGACATTAACATTATGAGTGTGTAGCCACACTCCGGGTGTGTGTGTGTGTGTGTGTGTGTGTGTGTGGGGGGGGGGGGATGATGAATATGGGTAATTCCACACACAGGTAGAGAGGAAGTTGACTGCATGAACTTATTTTATCTTCAAGCCAGCAACATCCACTATATCCTGTTTTTCTTCTTTCACTAAAACACCACTGATGGGTCTTGTAGTTGCTCTTCTGCTTTTTTCCGATCACAATAAGCTGTCTGCAGATAGGTATTGGTTACTAAAAGTATCACTGTATAATATTATACCAATGTCAATAAATGATTACCGCACAAAGGGAGATTGATTTACAGTGTGAAATGGGAACATACAAATCAACCTTTACAGTTCCTGGGAAGGACAAAAGCTGGAAAGAGTAAAAGAGTGTGAATCACTTAACAATGCATCTGCTCAGCATTCAAAAAGCTACAAGTTAAGCACTGTAATTCCTTGGTATTCCAAGTTTCTTTAGCTGTATTCAATGCATTGACGGCTGCTGTAATGCCCTGCAGTGCCCTGCTATGCAATGAACTAATACAAACTAAAATATCTAGTCACTGTTCCATTATCTTTTATTGTTACTGTTATTGCCACTATTCATTACACCCCCAAGCCTGCATCTTAAGTCTGGGTCTGTCCCAGGTTTCTTCCGAAAACAGAAGATTTTCCTCTCCACTGTCGCACCAAATGCTTGCTCTTGGGGGAATTCATGGAATTACTGTTGTCTAGACCTGTTCTATCTGTTATGTGTCTTGAGATAACTCTTATTATTAACAGGGAGCAAGTTGGGGGGATGGGTGGACGTTAACATAAAAAGACTTTCATGACAGAGAGTGGAGTTCACTTACCGGGGAAAACTAAAGCCATCCACCCAGAAAATGCTTATTCCTAACGAGTGGTTTAATCCAAACAACAATCTTTTTCCTAATCATCGTTTTGGTGCCAAATCTTAATTTACGTCGCTGCAAAGCCCTTAACCAAAATGTCCACCAGCAGATTGTGGTGCTGTGTACCCAGCTCAAAGTCCCTAATTCTCAGCCAACTGGACCACCAACTACTGCTGCTGATACTACGGAGGTCTGTAGCCGGCGTCACAAAGCTCTGTAGAGGCACGCACACACACACACACACACACACAGTATAACAACTTCTCAACATTGGTGTTTGTTAAACCCTTTCAACTAGACTAAACTTACTTAAGAAGTAACTTTGTATAACAGGAGTTTAATAGTGGGAGTTATGTTCAGCAGGCTTCCTGGGGGGGGGGGGACTTGGTGTCAGGACTTTGACACCATGGTTTGCTTTCTTAGTAATTATTCAAGTAAATGTGTCAGAAAACCAGCTGTGTAATGCAACAAGTCACTACAACATCACTATTGTTTTTTTAGTTTTTTTAAATAAGTCACCAACACAAGGATCTTTATCTTTCCCTAACCTTAACAAGTGCACTGAGTGAAAGAGCATACGTGTGGATACTTTGTCAGTAAAACTTTTAGCAGATAGATATTTGTTGGAACGTTTTGTGACTTCATTATTTTCTAAAAAAACATTTGCTGTTACAAATTAGTAGTATGTAACCGCAGACTGGATTAATGTATTAACTATTTTCCACTGCAAGCCATGCTGACTGATTTATGTTGCAAAGGAAGATTGAGTTGGCACTACTTACACAAATGGAGGTCAAAGCCACTATCAGTCTGCTTTAGTCAATCTTGAAGTGGCTATATGTAACTTTCAGTTTGTGTTGATTCTAGCAGCTGCTTTGGACAACAGTGGTAGTGTTTTTACCGCACAGCTGTCCTAAAAGGTCTTGTCTTTACGCTGCTGTACATCACTGTATTACTGAGGTAGCAGTACTGGGAGGTCATATAGTTGCAATGAATGTTTTGATCAGTTTGTTGAAGCAAAAAACGTAATAATAACTTTGTGGGTTTCATAAATGCACTTTATTACTCAAACGCTTTACACAAGTACCGTTACAGGGGGACAAGGGGAAAAAAACAGTAAGTACACTAACATGGACTGACAGGAATAAATGGTCACGCTAAATGGTAGAGGGACGTAATTTAATGTTGGCTACTGACGTACTACCACATCTTAGTTATTTCATCATGAAATAGACATGTATTACATACTTGCGGGCCAATAAGGGGTGAGTTTTTAATCATTTATCAGTCCCTCCATGACCTCCAACAGCAATCTCAAAAAAAGACCTGGAGGGACTGATTTCAATCCCGTAACTGTCTCCAGCCCGACTGAGCTGTGACTGGGAGTTCTGCCAGTCATCTTTCACTTTCCCTTTTAGCTTTGAGTTCTTTGTTTAATTTCCTTCTTTCCTGTGATGTATCAGCCATAACTGCAGCAGATAACCTAAAATAACATTGAAATACAATTAGGCCATATCTCCTGCTACATTTTACCTTGCTGGACACACACAGGCTCTATTTTTCCCCAAATCTGGGACCTGTCAGAATGTGTTACTGTAGCATCTACATGCCGTAAATTATGTTGTGACTTTGCGGGAAATATCTGCCTCAGGCAGAGGCATTAATAAAAACTATATAAAACTACTGTTCTTTTCACTGTTCTTGTTTGCTGTTACAGGTCATTTATGATCATCAGATGAAATATTACAGTTTCAGAAACATTAAAAAGTTACCCGTGTTTCCCACACAGACTAATTTGTGGCGGGCCGCCACACATCGCGTTTCTTTATTATTATTTTTTTACCCTATTTAAAAAACCATTTGTTCAGCTGCATTTCCTTTCCCTGCTCTCCTCCATCTCTCTGTCACTCTATCCACACACAGATACACACATACACATACACAGCCCTCCACCCTGTCCACACAACGTCTGTCTCCATGAAAACAGTGTTTTTCAGACCCCCTTTAGCCACTTTTTTTTTACAAAAGCGACTAGCAACAAATATGGCGACTTTCTGCAGAAAAAACTGTGACTTTCTGTATTAACTCTCCAGTATTGTACAAGGTATTTCTCTCCTGTGGCCGCAAAAACAGTCACCTCTCTGCGAATGTGTTTTTTTGAGGATCAGAGGAGCAGCCCCTCCCCTCTTTCCCCATGTGCGGCAACACTGCGCTTGGTGCGCAGGCAGATAGAAAGGGGAGAAGGGACAGGGTGCGGGGGTCGGTGTAGGTGAGACAGCGGGACACGACGGGAGAAAGACACAGCTGAACTGGCCCTGGCCAAGCTAGCTTATTATGAGAATTCTTTATTGATCTTTTTCCCTCCCGTTGTCGAATTATTTTTTTTTACTTCCAAGATAGGCTAGTAACAATTATATGGAAAAATTAATTCCTGTTCTGAGTTTGTGATTGTTTGGCTTAAGATTTCTATTTCTTTCTATCTACCTTTCTGACAAATCCACTAAGCTTTATGCAAATAACTGACGTCGCACATATGCAAATTAGCATATGACTTTATCCCCCCATGTCAAAATTGCTCTTTCTAATCTGTAGGAACACTAGTTACAAACAGTATAGTTAATTTAAAAGGTAAAACAGACAGAGAGGGTTAAATAGCATTCACACTGTATGAAGGGTGTATCGTATATGTCTACATTTGGACAAACAGTGGCGTGAGATATAGGCTACCACTTTCTCATGTGGCGTTTTAGAAAATGATGGTAGTGTTTGAAAAATGTCAGTTTCAACTAAGCTGAACTTTGAATAACCCCCTTAAATTCTGTGTAAACTTTTATATTCATTTTCATATTGTGCATGCAATATAGTTGATGATGTACCTCTCCGGGGAACCATCACCTTATCGTGGTGGAGAGGTTTGTGTGTCCCTATGAACCTGAGGGCTGTGTTGT
>NC_048419.1:8285610-8314940 GCF_013103735.1 Etheostoma cragini | reverse complement strand
GGTTGATGTGGCTCGGGAAAGGGAAGTTTGGGGTCCCCTGCTGGAGCTGCTGCCCCCGCGACCCGATACCGGATAAGCCGTCGAAGATGGATGGATGGATGGATGGATGGATATTGTGCATGCTCAATGTGAGGAGGTTTGGGATGGCCACGTGCTATTCACCACAATTGGCTGTGTACAACCTTAGTAACTGACAATTAAAACCACTTCTATAACCTGCAAAAGGGAATTCAAAATTGCATGAACACGTCACGTAGTCCGCACTTCAAAGACCGGCACACACGGACTAAGCTGATAGAAGCAGCGTGTGTGTGAAGTCTGGTTAAGGTGGAATGAGGCAGGAAGGCTCAAAGGAACGCTGATATCCACCTTTTGGTTGACAGCCCAAATCTGAGGCCTGGTTGCTTCAGGCTATTGGGACGAGGAGCCGTGCGAAACGGCATGGAGCATAGTAATCATAACTCAGCCGCTCGCTCCAGCCTTGCTGCATCCCATTTTCCCTTTCATTCCCTCCTTTCCTCTTCTCTCCCACATCCTCTATTTCTGCCAACGTGTCCTGTTCTATCCTTTTCATCTTCTCTGCTGCCTCTGTCTCTCACCAGCCTTCTTCTAGATTGGTCTGATAAGCACCAAGACAGCTGCTCTGTCTGCTACATTTTACTACTTATTCTCTTTACTTATATTTATTTACTGTTTGTTTATCTTCAGTGTCTTGTACTTTTTTCCCATATGCTGTAACAGTGTGAATTTTTCCATTGTGGAATTAATAAAGAATCTTGAAATGTACCTCTTAAGGCAGCCATATACAAAAAAAGCTTTATTTGTATTGTGAATAAATAGGTTGGGTCCCCTAAGAGAGAAAAACAAATCAGTCGGAAACACAGATGGGCTGTGTATAATGTGAAAGAAGATGATGGTTGTGGGCTTCTGAAGAGAATGCTTCTCCTGTTTAGCTCTTTTAGCAACCCATTCACTATATTCTATAGCTTCGAATAATAAATTGGTCCTGTCTTTGAAAGGACCCATCCTTTCTCTATGCAAACAACTGGCATGCTGTATCGACTACCTTGTATTTATTTAGGGGTGGAGAGAGGATGTTATATTATAGTAATAAAGTTATCCCATGGGGAGGAAAATCTCATCATACATAACCTAGTAATTACTTTTCAAAGTCATGTGGTGCAGGAGATCAATAATGTTAGAGTTTCTCTGGGTAATAAGGAACAAATGGCACCTCCAGCAGGACTTCAGTCTCTGACCTTTGAGTCATTACCATTCTGTATTTTATGGGTAGTGAGTTATATCACTGCCAAGATAAATGACTTTGGGGCATGCAGGCTAAGAATGACTCATCTGTTACAAAGTGTAATATCTATTTATGTCTTTAATTACAGAAATATTGTCTTTTATTGATTGGAAATTGGTAATCATAGGTGTACAAGTGGAACGAGCTGAGAAAGAAGCCATGCTATTTTTCATGGTGAAAAAAAATCAAGTCTGTTTCAATTGTGGGCTCTTAAATTTGCTCAAATACAAAAACATGTTCCAGTGACTTCTAAAAAACATAGTCAATGTGGCCGATGGCCGATTATTCATCGCTGACGCACACCTTCTGGACCTCTCTTTTGAAGTCAAAGGAAATCAATGCGCTTCCCAAGAGCACAGAGAACATTATTTACCAGTCCATGAAGTGTTCACCCTGTGTTTGAGCCACTGGCCCAGTCACTGTGAACAGGCTTGGCATGTGGAAGTCTGTGCTGAAGGACAGCAGACTGTGTCATTTTACCCATTCATCGGTCTGTATCTACGACGTTCTACTTCCGGGATTGTTCAGGTGTTGCCGGAAATTTGAAGCCGGATGTCCGTCACCTTTCTCTTTCCATTTTGTTGGCGTTTCTGACTATGGGTACCTGGTCCTCAGATCTCTGCAAGGTAAATCCAGACACCTAGCTAGACTATCTGTCTCATCTGAGTCTTCTGTTTTTGACTAAAACAACTTTTGAACGTACAAATGATCCACCACATGTTCCTGAGACTATTTTGCACAGGAACAGTCATTGTGTCCGGTATGATAGTGATTGTTTTAAAGAAAGCCATTAAACGAGAGCATGTTTTTCTCCCATCCCAGAATGCTTTGTGGATTAGCCAGACCTTTGTCCGCAGGGCTGTGGAGGAAGGTCTGGCAAAGTGAAACTATCCATAAAATAACACATACACAAATTACACACACCCACAAGACCGAATGCAATGCAAACACATGGCAAGCAGAAGACACACAAGCACAAAACAATAACGTACACCAACACACAGTAAAATATGTATTTGTGTGCCCAGGAATGGCTTCTTAAATGACGCCAATGCTGATATGATGGGAAGAAATCCACATCTAGTGAAATATCTATTGGTATACTTGCCTCATTATGTGAAAATCTGAATTTCAAATGACTTGCAATTACTTTTTTTCCCCACTGGAGTTTTACATTTGCCATTTTGGAATTGCATCTGGAAAGTCATGGGTTTGATATTTCAGATATAAATGTCTTTGTTTTTCTGAGCTGGCATAAATAATTCAAAAGAAGCTTTGGCTGACCTGGCTGAAGTGTCTGTTTTTGTCCCAAGTACATACGGAACATGCATTAAAATGCAGAAATCACCTGACAGGGGACTTTCTGAACAACTGGATAATGTGATGCTCTATGCTGAGTGGTCAGGTGAATCCTGCTGTGTGTTGGCCACCCTGAGAATGACATTAGGAGGACCTACTGTAGAAACCATTTAATACGCCTGAGTCACTCTCATTTCTTCAAGGTGACCAAACACATCCAAGATAACCCATTTAAAGCACAGCAATGTGATATCTACCCCCTGCAAACACACACTCAACTCTGAATCAGCTTCTCATCACCTTTTAGCAGGTTGATTTCATCCTAATAAGGCCCTTGGCCATCTCACACATACATTACATATTCATTAGTCTCCCATTGCCAGACCTTCCTTCACGGCGCTGTGGAGGAGGGTCTGGCTAGTCCACACTGCATGGATGGGAGAAAAACGTGCTCTGGATTAGTGGCATTAGCCACGGAGCGGCTGCCAAATAGCCTCAGTAAGGAACCTGTTTTGTAAAACTTTTTAAATTCAATTCAAACAACTTAATTTATCACTAAAGGGCAATTCAATTCAATTTTGCAGTGAACAAGTCACATAAATAACCAAAGAGCAGAATAGTCACCATCGCAATTATTCAATCAACCAACATGTCGGTAGCAACAGGTCAACAAACCCAGGCAAGGGCAGCAAAGCACACACAAGTTGCCAAATTTAAGCTAAATCAAATAAATATAGATCTGTAATTCAATTTAAATGAAGTAATACATACATGAATCAAAGCATTCCCAGAAATACAAGCTCTGGATGTTACAAGATACTACCATCAGCAGCATTTAAGAGCCAAATGGCAGCAGGAATGAAGGAATTCAAGTATCTTTTGGTGCATGTTGATGTGTACGTTCAAAAGTTCAAAAGGAAAGAAAAAGGAAGGTGACGGACATCCAGCTTGAAAGAAGGACATCCTGCAGAAATTCCGTCGCCATGGAGCAATCGCGGAAGCTAAACCTGGATATACTGTAGACTACATGAACAAACACCTGCAAGGACCCGCATCACAGATGTTGTCATTGCTTAGAGGGTGAGGGTGAGGGCGAGGGAACCCCCCCGAGCCGGTCAAGAAGTGCCGTAAAAGTCTCAAGAAAGGAGTAATGGGGGGGAGCGTGTAGCACTGGGCCAGAGGACCTTATCAACATGAAGCAGTAAGCACCTCTCTGCAGCTTTCTCAAAACGCCTTTACATTTTTCTTTGGTTTGACAGGCGCCAGGAGAGCACTCGCAGATACATGACCTGAACTCGCCTGCTCAACTCGGAGGATGTGTTTGTTTGGGACACGTTGGTAGAGCTACTGTCCCTAAGTGCACTGAGTCTGCCTGTTGCATACAGATACAGTCCTCTGTCCAAAAGGGGGATTTTAAACAATGTTCCATCAATATACTGTTGTTTCTTTATTGACATTAAACAAATTAATTTTTCCACAAACACACACACACAATATATAATTTAATTGTTTAAAATGGATACATATTTTAGTTTACTCAATGAATTGTATGTATTTTTCTGTTCTTATTATCCTTGAATTGTATCTGTGATGCATGCCACGTCATGCCAATAAAGCAATTTGTGTGAGAGAGAGAGAGAGAGAGAGAGAGAGAGAGAGAGAGAGAGAGACACACACACACACACACACACACAATTATGTCATAAGTATCCTGTATACTTGTATTATTATATCAGATGTAGTTACTCCTAGTTGTTGTACATATGTATGTTTGTTCCTATGCTTTGGCAACACAGATGGATTTTTTTAAAGCAAAATAAAGCAAAATGAAATTGAAATTTAGAGAGAGAGAGTGGGGGGCGGGAGAGCGTGTTGACGTGTTACAAAAATGTTAAATGTATTTGTTTTTAGCAATTGATACAAAGAAATTATTGTAAAAATGCTAAATATGGTCGCTGTAATTTCGTAGGATATGATACAAGTTGTTGTTCATTGTTTTTGTACGATGAGAATGTGTCGCTGTATTTATTAGGCTCCTCAAAAATATGTGTCAGTGCAGCTTGAATTGGATTTACATTGAGAGTTTACAACTAATGCTCTTGACGAAAATATGTAGACATTCCAGTAATCTTTTTCTTCTATTTTCCTTTCAAGTAGGAAATTACACACAACCTCATTTTCAATTTTACTAGCTAATCCCACTTTATTCCACTGTGTGGTGAGCCAACCTCCTGAGCAAGAACTGTATTTCAAAGGCTTTTCAAGATAATGACAAGGGATTGTATTCTTGATGGAGGGGATTTCATTCTATATTCTTCTCCACGTTGGTAAACATTCCCAGTCAAGTCACAGTGTGCAAGACAGCTCGTCGTTCAAACTGGTCCTTTGAAATGTAAAGGGTGAGAGGGCAGTTTGGTCAGAAAAGGAGGAAATGGACTAAAGATAGAGTGATGAATTCTTTTTGAGGGGATGTATGATTGGTAGACATGGATAGGATTGGGGGGACAATTGAAATGTGTTCAGGTTAGAAAATATGTGCATAATCTTGTTATTTTATTTTTATTAGGCCTGTTGTTAATGACCCAAAACTGCAGGTGCAGTTCATTGCTGTGAAGCAAATCTGAATATTATTTTATATGGAAGACACATCCTGACATGGTCAGCGGGCATGTATCAGCTTTCAATGCAAATACTCCTGTGGGATTTTAGGGAAGCAGTAGTGCCATCATTCCATGCAACTGTACTTTAATAACAAAATTCCAGTTATCTTATTGTTTTTATTGCTATGGAGATTCAATTATAAAGCAAGCAAACTCCTTATGCTGCATTCACTGTACTCACTCATCACAGCGGCATCAGAGCAGCTTTATTCATGGTAATGAAAAAAATCTCCAGTGCTGTTTAGCCACTATTGAGAAGAATTGTTATTCTGTTGCTATAAATGAACTTATCACAATTTTATTATTATTATTATCATATAATAATGATAATAATAATAAAAAGTAGGGGTGTACAATTCAGAAAATGTCACGATTCAATATCAATTTGAGTCAAAAACAATTCTCGAATAAAAAACCGATTCACAGTATGTAAATGGTGTTACATGTATGCATGTATATATACACACATAAATATATAAAATAGCTTAATTACACAAATGTAATCGTGGGAAGCCAAAATTGTGATTGGGATTAAAATTTGATTAATTATGCAGCCCTAATGTATGTGTATGTTGTGTGTGATATCTGTAAGCTACTGTGACCTTAAGATCAATTATCTATCTAATTATCTACCTTTCATGTGATTGCAGTAGACATACAATAACAATTATTTAAAATAAAATATTTTTTTTACACACCTCTAATAAAAAAACTATAAAAAACATTCAAATCTGCAAGATTATGGGGTAAATCTTGATTCTGTTTACTAATTTCCAAGATAATAATATGGTAATTCTGTGGCTTTTGACGCTTCATAGGCCTTGATGCTGACACTAAAGAATACCCTATGCTGATACAGTGCTACTTGCCAGCGGTTTCATCAGACTGTTGGGAGGACATAATTGATGGAAATGTAAAGCTGTTGACAGAACTCAGGGCAGACAAAGCATTTTATGGATTTTAAAAACCTGTGGACGCATGAATTACATCACTGGCTACTTGGCAACCATTGTATGTAGTGTAGATATATTCCACATAAAAGAACTGACAAGAAGAGCCAGGTACATTGTGTGCATTTTTTCAAAAAGAGATTTGGCAATGGGGGAAATTGCTGTCACTCAGCAAGCACAGTGGTCCTTGGTTAGGTAAGAATAAAAGGGCTTACTCTCCAATCAGAGTGGCTTCTATAAGATTTGCAGGATAAAGTCTGCTGTCTGATACCAATACAAATGTTTGGTTAATAGAAAAAATCCAGAAACACAGAACAAAACAAACAGATTTCCCTAACGTTAGTTATTTGTAGTTATTAATGGGTTCTCACTAAAATAATGATGATAATTTGTTTTATTGTCACAACAGAACAGAGGAACACCAAAACATATCAACGTTCGGATGTTGTAGAGCACCCTCTGGTGGAAAGACTATGCAACGCCAACGCTCATAACATGGTTGACCATCTGTTTTTATTTCATTGTTTAAATACTGATTTATCAGAATTATTTGTCATCATAAATGATTCTGATGAATGAAAATTTAACAGAAAAAAAAATCTTTTACTGGCCATTATAAATGCCAATACCAATAGTTCGGGAAATGCCTAATATCGGCCCGCCAATATATCGGTTGGGCTCCAATGTCTACTGGCCCAGTCTCCATATATAGAGGTATTTTTAAAATGGATATGAGAGCAGAATCCACCGCTGAAGCGCTGCAATGTCGAGCGATTTATATTTTGGTGCATATGTTATCCAATCTGTCAGTCCACGCAGACGTTATGGCATCTCTTCTATTTCTACCGCGAGCAGATTTGTCAAGCAAGTCTGGTAATCACATACAGTAAGGCCAGAGAGAGAGAGAGAGAGAGAGAGAGAGAGAGAGAGACCGGCATGGAGAAATGCATGTCTGGGATGAACAGCTAAGCGTTCGATCTGGTTCCACGTGCAGTGTGTTTGACCAAAACAAGTTCCTTCCAAGGACTAGTTTGTCGCTGTGATTGGTTTAAAGAAATGCACACAACCCAGAGTTTTTTCTCCTTTCCCAGAATGCATCTGTGGTGTTATGATATTCATTATGATTTTTCCTGTGGGATTAAAACAGTATTTGTATTATTATTATTATTAAAATGTATGCCTGCAATAATACTGAAATATCTCTTGCTGTATAAGTTGGAAAAGCTATGAACCTTTAGCCTTATTGAAAGTCGTGCCTGTGTCTCAGATGTTGGTCCTTGATGGGGAAGACATGACTGTAGAGAAGCAGCGTATTCTTATGTCTTATATTTAATGGCAACCAAAATCAATGCAAAACCTTGATACTTTATGCTGCAAAATGAGTCTGTCTAGCACTAATTTGTCCCTCAGTTCAGAAGACACACAAAATTAATTGTATGCATTTTCTCCTTGAGCCCAAGAACGTAAAAACATCCCTTTAAGAGTAGGGTTAAGTTCCAAAGCTGACTATTATATGGCACTTGAAGAACTGTCCTTTGCACTACTTCCAAAATTCAAAAATGCTTTTACGTACTTCTAGAACTACGTATGTGCATTTGTACTATTTTTCGAGGTTTTTGCAAAGTACCACAATCATCATTGGTGACTTTAGGAGAGAATGATAAGTCCTTGTTCAGTATTTCACCTCCACCTTAAGATAAAGTCAAAACTCTGGAAGAGAAAAAGTGCTTACTGACTTACTTTGAGCTGGGATTGGAAATGGAGAAACTCTGGGATGCCGTTGGCACCATGTACTGATAACATGACCATGTACTGACAACACGTTCTGATAATTGGTGATATTGATCTGGTGTTCTCTCTGCACCCAAAAAAGTACAAAAGCTACAGCATCAAGCCCTGATGAGGACCGCGTTTACCATTCTGTATGTTTAACAGATTTCTCCTTCATCCTTGGAGTGCTGCACACTTTGTGAAGCATTTTTTTGTGTTGGTAAAAGTGGAACTCAGTGGATCACCATGAGATGCATGAAAAATTCCTTCCTTCGTGGAAGACGTCCGACCGCCACCCTTATTTTTTAATTGCCCAGTGTTGATAAGGCTTGTGCAAGTGGTCTATACCATTGCTTCACTGACCAGCTTTGTCCACTGAAGAAACTGTAGGCATTGATACAAAATCCTATAACAAACCCACATTTTAAGCTTTCTTCTTCAACACCTGATCATGCTGTTCAGCTCTCATCTGACCTGGAGAGTGAGTGTGTGTGTGTATGTGTGTGTGTGTGTGTGGGCCAGAACACGTCAGCTGGAAAAAACAAGCAAATCAAAGCTCCTCAAGCCCACGAAGAAGAACAGCAGGTTTCTTTTCAAGCTTGACAGAGACAGCATGCGCGTGTGAAAACATGACAAAAATATTGATCATATTGTGAACTTGTTACCAACATTTGGGAAAACGGAAATAATGGCTGGTATTTCAAAGATGACAAACATTTGTTATTCCACCCTCTGCATCAATCAGTTTTGTTCTGATTTGCTATCAAAATATTCCTAGAAGAATATTTTCCTAGAAGAATATATATAATATATTCCTAGAAGAATATTTTTGAGTTCATTAGACAGCAGGATTTATATGATGCTAAGATTAGACTATAATTACCAATAGAAAAACAAGCTTGCGTTATATCTCCCTTCTCTCATCTGCATCTGAACAAGATAATCTTGTTTCTAGCATTACAATACAGTCTGTGCAGGTATTTCAGTGACCTCCCACGCTGCTTTAAGACTTAAAAGCTCAAGATGGCCAAAAATGACCCCTGCTGGTTTACCTGCCCTTTCTCCTCCATCTTCTCCCTCCCCCTTCTCTGCAATCACACAGAGGCATGTTGTCTTGTATATATGGTAAAAAGTCAGAATCAGAATGCCTGTTTTGGTGGGAAAATGGGAATATCAAATATTTTAATGTCTTGACACTTAAGCGTGACACTTGTTGTGCAAGGTATTGGTTTACAAAGTAAAAAAGACCAAAGTCCCCCCCAAAAGGGACTTACCATCTCCAACAGAAAACACACATTTTCACAAACTGCTCGAAACAGCTCTGTTGGAGTCCAGCCTTTACTTCTGAGACAAACATGCGTCACTTTGTAAGACGTTATAATGCTCGCCTAACTGCTAGCGTGACATGCCGTCATACTCTGCTACTGACTGGCTAGTAGTCCTTATCTAGCAACTGTCAGGGCAGGCCCCCGTACTCTGCTTCTGACTGGCTAGTAGTCCTTACCTAGTTACTTGCGCATGTGTGACCCCAAACAAAGATAGTATAGAAGCAAGATGTCTCACTCTGTAGCTAAAACAGAGAGCTAAACACACAGGGTAAACAGGAGCTGCAGCAATGTACAGTACAACAACAATTTGTTGTTTTTTGAAAATTAAACCACATAAACTTATTCTGGTACAACCTCTAAATACAATTATGAGCCTGAAAATGAGCATAATATGAGTAGTTTAAGTTACCTACCTGACCTCACGTTCGTTACGTAGGTAACGTCAGATTATATGAGTATAGGCGTAGCCCTCTAAGTTAGTCTTTTTAAAACCCCTTATCATATTAACACAATAAAAGTAATTTAGAAAACAAACTATTTACAATTGCAGGGAGGTAGAGAAAATGCAAATTAACAGTTTAAATAAAAAACAATTATTGTCTGGTCAAAATTACTTGGGGAAAAAAATTCACAGGATTCATTTACAAAAACAAATTCAAACAGGCTGCTCAGAGGTCAATGAACATGTTTTATTATGCCTCAATTGTATATAAAAAATCTAACAACCTGAAACAAAATAATAGCTCTTTTCAAATAAATATAAAATAATGTTCTAAATAGGACCTATTCTGTGTCAGCTTTGAAATCCAGCTTCAAATAAATATTCTTTTCAATGTAATAAGATAAGGTTGTCCGGGGTCCATGTTAGCTGATGACTTTTCAAATTCACTGCCAAAAGATCCAGCATGGCCAATAACGTGCACATGCACTGGCTGTGCTGCTGTACCTCGATGCCTCCAGAGCTTAGAACGAGAATTAAGTTATACAGATTTGCCCCTGTTTAGTTTTGCCTGTGTAGAATTTGATGTGAAAACCCAAAATGATGCAGTGATTCATGTGAGCACGTAGGCGGGTAAACCACTTAAGAGAAATCCCACTCACAAGCCTCCCCTCCGGCTTGCTGCAGGGGGTTTGTGGGGGATTTAAAATCACAACCACTTAGAAGTTACTGGTAATTAACTATACAGCCAACTTGCTTAGCTTAGTTAAGCACATGCTAACCTTACATAAACACACACACAGACACACACACACACACACACACACACACACACACACACAAATCCCCACAAAAAAACACAAAAGATCACAATTTTAGCCATAAAAGTGACCTATTACATTTTTCATGAAAATAGGAAACGTGACACAGTGAGCAGAAGGACCTCTGGTTGATGGTTCACAAAGAACAAGAGCCAATATCTGAGTTTCAGCAATTTAAATTTGTCATGCTGATGGTGTGTAACACTGAATGACATTTTTTTATATGTGTGTCATTTAGTAAGTAAATTAAATCTAAATCAGTTTAATTGAATGTACTGAACTGGTGTTATCATGGCTGAATTTCAACATATTTGGGTTGTCCCAATATGTTCATGTGTATATGCAAAAACATGGGTAATCCCCCTGTGACAAACGTTCGTACTGGAATTAGTAAACTTAAAAAGTAGCTAGTTATATTAAGCCATTACAGTGAAATCGATAGTAGGAGCAGAACTCATTTGACTTCACTCAGAGCAAACAGTAAGAGCTATGGTGCAGAAGCAGCTGTCTGAATATTGAGCGTCAATGTCAAGCGCCTGGCAAAGAGAAACGTATTACCAATAAATGCTCAAAAACACTTTTCAAGACCAACTCTACTCAAGATCAACTCTACTCAAGTATGAAGGCCTCCCTAATATTAGCTGATTGCAATTCGTCATTACATCCTCTTTTTGCTCAGCGTGGAAAGTCTAAAAGGTCAAACGTGTCGAAGTCCATTGGATCTTCAAACATTGGTCCTGTCTCCTGGCCAAGGGTAATGAGTGGGATTATTTCCATCCATTTAGTGGGCTGAGAAAGGTCAGCTTCCAACAGGCTACTTGTTTACTAAAATGTAGATGTTAGGAGATGCATATGCTTATTAACACTAGGTCTAGGTACTGAAACCCGGTGCTAATATGGCGCCAGTGCCTAAACGACCGGGGTCTACCGGATAGCAAAGCAGATTTCGGTGCCACTGAAATGCCTGTACTTTAGAGGCAACAGAATCATCATTGCATGTGACGCTAGTTAACACTGAACTTGACAGCAGGTAGGCTAATGTTAGCCTACCATTAGCTAGCATCTGGATGTAGCACGGTTAGAATGCAGAAAGGTAAACGTTGTAAAAGTGTGACTGTATGTCACTGGAGAGGATTCCACTTTCCACTTTTATTGAAAAAACAACACAGATGGTGCGTTCACTGAAACTGGTAACCTTAAGGCTCGTGGTGCATTATAAGTTATTGTAATATACCCTTTTCACATCTGGATATTGCTTGTTGTTTAACAGCAATTTACTGGTGAAATAAACTTGTTATATAACGTATAACTTGTTATAAGTTATTATTATCTTTATTTTTATTTACTGTTTACCATATAGCAATAAACAGTTGCCAACTGTTATTTTGTGCTCTTCAGTTTTGAATCTGTTCTAGGCACCGTTTAAGTTGCGTTTTAAAAGTATCGCTTTAGCACTGGTATGATAAAATAATAAAATAAAACAATACCCAAACCTATTTAACACCACAACAAACTGGCATCTAGATGAATTTGCAGCAGTGTATGGAGGACAGGACAGAACATGACTTCCCAATAAATAAATGAATGCATGAATATATAAATAAATACAGGAATGAATAAATAAAGCAATAACTGAATGAACAGTATGTGCAGTAATATATTAATAAATGCAAAAATAAAATAAAAGAATACATAAAAGAATAAATAAAGAGATTAATGCTTTAAAAATATTTCTCCTTTGTTGACCATTTACATTTATTTATTTCTGTGTCCATATGTCAATGAGGTGGTAGGACTAACCTCAGTTTAAAGTATGATTGGCTGCAGTTGTGAGTTCCATTCGGGTCGACTACTTTTGCCTTATGGTGAGACCATAGACATGTAACGAGGGAGACATTGCAGATGGCACAGAGGAGTAGGCAGAAGCCGACAGCAGCTCTCTGCTAGTTGTTGCTATTGGCGCTGTTATCACTAGACCCAAGGTGCTAGCACGGCTGTGTCTTTTTGGAGATAAATGTTTAGGTTATGAGGCTTATCCCGTGTTTAATCATATTTGGTTCGGGAGAAACTCTAACCCAAGATGTAAAACCTATAAGCAATATTACACTAAAGGGTGTGATTTAACATTAGCATGACATTGATTGCTAGCCGCTAGCACAGAGGTCCATAGCGTTAGCCAATCAGCCAATGTAAGCTAACATGAGCTTTGTAGAGATTGTAGGATTTCACAAACTGAATAAGCACTGCACATATAAACACAAAAACTACTTTGCTAGTCTTTGTCGTGTTGTAACAAAGACAGTTGCTGAAAATAATATTTTTCATGTCGACAGATTTAGCTCCTGTACGTCCTCCACACGTGGCAGCTGTTTCAAACTTAGCGCCGGACCACCGGCACCAGCGTTGTGTCAAAGTCTGATCCCCTACCTATACCTACTGTTCAAATGCTATGGAACAGATCTCGACAGGGAAACAGAGTTTGAAAAACACAGACACGGTTGATGTAGCGCTAGCCAATTCAAAAATGTCCATTTGGTTGTGACCTACATCCATGGTGACAGGTGTAATCCTGTAACGTTACGCAATCACTTTTCTGTGTGACATGCAAAGCATCTGCCTAAATGCACACAGCAGCAACTCCAAAAAACCATCAACTCTGGCTAATCAGGATGATAATTGTTATGACAATGATGATGACCCCACCACCACCAGCATGTCGTTTGGCCTAACATGTGTTCTTTATATATGCTTTTTTTTTTTTACTACCAAAAAAGGTTTACACTGTTCAGGGGGTACTTGGCTTTGAAATGTTTCAAAGGGGGTCCATTATTGAAAAAGGTTTGAGAACAACTGTGATAAATTATATATCAAAGGGAATAGCAGTGAGATATTCACTTGAACAAGGGGTGAAGGGGAACATACTGTAACTCTAACTGTAACTGTCCACTAAATACTTTACACTGTACTGTTGTCAAGGACAACAATAATGTTAGCAATACAGTGACATTCATTTTTAAAGTATATGTACATACTAGGGCTGCACAATATATCGTTTTTGCTATTGACAACCCAAATATCAGCTGGCGTAATAAACGCATCACAAAAGGCTGCGACACAACGTGAAAGACACTCTGCACATAAAAATGTAATCTTTTTTTCAGTGGTGCCTCATTGATCAGTGTTCAGTTTGTTCAATAAAATAGTGTTAGAAATGATTTCCTTTTATTTGCTGTATTTTAGCAGCATACTGAAAGCACCACAATTGAGTACACTTTAATATTTATTTATTTATGGCAAGTAATATTGATGGCGCGTATTTTCCTCATATCGTGCAGACCTAGTACTTACACTGTATGCTAAGTGTGGGAGTTTGACAATAGAACTGACGATGTAACTATTTGTTGTCACTATGTCAAGGCGTCCTACAGTACTAATTCTTCTTATACTACCTGTCGCACAGGCTAACGTGACAGCCTCTGATGCATTTGTAAGGTTTTTATGGCAATTTGGGCTTTATTTGATACCGGACGGCAGATTGTGACAGGAAACACAGGGGATGGTAGTAGAACGAGGGACATTGTGGTTACACTTTCTTAGACCATTGATCCACCTAAATGTCCCAAAAAGTTGTTATCAAACTGGAATATATCATGTGTAAATACACAGGCAGAAAATGCCTTTGTTGACGCTTTCTCAGTGCGTGAAGCATGCAGACAAATAGGGCCCCACCATATCCCATCAAAATGACTGCTACCAAAACGGATACTTCGAGAAATGTTAGGTCATATTAGTACATGTAAGGTTGTGATCCTGCAGAGGCATGTTGTTTATTTCCATCTTCATTAAAATATGTGCACATATATATGCACATAAAATCTGTGCAGGGGCAGGTTTATTGTGTGGATGGAAAATACTTGGCATAAGATAAAGGCAGTCACTTAGAAAAAGTAAACTGCATTTATTGGTGTTTACCTGCCCTCTGAGGGGTAGAGATGACCTAAACCATGACGATATAACACACACCTCCACATAATGGTTTAATGTTTGTTGACCATGATATTGGTTTTCTTGGTGTAATCCCCTGCTATGCTTTTGTCCCTGCCCTCCTCTCGTTCCATCTAACCTTGGTTCTGCTGCTTTCGACAGTGAGGCATGTTATTAAAAAATATAGTAACAGTCCAGAGATTAAGTTCTGACATTTCTTTTTCTATTTATTGTACAGAAAAAGTCTAGCCTTTGACTGTGTACAAGACATACATATACAAGCCATACAAAATGTGTCAAACTTCCTGCCTTCTAATTTCAGTAATGTATAAAGAGGGGAAGTCCTCCCCTTCCAGTGGACCGCCATGGGACCTTAATTCAGAAACAATACCAACAGTAGTGAACAGGGAAAGACAAATAATGTTTCGATCCCGTTTGAATTGAGCCATGATTTACACATACTGTATGTTTGTCAAAATTTCATTTGGCAAGTCAAGAAAGTATCAGACTGTGAAAACACGTCATTAGAAAAAAACCACACACTATACTCTCGAATGGATGACGTCTCGCTGAAGCTCCCATGTCTGTGTGTATCGTACCGGGGGATGAGCAGAGGATATCTCTGCTCCTTAGGCTTCTCTGCTGATAAATCTCCGCTGGATAAAACCCATCAGGTAAGATGACGTTACAAGCGTTACATGTCTAGCCAGAGAGCAAGCCGAGCATCAAGCTAGGTGATGTGAATTGCTTAAGACGAGAGATGTAGTTCACTAAGCTGTTTCACACTGCGGACTGGGACAAAAAATGGCACTGGCGCGGTAGCCACACCAGCCCACACCATCGGACACGTGCATTCCCTAATTACATTTGTGGTAAAATTATATAAGCAGTACCTTATGTAATAGATTGAAATAACATTTCATGCAAGAAACTGGCAAACAATGCTTACTACTTTTTAAAGAGCACACGTTCATGACAGATGTACACATACTGCCTATTTATGACGTTGGTAGGCTGTTCCTGTCATTCTCTACAGTATGTTGTTCTTTGTTGTCACTGTCAGTGTTTTTTTTTCTGTTGACACTGTACATATTGATTGTCTGGTTCTCCATGTTTTCATCAGTTTTCTATCTATCTAACTCTGCAATTGAAATATGGTTTTATGGCTTTTTATTTTGGCCTCTGGGGGAACATATAAAGTGAAGGTCCCCCCCCCCGGAAGTTCTGATGGTAAAAGACTTACATTTCCTGCATTCTGATACATTTTTAAACACCAATTTATTAAACATCTATATTTCTTGTAAGGAAATCACAAACTTCTGGTGGCAGGTAACAGTTTAAAATACTAAATATAATGCAGTTTTATTATATTCAGTAGTCCAGTAAGGGGGCTTTCACATCTGGGAGATGGGTCGGACACGACAACACACAGCATGAACAGGGTTTTTGGAGACTTTTTTCCCCCCAAAGAGCAAGTTTTTGGTTGTGAAGTGTAATGTTTTCTACATTCTATTGAAAAAAAATTATCATTGATGTTGAATATAGCCTACAGTGTAACTGACCACCACAGTTCATACGTGTTAACCGCGGATTAATTCCAAAGTTTAACCTACATAGTGTAAAACTAAACACTACAACGCTGCTTGTTCAGTGTTCAAGTGTACTCCTATAGAGGCCTGCCCTTCCCATCAGGCCAACTGTACCAAATGACCGAAGTAGATTACAATTTAACGAGACAACGAGACGTTTTTATACTTTTTAAACTGTGTCAATTTAATATTGATTCCGTCAGACGGCAGCCCGACAGACAACAGTCGGAGCTCCGGCAAAGCATGATCACCAGGATGGCCCTGTACAGCCTGAACCCTGCAAACAGCAGGTGACGTGCTTGATTTTGACTAAACGTCGCAATTTGAGTAACCTCTGATTCAGTCAGTTAACTCATCTCGGGACCGGGCCAGCTGTTGCTGACCGGTGAAATGCTTAAAAGGGATACGCCACCGTTTGTTAAAATAGGGCTTAACACAGTCTCCCTTAGCTGTAGATCGGGGGGCCAACGCATTTTTTGTGCATGCGTTGTTTTAGTCTGGTGCAACACTGACAATGCCACTGCTAGTTAGCTTAGCGTAGTGAATGGGATCTTATGTTGCCGGTTTGCATGTTGGGAGTAAAAGTGAACTGACAAGAAAACAACCTAACTACTTACACAGAGACATAACAACATATGCGTTGGCCCACCTATTTACAGGTGAGACCGTGATAAGCCCTATTTCAACAAACAGTGCCTTTAATAGTAATTAATCTCATAATTATTCTTGCTATAACCATGGGGAAAACCTGTAAAGACAATTTCTTTGTAGATTAATAAATAATCTGACCGGCCCACCTTAAAATAAATGGTTCGGCCCTGGTTATACGACAAACCAACGGCAAACAGAGTTTCTTCAGTTGGAAAATTATCTTTTAAATTGACAAAGGTCATATCTGTAATACATGGCTCAATTAAAAAAAGATCAAATATTTCTTTCTCTCCCCGTTCATTATCTTGCATATTTTTTCAAATTAAGGTCCCATGGGTCCAACAGAAGAAAGGGAATTTAGCCTCTCTATAAATCGCAATGTCATGCACTGGGTATTTCAACTGAATGTACAAGTCTCCTGGGATGCTAAAGTAAACACAAACACTAGGACCACAATAATTGCAGATATTATACAGTATTGATTTTAATGTTGGAATTGTGTACCCCATAAAAAGACCTCATTTGAATTACTCACTTTGGTCAGGCAGAAATCTGACAGTGAGTCAGAGAAAACCAGCCCAAGGTTTATAAAAACACAAGGCTTTAGCATCTCTTTGCATACTAATGGCGATATTATTTCCCGGTGCTTGTGGTAACTAGTTGTAGAGCAGAATGAACCCCTGTGAAAACAACTTCCAAGAGACCCGCCATCTGGTTGGAGAGATACAGCGTGTCAGGATATTCAAAGAGTTGCCACAGAAAATGCTATGAGACAGGAGTGATTCATTTCAGTCCCACCTGTTTTCAGAATTTCCCGATTTAGATATTATTGTAACCTCTTGCCTTATTCTATTGCCTTATTTTAGAGCACTGTGTACATACCAATGAACTTGTCCACCATATGTGCTTTGTGTGGGTGTGTAGGGAAAAAACAGCACAAAAGGCATGCACCATCAGGATGCATTACACCAGTTATGATAAGACTGTGTGCCTCTCTGAATGGGTTTCAGCTGACAGTTGCTGATAAGGAGACATAGGAGTGCAAGCATATTGTGGGAGGAAATCAGACATGTCAAAACCTTTAGCCAATCAGTCTTAATACAGCAACAAGCAGCACAGCCACAAGAGCAAATAGGGCTCTGTCAATCTCCAATATTGAGCTAGTAGGACACACTAAAGCCGAGTGTCTCGGCCTATTTTTTCACTGTGATGTCTTGGACACTCAAACAGTAACAAACTGGATGGCACTGGCTGGTGTCCACCTCCCCAGGGGGCAACACATGCCCTATGAATTGGATATGACTGTCGGGCACTTTACACGTTAAAATTGGATGGTGCATCAGCCATTTTTGTAAGATACTTTAAATATTCTTGTGAATAAATTACTGGATCACTTTATTGATTTTTTTCCACTCTCAGAAAGAAATCCATTCTTCTTCGAGAGAGAGGAGAAGAGACAGACGAGAGCTTTCGCTTTGTATGTGCAGAGTCCCTAGTAGCCGTCACATTTTACGTACTCTGAAATAATCGCTGAATTTTTCAATAGGAAAAAGTCACATGGAGCTTGAGCACTCATTCTACTCTATTAAACTTTTTTAAAGGGTCAAACTTGATAACCAAGCATTTTATCAACACTCTTGTTCTCACCAATCTTTGTAATTCCCAGTAGAAGTATAGAATGACTTAGTGCTGTTTCACCAACTGCCTGGGGCTGTGTCTCTAAAAGCATCCAAAGTTGGCTCTATGAGAGTCAACCAGCACTCGGATTGGGTCGGATTGGGGGTTTAGGACAAATTGTGTTGGAACATTCAGAAACAATTATGTATTTTCAGCCACAAGCATCTTTAAAAGGTATGTTACTTTTGTTGGTTGGTGCTCATAAACACAGCATCAAAAGGTAGAGAGAGAAACAGTTATGATTTTATATCTATATACTGTTGTTTCTGTTGGGACCCTATACAATGAACTATTGCACACACATATTGTTTTTACCTATTATTATTCCTATAAGATTATTTTCTTGTTCTTTTTATATATTTTAGTTTACACTATTAATTGTTTATTGGTATTCTTTCTCTTCTAATTATTGTTGAATTGTATTATTGTGGATGCTTTGGCAAAATTGTTTTCCTGACATTCATGCCAATAAAGCATTTTGAATTGAAAATTGATAAAGAAAGACAAAAAAAAAGAGAGAGAGAGAGAGAGAGAGAGAGAGAGAGAGAGAGAGGTCAATTTAAAATTAACCTTTCTCCTGGGAGGAGACAGGGCATTTCTTGCTGCCCAATATATACAAAATGTCACAACCCGAGTGACACACACACACTTTTGTTATTTTTGTTTTCTATGCATATTGCTTAATAACTCTTGTTTTCATTTGTGTTTCATAAAAATACATTTTTACAATAAATAATAAACTAATATTGTGTTAATGTTCTTTTTATTGGTTGTGTTATTTCAAATAGTTGGACTAATTCATGTTGAAGCTTTGGCAACATTGTTATTGAAACTTCCATGCCAATAAAGTCCCTTGAATTGAATTAGAGAGAGAGAGAGAGAGAGAGAGAGAGAGAGAGAGAGAGAGAGAGAGAGAGAGAGAGAGAGAGAGAGAGAGAGAGAGAGAGAGAGAGAGAGAGAGAGAGCAAAATGGATCTGAACAGACAATTTCATGATTAATCCATCTAATAGCTGCACTTTTAATAAAACTTGATAATTGAATTGTAAAGTAGATACACATCTCTCATGTGGATCTAAGGAAACCATCAAGACTATAAAAACTTAAAGAACTTTCACATTGCCAAACATGCCACCTTCTTTATGTAATGAAGATGAAGAAGCACACTGCTGAACATGAGGTACAACACCTAAGAAGAGCCAGATATAGGTAAGATGTTTATCTTAATCAAATGTGTGCAGGTGGACTAAGACCGCTAATGTGTTTAATGCAAATTGACTTTGAATTTGTTAGCTAATTAAAGGACTAAATTAAGGATCTGTGTCTAAACATCTACAATTACTCAACGTGGTGTAGCACTTACATAAGAAACAGACAGAGGTGCTGTAACTTTCACACTTATTGCTGAGAAACACTTCCACTGATAACTGTATTTTTTTAGAGAAGAGGCTCAATTAGAAAAAATCCTCTTCTCCACTGTAGTGCTAACTGTGTGTGGAATAGTCTGTTCTAGTGCACACCGGGGTTTCTGTTGTATGGTAATCACTGGGTTCTTTAACCTGGAAAGTCTGTAAAAGACCGACGATAATAATGCCCATAAAATAATTCCAGATGATTAAAAGCATTTAACTGGTGAAACACATTGCCTTTTATTATGAATTATTCCCATGAAATGCACTGTATATCAATCGTATGTCAAAATTGCATCTTCAAAACAAGACAACAGTCATGATTTGCATATTTTACGGCGGATCCGTTTGCAGGGAGTAAAGAACTAAAAAGGAGCCACAGCAAGGTGCACACATCCAACGTCTCAGCCATGTAACTAACTTTCACTTTTGCCCGTGCCTTTCTAAAGAAATTACACCCCGGTTGCTCACAGAATGAGGGCAGAAGGCCAATTAGTGCTTGACTTCTTTATTAAAACAACAATAGTATGGTTTACTGATTTCTAGGATCGTCGGCCTAGCTTGTGCGTTTTTTTATGTCATCAGAATGGCAACTTTAAAATATGTGAAATCTGGCTGCTGTAAGTGAAATCTGGCTGCTATTAGCAGGCTGCAGCTTTGCAACCAGCGCTGCTCAGTGTCTGCCCTTTACACGGAGCTGGCACTGTAAACAATGTGCAGCACTCAATATGAAGCTTCATTTGTAAAGCTACATTAACCTTCGTTAACTACTATCAACAATTAGCTGTTATAGTGTTAGTGGGGCTATGAATACTTCTATATATACACAGAATATGTTCCCAAATCTGGGTTAAAAGCTAGCAGATACAACACAGTGACCACAAAGTCAAACACATATGGCTTTCACATTGTGCGATCAACGCTAATTAACAAAGAAAGAAAGACAGAAAGAAAGAAAAAAAAGGTGTAGAGTGAAAAAGTGCAGTGTTGCTTCTCAACTCAGCCACTGAAAGAAATTAATGCTGAACAATGAATAAAACATTGCCACTCATTAAACAGGAGCTTGACAGGCTTTGGTACAAAATAATTTTAAAGGAAAACAGCATCTTTAATACTATAATAATATAATACTTCTACTAATTCCAATAACAAAAAAAATATATTTAAATACTGAAACGATTAGTGGGTAAGTCGTTCGACAGAATTCAGATGATGAATAGGGATTATTGTTGAAGGAACACTTCAGTAATTTCAATTAATTCACTTGGGTTGCTTTCACACCCACTTTGTTTGGAGTGTTTGTTCTGATGGTACCGTTGGTTTGGGGAATGAAAACGAGGGGTCTCGCTTTGCTTCCAAGTGAAATAGAGTTTAGTTTACTCTGGGTGAGAACACGATCCAACCCAAATACAGGAAGTGATTCAAAAATATTTACATAGACTGCAATTTCAACCTTGCACACAATGTACGAATTTATGTGATTTAAGGGATGATAACTTAGAGATCCATAAGCTGCTCTGAGCACACATCGCTGGTCTTCTGTGTGACATCACTCATCTCTGTTCTTTACTCGCTGTCTGTCAGCTGCTCATATTGGTCACATTCTTCTAGGGCTGTGCAATTAATTGAATTTCAATTTTGGCTCCCAACGATAATCAAAACAGTATAATTGAGAAAAAAATGATTATTTTGCCATGTTCTGTTTTGTGTTCTGAATGACGTGCATGTGCACATCTGCACGTGCACATCCGCCCCTCTCAAAGCCATAAACTCTCCCCAACAGTCAGGGAGGAAAGTCGTGTGCATATCATCCGCAGAAATTTAAAAACTCAAGTAAAAATGGCAGAAGGAGGGCAGATACCGCAGGGTTTGGTGAGCAAAAAAGGCAAAACCAACTCCATTAACTGGGAATAGTGAATGTTTGCTAACCCTGATGCCCCCCCCCTCCCCTCCCCAGCTGCAGTACACATTGTATTCCCCAGACACCTTGCATTCATTTACTGTATACTACTTTATCCAGCCTAGTGGGGGTGCATAGGTCTACCTCTCAAAACCAACAGGAAGAAACATAGTAATGTTCCCTCAACATTTAGTTTTGTTGTTAAACTGTATGTAAAATGAGCAGGGATGTTAAATCACCTGCTCACGTAACGTTATTCTAAGGTTCAGTCTATGTGCTGGATTTTTCCTTAGGTAGATATTAAATAAGCCCACTGAGGTTGACATTATTTTTCATATTTTAGCACAATGTTTAGTAATTACCGCAGGCTAGTAGTGGTCCTAGTGAGTAAAAATGTGAGATATACATTTTGTTATGTATTGTTCATTAGCTGTGTAAAGTTATGTGTGATATCTGTAAAGCTTTACAGACTCACAGTAGTGAAACAGATTTTACTCTGATCCAAAGATTCTTTCTGTGAGATGATAAAGAACACTAAAAGATTATACCCTTGACATTATCCATTATATCCAAAGGTTGATGAATAATCGTGTTAAATAACCGTGACTTCAATATGGATATTCCAACGAAGGCTTTTTTTCCAAATTTTACATTTTCCAATTAAGACACTGGTATTATTCAGGTTTTAGAGGCCTTCTTTGGACATGTTTAGAGTGCATCTCAGCTCTGGTCAGCTCTGTGGGTTGCTATAGTTGTTGTGCACAAACTGACTAGCCAACAGTTCAAGTGAGTCCGGATGCGGCAGAGATGCACGCTCAAAAAAAAAAAAGAAACACAGCTACTTTTAAACATGGTTTCTGAATATGAGCTGACCTTTTCTAGAAGCTAGTTGAAGGAATGTAAGAGGGACGCTCTGTTCATTTGCTCCATTAAGTCTGCCACTGGAAAAAAATCTTGTTGTGCATGTCTACATGTAAATGGGAATATTATTGGAATATTCACTTTCATTAAACATGAAAACAGCTATATTCCAGCCAACAGGAATATTTTCTTTTTCGGAATAAGGGCAAAAACAGAATAATATATACAGGGCTATTGGCTATAGCCTGGCCCTGATTGCACCTACAGACATATCAAACATGACACTATTACTAGAATTAGCACACTCAACTCTCTCAGCGTTCATCTGTCTGCATGCAGGCTGTTGCAAAAGTCTCCTGCTCTCATTGTTAGCCAGTAAACATGTAATTAAGCTGTTGAGAAACAGAAGAGATTGGAGAGTTGGGGAAAAGAGAGCATCTAGATCACAATAGGTATGTGAGCGTACACGGTGCAATTAATATACGGCAAAAAAAATTAAAAGACAAAAGAGAAAGAAGGCTGCGAGCTGGAGTCTCTTAGTGGTCTTTTGCAGCCTCTCGACAGATGGCTTCAGGTAAGCCAGAGGAGGAGGTGGAGCAGTTGGAGGGCAATGTCTGAGGCTAGATTTTAGATTGCATCTGCTAAGTGGCCACATAAGCCAAGTCACCCATTTAGAGGAAAGACACAGCTCAGTTTTTTTAAGAATGGATGTCCTTCATGTGTCTTTGAGAGAAGGAGTCAGTTTCTTTCTATTTAATATCTTTGTGTAAGAAAAATGTAAGGTTTACAAAATATTTTAAAGCTTTAGTGCGTAACGTTTTGACATTCATCATCCATCATGCTTTCTTAATCCTCCTTGGCTACTAGCAAGTGCGTGGAGGGGGGCGTGCACGATCATGGAAGGCATGTATCATGTTGATGTGCAGACAGTTTGGTTGTCATTACTTAGAATTCCTCATGGTGTTGACAAATAATTCGCAACATAACTGTAAAGCAAGTACACCAGCTGTTTTTCCGTCAGAGTCAACTAGGTGTGGGCCGGTTACCGGTCTCAAGGTATAGCGAGTTTTTCCCGTCATACCGTTCCCGTGGTATGAGCTGTTTTTTATGAGTCATCAAGGACAGAAAGGGAAGTTTAGAAATCCATCTCCCTGCAAGTGTACAGTGTGTTTCAAAATCTAAAATACCTTGTTCAGTGGAAGAAAAAAAAAATTCACACAAGCATTTTCAAATTATACATTTTAAAGCTGTAATTGCAATGACGCAATACTGTAAAACTGTGATAGTTTTGCTGAAGGTTACCATACCATTAAAAATCACACTGGCCTATACCTGTAGGCAATCACAGGAAACAGGTATGAAATATTGAAAGCATGATGGGATCTTACTATGAAACAAGAAATAATTGTGCAGTTGTACCGGTTGGCTGCTCAGTAAAACCAGACTGATGCGAGTCTACCTTTCACTGCCATGCTCTCATTTTAAGAAATTGGATGCATGATATTTGGTTCGTTTATTTGAGCATCACACTTGAAACCTGGTTGATACAGTTGAAGGCACGTACCCCAATATGTGACTGAAAAAAACCGCTTAAGTTATGTGTCATCATCTCCAAAAATGTCCTTAATTTAGTTTTTCTTCTGAAACTGAAAAAGACATATTTCTTCAACATGATGAGAAATGTAAAAAATATAACAGATGCCAACGCACAAATCCCCTTGAATGTGAAGAAAGGGCAGAGCAGCAGCTCGACCGCGGCGCTGTAAGATGACGTAGTATGAAGAGCTAACATTAGAGAGTAGGATAAAAGACTTAAATGCAGCTTATAGAGGATGGTTGAGGGGCGTGGGTGGGTCAAACAACACAGGACCTTCCCGCAGATGACGGGGGTTCATGTCCCGTTCTTTTCCCACGCACATTTTGTAACCCCACCCACATTTCCCGCTCCTGTGCCGCATGTCAGTCACATCCCGACCCAGAGCGTCAAAAATTACATCAAAAGTCCCAAAGACTTTAAGCCAAAGGCACGTGACAAAGCATCTGTATATAGGCAATAGGAGAGCGAAAATATGTTGTGAAATCACAAACTCACAATCTGCATTAAAACAGAACGTGCATTGGCACGGCTCCTCTCCAGTAGGGGAGGGAATCACTAGATGCCTCCGATACGACATCATCACGATACATTATTGCGATTGAACATATTGGAATATTCTTCAATATATTCAAATTTTTCCCAATTTCAAATGACATGTTAACAAACTTTGTCAACATCTGTTTTATTTAAAAAGATACATTTCTCTGTCCGTTCATATCACTTCAATTTTATTGCTGCAAAATGTGATTGTCAAGCAGACAAACTGACCAACACATAAAAGATCCATACATGGCGCCTGTGTATTGATACAGTATTGCCACTATGTTGTATTGATTTTTCCCCCCACTTCTACTCTCCAGTACACCATGCTTTCTTCATCATAGGTTTACAGCCATCTTGTCTTCATCAGGCAGGTGTCTGTATTTCATGACATGAAATACATAGTGAGAGAACAGCTATTTCCAACCTGTAGCACAATATGTGGCTCAATCCCCTACCTGAAAGCTTTGACATCCCAGAATTCTTTTTTTCCACGACCCCCAAGAACACAATGACAGAATAGAATGTACTAAAAGAGTGTCATTTTCAGATGAAGTGACCATGTGTATTATGGCTATTCTAAGCTTATACCAATAACCAAAAACCTGTGGCTCTTTGTGAGGAACTTGTAATGATTCACTTTGAATGTCTGCTCTTTGGTATATAGCCCAGTATTACATCCTAATACAATTTAATGCAGTGCCTTCAGTCTTTAATGACCAAACCCTATGTCAAACTATACTGCAGGTACCTAAATCTCTGCTTTTATGCAGCTAAAAATAAAAAAATATATTAAAAAAAAAATCGAAAAATAATTAAAAATTAAAATGGATTTTTCATAGTCCAGTGGTGTGTGATTCTGTTTCTACTAGCTGTCTTCATTATACAATAAACTTAATCACTCTTTCTTAAAAAAGAACTTGAAATGTCCATTCTACAAAATGAAATGTGGTAACTTTATATGTGATATCCAAATCTAAAGTCAGTCAAGATCTGTCAATGTGACAACAGACCTAACTTCATCTTCAAACATTTATTTGTAATTCTCCTGCACTCAAAATGTGTTTAGCTTATCGTTTCTTCTTTACCTATGCCACTGTGGCTCTGTCTGCAGGATTACAGAAAAACAAGAGGTTGAAAAGCAGGACATGAACCGCTCACTGGCTGCACAGTCCCGCAATAAGCTGGTTTCTGTTTCAGCAGAACTCTATATACACTCTACTCTCCAGACAATGCCGCATCTCTCATTTCTTCTGTGAAATGGACCGAACGGGAAAGCAGCCAGGTGAGAGTGACATTCTCTTGACAACACTTCCTGCAGTTGTAATGTTACTGTGGTGCGTTTCTGATTTACTTCGTCAACTTCTCACAGAACTGCATCTGTAATTTTTGTGGGGTTTGAATTTGGAATTCCTCTGTCTCTTGTGCTGCTGTACCCCACTCCACCGGATATCTTACTGATGCAATAGCACCAAAACCATTTGGGGGAAATGATAAAACCATGTATATTGCATGTACGGGCGGGAGCGGGATTAAAAAAACAGTGTGGCACAGGGCTCTGCCTCTGGAGCATGGACTTGGTGGTCTGCGTGCTCTGACTTCTAGTTTGGATGTTTAAGCAGAATGATGGTCAAAAAAAATGTTTCACATTCATCTGCTGAAAAGGAAGGGGGGGAGGAGCAGTTGGGTCATTTGAAAAAAGAAAGCTTTATGGGTTGCCATGTTATTTCCCTGTGTGCTGCTCTGTGTTCACAGCAGGAGAAAGGTCTGACTGACTTTCTACCTGCAGGGAGTTTGTTCCGATAGAAGCTGCTACAGGTTCAGTTAGAATACTGACTGGATCCTACTAACAATGCCTTGGTTATATTTTAGTCTAAACGCATAAATGCATTTGCTATCTCTATCCTTTTTTTTGTACCCACCCGTAAAGTTTCATAACTAGCCTATGCATGGTTCGGGACGCTATCACAGTTACACAATCTGTCAACAGAGAGAGGGAGAGAGAGAGAGAGAGGGAGGGAGAGAGAGAGAGAGAGAGAGAGACCTCTGTGGTAGAGCCTGACCGATATATTGGCGGGCCAATAATAGCGGCCAATATTAGGCATTTCCTAATACCGATATATGATAATAATAAATATGCAGTATATACTGTATATACTGTATATACATACACACAAACACACACTATATACATACATAAAAACATATCAGAAAAATATACAATGACAAATTATTATGATAAATGAATATTTAAAAAATTAAATAAAAAATGGTCAACCATATTATGAGAGTTTCCGTTGCATAGATTGTCCACCAAAGGGTGCTCTAAAGCGTCACTGTTTTTTAGTGAGGACTCATAAATAACTACAAATAACTTATGTTTGGGAAACCTGTTTATGTCGTTTAATGTGTTAATATATATATACACATGGTATATAGAAAAAAAATAAATGCTTTATTGGTCAGGCTCGAGATCCTGCTGAAGTAGTTGTGTGCACAAACCCATTTTGCCCACACACACACCACCACCCACCCACCCACCCACCCAAAAGCTCATCACTTCATCTTATCCTATTAGACATCTGCATGAATGTTGTCAGAATTAACGTAGGAATTCTGTGTTATGGTCAAAATACATGTTATGTGATGTCACAGGAACCCTAACCTTTGACTTTCAAAATCCAATCAGTTTAGAAATTAAGAAAAAAATCGTGTTCACAAGAATGGGACAGACTACCCGAAAAACCTAATGCCTCTGGGCAGGGTTATAGCGCAGAGACAAAACAATACCATGGTTGCGGCAATTCAGATTTTGGTGCCTCACTGGTGCTGCCCTCTGGTGCTCCAAAACGGACTTTACTGGAAACAGAAATATTGCTACTTGTGACGCTAGTTCACATTACACTTGGCAGCAGCAGCGTACCACTAAGGCGTAAACATGGTTAAAATGCTGACAGCTGAACAGTGTAACGTGGATCTGTATTTCACTGGAAAGGATCCCAACAATCGGACGTCCAACGGTCTGCAGCTAAAGACAAAGAGGAGACTAGCTCACGTTTGAGACCCCATGGACACTGCCCCTGTTGGAGTTGTTGGAAAAACACAGACGGTACTTAATGGTGCATTCAATTGCACCTCGTCAACTCATGGTGCATTCAAAGTTATTGATAAGTACCCTACTGCCATCTAGTGGTTCTTCTTTTTGTTGTTTAACAGCAAATGATTGGTGAAATAAGTTATTGATATGATTTTCAAATAAATCCTTCAAATTTGATCGTTTGACTTTAGCAAAGAAACAAGCCATTCTTTAATGTTACCAACTGTTTTTCTTCAGTTGTCTGCTCTTCAAAGCTGTCAGTTCTTTTTTTTCTTTTTTACAGGTGGAGTTGTTGTTTTCTCATACCAGGTAGAATAATGAGCCCATTCAGTACCACTTAAATAGATTGAGTGTGTTGGCCACGGTTCAGAGCAGAATCACAAAATAGTTACTGATTTTAGGACATTGTATTTTAATTGCACTCCCATTTGGAGTTGTAGGATTCCTGCAGATTTTGAAAGTGGCCAGGATGCCTTTTTTAAAGAAGGGATTGATCTTTAAAGCTTATTTTTACACTGAAAGGATGCTTTGGGTTTTCAGGAGAACAATGCCCTGTGGTTTCTAGCCCCCAAAAGAGCCTCCACATATGGGAAGGGGAGTGTTTTTTTCTATTTTGGCAAAAGGCTTTTTGGCCTAAATTAGTATTGTGTTATAGCAAGGCTATGGAAAGGGCTTAGCAGAAATCACAGCAATGGGATTTTGATTAATGAGAAACGTTCAATTTTGTATTGACCATTTAAAAGACTATTAACATTGCCACTCAAGCGTTGAGCATTAATCATAAGGCAGGCCTACATAAGCTTCCATGAAATTTAATGAGCATTATAAAGTCTGAAGTAAAACAAGGAGCTTTGTGGAGAATTAGCTTTGAAATGAAGTCCAGAAACAACAATCATGTTAATTTTTTGTTTTGAGTGCACACACTAATGATATATTCTACTTTCCGACAACGTGCTTGTTATTCACACTCACTGCCACTAGTATATACAAAAGGTTGTGACAACACTGGAAAAGAAAATCTGACAAAATAAAGATATTGCACTCGTTTTGGGTCTGAAAATATTAAAATGGCAACTAATAATTCTAATTGTATATTAACAGTCATAACAACTAAAATCTTAGTTTTAAGAGTGTTAGTTTTACCATGAGAATAAGTTTGTCACCGTATCAAGGACTGAACATCAATGACAAACACTAAACTAAATATATATTAAAGGTGAAAGTGGGAAAATGAACTTGATGAAGAAATTTCAGACGAAGACTGTCAGGATATATGGAGGAAACATTTATAAACTAGTTCATGGATCTGGAGGGAGTTCTTGTGGAAGAATCTGATTTGTGTCTTTATTTTTCAAAAATGAAAATTATGCAGCTGTGCTATGGAGTAAGAACACTATCAAAAAGATGTATGCGTAACTTTATGTATTCATATTCGTATTTTTAAATTCATATTC
>NC_048419.1:8264306-8285510 GCF_013103735.1 Etheostoma cragini | reverse complement strand
CACTCACATAAAAACACATATGTATGAAAACCTAATTTTGCATGCCTATGTTATTTACGCACAAATGTATAAAAATACAAATATGAATGTAAAAATATGAATATGAATACATAAAGTTACGCATACATCTTTTTGATAGTGTTCTTACTCCATACTGTGCAGTCATGGGAAATATTGGCAAGTTGCGGGTCTTTTGATGTAGACCATTCTCATGTTTTGGTAAATAATTGTATATTTGGAAATAGTAAGGCGGTCGAACAGGATATGAGGTTTCTAAAAGTTGTTTGGTGTTTTATCTATGTAAATACTCAATTTTTATCAGACTCTTAACAGAGGCTAGCAAAAAAGCTATCGCAAGCCATATGAAACACCACCAACAAAGAACCAGTTGCTAACAATCATTCACAGCTAACAATTATTGTGGAATAAATCTTTTTAATGGACAGATTGATAGACAAATTGAGACTACAAGAATGCACGACTGGACAGAAAATGGGAAGAAAAAATTACTCAATAAACGACTCTAAATGATGATACTGGACTAGAATAGTTAATAGAAACATTACTCTCCCATGCAGATTTCTCCCGGCTTTTTGCTAGTGTTCGGAAATGTATAGGGACTGTTCTTATATAGCGCTTCTCTAGTCTCAACAACTACTCAAAGCTCTTTTACATAGTACAGAAATGTAAATGTAAATGTAAATGTGCTGTATTTATATAGCGCTTTTCCAGTCTTAACAACTGCTCAAAGCGCTTTTACATCTACAGGAAACATTCACCATTCACACACATTCATACACTGTGGCCGGGGCTGCCGTACAAGGTGCCACCTGCTCATCAGATAAACATTCACACACATTCACACTCTGATGCGCAGCATCGGGGTTCTGTGTCTTGCCCAAGGACACTTCGACAATGACTGCAGGGGTGGGGATCAAACCACCAACCTTCCAATTGGCAGGCGACCTGATCTACCACTGAGCCACAGCCACCCAAACCAATGGGCTGTTTGTTATTTTGTTGTTAAATTTAGGGTGGTAAAAAGATTTTAAAAATAAAATAAAATAACTATGTCAAAGTGACTAAAAGAATTAGATTTGCACAGTTAGGCACATTAAGGGCATTCCCACTAGAGATGTTCCGATTATGATACCAGCATCGGAAATGCCTCAGATACTGCAGAAAATGCTTTCATCTGTATCGGCAAGTACTGTAGTATAGGCACTGATCCGATACCACATAAACTATTAGAAATAGGAATCTATTTACTGGTTAGCTCCGTTAGCTTGGACACAGTTCTTCTTCGCCGCTCCTAAAATAGTTGCGCTGCTGTTTTAGAGGGGCGAAGAAGAATTGATGACCCAACGCCTCCTTAAAACAAGCTAACATCAGCGCATCATGTCAGCAGTTTGGCAGTACTTTACAGTGGATGATCCCACCGGTAAGACAGCAACATGCAACATATTCAAAGAAGCAATTTCAAGGGGTGGCACGAGTGCTGCAAATTTCAACACCAGCAACTTAATTAAACATTTGACGACGCGTCACGCTAAAGAGCTCGACGAATTTCCAAAAGCTCCTCAAGCAGCAAACTCTGAAAACTGCCTTTCAGCAACGAGATAAATTCCCCAAAGACAGTCAGAATGCAACAACGTTAACCAACAAAGTTTTGGGGTTCATTGTACTGGATTACTAACCCTTGTCTGTTGTCAAAAATGTCGGATTTCGCCGCTTAATGGAGCTTTTGAGGCCAAGGTACCATTTGCCAGGTTGTAAATATACCTCCGAAACTGCGCTAGCCAAATTATACGAGACAGTTAGGGAACACATTCTGTGTATGTTGAAAGATGTGCATGCAGTCAGCTTTACAACAGACGTTTGGCGCTCCGACGTGTGCCCTATGTCTTGCTAAGGTTAACGTCCCACTGGGTGGACAGACAGTCAACATTTACCCCTCGAAGTGCTGTGCTGCACGCCAACGAGTTCCGAGGGTCACATACTGGCACATTAACATCTCTAATTCACACCTATAGTTGGTTTGCTTTGGTCCAAATCAGTTGATGAGTTTGTAAACTTGTTTTCTCAATAACTTGGGGGGCGCGCCACACAATCAACAGCGAGCACGCAAGGTCCCCTCTCTCTGAATCTGTTTTGTGAGGAAATGTGTGATTATTTCGCAAAATAGTTATATTTATTTCTGTCTACCTGGTAGACACAACCACTGAGCTTTATGCAGATGATTGGGTAATGAGGTCAATAATATGCAAATGAGAGTATGACGTTACCCCCCCCCCACGCCACAAATTGGTTTCTAAATTGGTTCACATAGCATCCATAGACCCACAGGGTGCTTTGTTTCTTTGGCTAAATCACTCAGGACTAAAAAAAATGACAAATTGTGGGAAATCCTACTTTAAATTCCTGGTTAAACATTCATGAGTTTACATAGCATGGACCTGCAAATGAATGCACTCATGGACAACAAACAGAAACTCAAGGCTTCCTAAGGCTCAGAACTCCTCTCTTCTGTCTCTCGTATTAGCTCTGTGTGAAACCGGGAGAGCCTGTAGGTGCTTTTAGGGGTGCTTTGAGTTACATATCAGCTGTATTGCTGATAACTTTGCAATCGTTAATCGCAAGGTTAGGGGAACAATTCACATAAAGTCAACACTCTGGTCTCCCACAGTGGGCAACTTGAAATAAATACCTCTATTTCCTGAATTATCTTGTTTCTGAGAAACAAAAGAAATAACTACGGTGACCGGAGAGGGGCAAACTCACTGCAACTCAAAAAAAATAAAAAAAAATGCCAATAGACAAAACGCAAGCAAATTAGGAAAACATCTTCATCAATTTGACATCACAAGCGCAGCATTAAGCTGACGCGCTGCAAATACACACAACCAAATACCTAAACACGCTGCAAATATATAAATGATGCAAAAAGAAAAGCACACAACCCTTGAAAACAAAAGCGACAAATAAAAGCTGCATCCAGATTACACAACAGAAGTTCTCCAGGCCTCTAGGGGAAGCGCTACGTGGAACAACTAGATTTTGACACCACAGAGAGAGAGAGAGAGAGACAGATGTTATGTAATTGCTTTGTAATGTAGTGAGTTGTAAAACGATCAATAGAGTATAAAATCTAAGTGACACACCTACTGTATGTATTAAGAAAGAGAGAGAGTGGGATCGTTTTTTTTTATTTAATCTTAAATGTATATATTTTAGTTTACTCAATGAATTGTATGTATGTATTTCTTCTCACATTATTATCCTTGATGCTTTGGCAATATTGTTATTTCTGACATTCATGACAATAAAGCAATTTGAAATGAGAGAGCAAAAGAGCAAGAAAGCAAGTGAGAGAGAGAGAGCAAGCGAGCGAGAGAGAAGCTAACTAGCAGCTGCATATGTCTTCTCCTGTCACAATATAAAAAAGACACAATAATGTGCTCAATCTGACATACCTGTTGTTGGATTGAGTGTTTTTCTGGTGCATTTGTTTTTAAAGTTTGTGTTCTTTTCCTTTTGCATGTTTCTATATTTGCAGCCCATTTGTGTATTTGGTTGTGATTGTGTACATTTGAAGCCCATTTGCGTATTTGGTTTTATTGTATGTGTTTGCATTTTTTTACTTAAGTTGCAGTGCATTGGCCACTGGCGGCCACCGTAGATAACGGTATGATGAGCTACTCACAGTTATGGAATTGTTCAAAGAACTTTGCAGCTCCACTATGGATGTTCAAGTGGACACAATGAATATATTTTTTAATGAAGCTTCAATCAACTGTTTCCTATTAACACTCTCGCAGAATCCACCACAAAAAGCCTTCCTTTCATTTTCCATGATAGCACTAATTGAAATATTATCTTTTGTGCTTCACACAAATGCCCAGGCAAGCCCCAATAGGTGCACAGAGTATTCCGCAGACTAAATGCCTGCTAACCACTAACTCTGCCATCTGCTCCAAAATTACAACCATACCGCTGCACTTCTTAAGCTCCACAGCAACACCTCAAACTGTGAGAAGCCTCCCTGCTATTAATGCATGAGTGCAGGAAAAGTCTCAAGTGGCCTCCTTATCACAGTATCGATGTCAGAATTCTGGGCAAGTGATGGCGTACGACTGATGTGGGTATCTGCTACCTGCTCACCTAAATGGTATGTCTGTTTTCCTTGATTTCAAATCAGATTAAAAAAGAACATACGGAAGATTTAGGGAAGTATCAGGGCCGCCACAGGTTGATTGTAACAGCAGTGGGGAGAGGGTTTTTTGGTGAACAATAAAAGGAAGCCGTTTCCAATTCCAGACAAAAGATCTACAGGTAAGCGGATTATAATACAGCAAGCAAGGGCACTCCAAGCAGGAAAACACAAAAAGGAAGCAAAAGATTAGATCAGATAGCATGACAGACCGCTGCTTTTCTTCCGTACAGGGTTCATGTTGGGGATACCATTCAGTATTTATAGTGTAGCCATTTTGTTACTTGCTACAAAAACTCTGTTCATGATCCTCTGGCCACTCCATGTGGCTGGCTTTGGATGCTTCTTCCTTCTTGATTTTAGGGATCCTGGCCTCCGAAATACTATTTTCCGCATGATAAGCCAAGTTCTAATGTGCAGGTCCAAACTCCAACTCCCACAGTGCAAGCAGCAGCTATGGCTTCAATCAAAAACACTACAGCAGTGGCTACAGGGTGCAGTGGCCAAAACCACAGCACTAGGGTTTGATCTTCTGGGCATCTCCCAACTACTCCAACATGTGTGTGCTCTGATGAGAGAAATTTGGCTGTGCCGAAATGGGCAACAACACTCAGCGCTTATGCCTTCCTGACAAAACACAAATTAAAAAGGTTTAGAAAGTGTCCCTTATGACATGCCGGAGTACAGAATGTGTACCGTTTATCTGTCTGTGAATGGCAATACAATTTTGTCAGTTTACAAATTGAACAAATGTTTAAAGTTGACAATAATTTAGTTTATTTGATTCCTTTTAGAGGTCACAGCGTAAGACGGCTGTCTCCTCCTGCTTCTTACTTTGTCTTTCTGATTACATTTCCCTTTTTAAGCTTTACCAAAAATATAGAGCATTTTAAAACAGATCATGTTGGATTATGCAAATAAGATGCAGAAAGTGGCAATAAAATCTGTAACTGGAAGCTGCATATACTGCTTTAAAATAATGCTCCTAACAAACTGGAATAGCTTGTGAAATGCCTGGAAACATTAGCATTAGGTAATAAAAGGTCCAATATGTTATATATATTTACTGTAAAAAATTCAAAAATGGTGCCAATGCGTCATCAAATATTAACCCTCATGTTGTCCTTGGGTCAAATTGACCCATTTTCCTATATCAATGTTCTTTTTAATAACCCAAAATAATATGATTGCTTCCACACTCTTTGGCAAGTACAAATCTCTACTTTCATTTATTTTGGGGTGTCTTATTTAATTTCATAACATTTGAAAAAAACTTACAATTTTTTTTAAATAGTATTGAGTAAAAGTTAAAATACATTCCTTTAATTTTAGTCTAAATAATTCCTAATTTCTGCATTTCTAACTCAAACATCAGGTATAATTTCCTTTAAATCTGGATTGACGAGAAATTCCGAAAATAATTGTAAATCAAAAGTTAATAAGTTAGTGTTATGTAGTGTTGGAAATGTTAAAAAAGCGACCAACATTGAAAAAAAGCATTCAGTGTTGAAAAATTTAAAAACACTCATAAAAGCGTCAAAAAAAGTGTGTATTTTTAATTTTGACGGGAAGACAACATGAGAGAAACATGCTAAGTTGCTATCTTTTCTGACAACAATGCTAATGCCAGTATGTTTTATTTGGTGTTCTCCAGTACCTCTTCAACCTGAGCCTGAGCCTGCAGAGGGTGCCGCTACTGTGGAAGACGTCCTACCTTGTCCCAGTCCCCAAGAAGTCGACTCCATCTGGCCTTAAGGACTACCGCCCAGTGGCTCTCCATCCCATGTGATGAAGGTGCTGGAGAGGCTGATCTTGGCCTACCTGAGGCCGCAGGTGAGTTCTTCTCTGGACCCTCTACAGTTTGCCTACCAGCCTCGTCTGGGAGTGGACAACGCTGTCATGTATCTGCTGCAGCAAGCTCATTTGCACCTGGTGGCGGCACTGTGAGAATCACATTTATTGATTTCTCCAGTGCATTCAACACCATCCAGCCACTGCTACTTGGTGAGAAGCTGCGGCTGATGGGTGTCGGTGCGTCCGTAGTCTCCTGGATCACTGACTACCTGACAGACAGACCAGTTTGTCCGTCTGGACCGTGTTCTGTCTGATGTGGTGGTGAGTGGTACGGGGGCCCCACAGGGGACTGTGCTGTCTCCTTTTCTGTTCACCTTATACACCACAGATTTCCAGTACAACTCAGACCTACAGAACTCAGTCACCTACAGAGGTTTTTTGATGACTCTGCAGTTGTTGGGTGTATAAGGGATGGTCAGGGCACTGGTAAATGACTTTGTGGAGTGGTCTGGTAAGAATCATCTGCTGCTGAAAGTGGATAAGACCAGAGAGATGGTGATCGACTTCAGGAGGAAGGGAACGGCTCTGCTGCCCCTTTGCATCCTGGGAAGTGACGTGGACATGGTGGAGGATTACAGATACCAGGGTGTCAAAATCGACAGCAGGCTGAACTGGAAGGTCAACAGCACTGCTGTTTACAAGAAGGGGATGAGCAGACTCTATTTCCTGAGGAAGCTGAGATCCTTCAACGAGTGCAGCAGGATGTAGGCGATCTTCTACCAGTCTGTTGTGGCCAGCGCTCTGTTCTCCTCCGCCATCTGCTGGGGCAGCAGCTTCGGAGCCAGCGACACAAACTGACTGAACAAACTGATCAGGAAGGCTGGCTCTGTGATCGGCTGCAAACAGGACACTTTTGAAGCTGTGGTGGAGAGGAGGTCACTGAACAAACTGTTATCTATCAGGGATAACCCTGACCAAGCTCTCCACCCCACACTGGTCCAACAGAGGAGCAGCTTCTCTAAGAGGCTCCGACAGCTTCGATGCCGCACGGACCGCTACATAAAATCATTCATACCACAAGCAATAAAACTTTTTAACACGTGATCACTGGGTGCTAGATAAGACTTTTGGACACCACACTACTGCAGTAATGCAACCTGCACAATTGGTTTATTTACATTCATTTACATTTAGCATATTATCAAGCAGTTGCACATTTTTGTCTTCCCATCCTGTACATATTCAAATATTTCTTTTATTTTATTCATATTATTATTTCATGTATGTATATTTTTCCTAGTATTTCATTTATATTTGTGCTTTGTGACTGAGTTTGCTGCTGTAACACCATCATTTCCAATTTTTCTTGGGATCAATAAACATCTATCTATCTATCTATCTTTTCTCCTTTTGTAATTTCTGTTTGTATTTTGGCCTGTGTGTTGTTATCTACTGTCCAGTTTGACAGCCAGGCCGGGTTGCCAGATTTACCTGTAAAAACGTAACCCAGCGCACTAGAGCTGTAACGTTAGTACAGTGATGAAAGTAGCAAACAAACAAACAGCATCAACAGAGATCCATTCTACCCGACCCAAAAATAAAAAAACGTCATGTTTCAAACACTTGCGTAATCAGAGACGTAACAAACCCGGGGTATATTATTAAATATATATGATGCATTTGAAAGATGGAGACAGTTTAGAGCCCAAAAGGACGCGGAGCTGGCTAATTTCCTCCTGACGCTTCAGGGTAATTTATCATGGCTACTAGGGACAGGCATTTTATGTCATTTCAACATTCACATACTATAGCTAGCTATAGTCCCTGAGGTTACTAAAAAATTGAGACACAGCCAGTAAAGGGATCCCCACTGGTCCTCGCTAACGCCGCCATGCTAACACTGCTAACTGCTAACGTTAAAGGAGGACCAGGCCAGCGGGCCACGGCTGTTTATAACCTGTAGCCTGTTCACAGCGGCCGTAGCCGACAAAGGTGAGTTATTTTAAGCCAAGAAGGGGCTGAAGGGGGGCTGTAAATCAGGAAGAAAGGACCGTTGAATAGCAGTGTGTTTAGCAATGTTGCCGTAATTCTAAGCCAATAAAGTTTGTTCAGTTGAGTGGAGAGGACAGCAAGGTTGTTGTGTTTTTAGCGGCTCCTACAGTAATTCTAAGCCAAAAAAAGTGTGTGTCAGTTGGGCACAGAGATCCGTGTGAGCACGGGCTTCTATGACTGTCAGTATAGCTAGCATCTAACGTTAGCTACTCCGATGTGCTGTGGAGTAATGTATGGCTATGTGAGACAAGCGTTAAACGCAAACCTGGAGTCTGGGGAGGAGGGGGCAGAGGAGACGACTCTCTCCAGGATTTTTTAATTTGCACTGCAGTATCTATTAACCCTTTTATTGTCTTCACTTTTGGGACCCTCCCGCATCCCTTGGTTCAAATTGACCCGTGACTTACCTGACTATATTATAATTCATGTTCAAAATCCACTATGAAAAAGACATAAGTGTCATATCCAGATGATTTTCTGAATTGAGTCAGGATTACATTTTTGTCACAGAAAATAAGGTAAGGCTACCGATTTTAGGTGGAAAAAAATGTAACTTGTACCATTTCTGTTCCTGTAAAAATTGAACTGTGTCAAAACTGGGCAACACTAGCTGTCAGTATTACATATTGCACCTTTGAGCTCTTCTAAACTCTTCAGAAATTGGGTTCCTTTGTGTCAAAAGTCAAAAACACATTGGAAGGTATGGAAAGTCTGAGTGCCTTATGCAACCCAGCTTAACAGCTTTTGGTGTTACTGTACCCCAAAGGACAAATACTCATAAAATACATATATACATCTATAAAAAGCTGCTTAAATAGAAACAAACATTGCAGAGGTCGAGCTGTGAGTTTCTCAAGGAGGCAGCATTCCTCAGACACGACAACCTGGTGAATGGAGCCAGTCTGAAGTCACTATCCCCGCTGCTTATTAATCAGGCCTTCCTGGCACTGTCCCTCATGGCCACCAAGTCACATGAACACTTGGCTGGGACTTGGTAAACTATGTGGGGGAGGAAAAGCTTCTCAATAAGCTTAGACTTTACATTTGTGCAACTGTAGGTATTGCTACAGTGTGATGAGGGTGCACAATTTGAAAGCCATGAAGTGAAAGTGAAGCCATGTGCAAACTGAAGACTTTATTCAGCACTTTTCCATCACCTAGATTATGAAAAATAAACAAAAAACTGACTCGGATTGCATTTTTTGCCCATGACAAATTTACCTGACACTGTTTATCTGCATTTCAAATATCTACTGTATATTTGGAGTTTTCCTCTTGGAGAAAGTCTATGTGTTTGTTTCCGTCCACCCGTGGGCTTCCTGCCATGTTATACAGTAGGATTTAAGACAGTTGTAGTGGTATAAAATTATCAAATTATTTTCAAGAAATATGCATCTCTTGAGTTTTGTTGTTTTCTTTCTTTGTCTGCTGCATTGTCCATACCATGCACAATGCATCTCAGTGTTGAAAGCCTTCAGTGAAATCCCACTGCTGCAAATTGATTGTTGACCCAAACTGAGGGAGTAAATCAATTAGGCTTCCAAAACACTTTTACACAAAACTTTCTACAACCCACCAATGATTCATTTGTGAAATAAACCCGTGACAATACCAAACACAAAAATAAGAAAGCAATGCTGAATACAGGAATGGAATGCAACACTAAAATTGCTTCCCTCAATTGGAATGGAAAAGACAACGGGATACCAATAACCTCCAATTTGCCTTCTCAGAAAATAAACGGGGCATATTGTTTTCATGAAACAGGCAAAGTGGCAATTTCACATCAAAAATCAAATATAATACAGAACCCAAAATAAGGGCTCCAAATGTGAGTAAAGACCTATGTAGGTGAATAACATGAATGAAATCAGCTGCCATTGGATGGTTGGTAAAATACGGCTCAATCACTACATACTTGCATCCCCGCAACACACTTTACATTCTCTCTCTAACATAAGAACAAACATACATATATCTGATATAATATTACAAGTAAACAGGATACTTACTACACACTTTTAGAAACTAAAAGTATGTGTATGTCCCTCAAGGGGTACTTTGAAACATTAAAAAAGAATACAGAAATAAAAATGATAATATGTAATATTCCCTATTTATTTTGCCTTGTATTGTGCCAGGAGAAGACATATTTAGCTGCTAGCCATGCCGTGCTTTTATACTCCCCTAATAAAAAACAAATCTTTGTGTCCTCAGTCTAGGGATTTTTTGGAAATATTTGGTTCTTAAGTCTTCATATTTGGGACATGCACACAGGAAATGTAATTCTATTTCCATATCCTGATGGAAATGTCCACAGACACGTTCCTCTCTTGGTCTCCACACTTTTAAATGGCAACCTCTTTCAATTTCCAGCTCATAGTCATTGTTAAAATTAGTATCTCTTTTGGATTTTTTGTTTTGAGATATTCAGCAAATTGGATCACTCTTTTCAGGGATTAACAGAGAAGCTTGCGTTCTATTTTATTTGCATTTCGCCATTGTTCTTTAAACTCGTCTTTTAATTTAGTCTCAAATCTTTTGATTGAAGACTGATGATTGTGTCTGTGGCGGCTCTGAGGCTCAGTCTACCTGTCTCTCTCTCTACCTGTCTGTCTACTACTCACTGTGTCTGAGCTTTGTATGCAATGGAATTTTTATCAGCTTGGTTTAAATGCTGACAAAATGGAATTTGCCTTTTTTGGATTTGAATTTTACCGGGAAAATGCAGAGTTCTTTTCTGCATGCATTGTTTGGGCGAACTTTTAGAATAACTACAGAATTCCAATCATAATTTTTCAGTGGGAAATTTATCCCAGTTTTCAAATTCTGGTTTCAAAATTGGGCCCAAAGCTTCACTTCCAATTTCGCATTTGATTGCATACAAAGCTCTTTGAGCTTTATTGCACAGTGTGTCAATGGCCAGGTTGAAACTCTCTGATGCACTAATTTCAACCACTAAGTAATTATCTCACACACACACACACACACACACACACACACACACACACACACACACACACACACAAACACACACACACCCAGCTATTCCTTAAAGGAGCTGTGTTACTCTTATGATTATCTTGCATTGCTAGACCTTCCTCCATAGCGCTGCAAAGGAAGGTCTGACAGCATTCTGGGATGGGAGAAAAACATGCTCTGGTGTATTGGTATTTTTTTAAACCAATCACAATCATCTTGGGCATCGCTAAGCGGAGGACGGAGCCACAGTGCTGCTGCAATATAGCCTCAGGAAGGACCTTGTTGTTGAAGGACCAAGCAACAGTTTTTTTAGTCTTGCAACAGAAAGCTCAGATTGGACAGATAGTCTAGCTAGCTGTCTGTATCTACCCTGCAGAAATCTGAGGGGGCAGTTAACCATAGTCTGAGTCATAGGCTGAGGGAGAACTCTTGCTTTCCAGCCGAGAAGCTGGCTTAGTAGCAACTCATGGCCAATTTACATGAAGTTCATTTATCACATTTTTATATCATGCCACTACACAGGTTGTGATATCTACCTGCTTTTGTCAGCCATCTGCCTGATCTGCCTGTGCATTCTGCTAAGAGGCTGTATGTGGACGGTAGACGGACAAAGACCAATTTTACAGCAACAGCTCTGCCTCAGTTGCTGTGAGATCCCTACTGAGTAGCTGTAGCCCTGTGATAAGAAGAGAACACACTCTAGCAATCAACAATGATCTCAATGTCTCTAATAAAAGCCTGCATACAACAAGCACACCATGGCTCCCGAACCACCACCTCTATCCATTCGGGCTCTCTTAGCTGGTCATCCAGTAACAGCTGTTGCTCCAAATTTCCATCTAAGCAGCTATAATTCTCATCTTTGGCTGACACGGGCTGATGAAGGAAGGACAAGGGCACAATACACAGGCCTGCAAGGGTCTCGGTGTGTGCTGCATCCTGGCAACACAGCCAGCACTGTCTTCTCCCAGCCACATACAGAGAGAGAGAGGGAGGGAGGACGCCCACTTAGACAATGAGGCTGCCTCATTACCAGTGTTTATCTTAAGATGGATTAATACTCTTCTTTTCTTTGTTCTGAAAAGAACATGTGCGGGTCCTTTTGGGGAAATTCGATATTGGAATGTTTTGCTGTGTTTTTGCAACTTCTTTTCCTTCTTGCAAAACAACACAACACCCACTGATGTCAGTATTTGATTGTGTTCCACCTACTCTTCCCATGTCAGAGTCTGTTCATTTGCTTCTTATGGAAGATGATCAATTGTTAGGGTTCATAGCCTTACTAGTTTCTTAAATACTCTGCTACTTGTTGCATATTCAATCCACTGGATGGGACAGGAGCTACCCAAGCAGCTGCAGAAACGAAGGAGGTACTCTCAGTTTGTGTTGTATTAACTCCACTCCAGATGTGTACAGCTCATTCCAGGCACACATTATTTGTACTCCTTCTTTATCTTGTGTGACTCAAGTGTGTCAATTCATGATGAATGCATACAACAGCCTGTACCCGACATATTATACAGTCTAAAATGATGTTGTATTCAGTGAGAGGCACTGGTAGGCTGACCTTGACATATTCACACACATTTTCTCATTGAACATGAGAAAGCCAAGGGACAGCGTGACACTTTGCTGTACTCTGCATGATGTTGATTGTGTCCTGGAAGTTATTGCTCTAGAAAAAAAGAAAAAAAGAAAGAAGGCACAGAAAATACATCAACAGTGGGCGCCTGGTTAGCTCACCTGGTAGAGCGGCCCTTTGCTGCATGTCATTCCCCCTCTCTCGCTCTCTCCTATTTCAAGTCTAAGCTGTCCCATACAATAAAATAGAATATCCTGCCCCCCCCCCGCCCCCCAGCAGTTGTAGCCTGCGGCTCATCCCCTCCAGGTGCAGAGAGATCACTTCCAGCTCTTACTGCTGTCGACTGTCATCCACATGTACAGGGCCCGCTGCCACAGCCAGACAACTAGAGCGCTGCAGCCCAGTCGACCGCTCCTATCAATGGCTCCGGTTGTTTTGTTCTGCTCTTGTGATCTGACCCACCCGCCCCCGGTTAGCTCTGACCTGCAGACTCCTCTGCATATTTCTGTCAGTATATGAGCCAAAAAGTCTATATTTATCCCATTAACATGATGCGCACAATCTTGTTCCAATTGAGGTTATGATCAGATCCGACCACAAATAGCCTATAACAAATAAAATAGACCCCCAGTCCTGCCTGCCAAAAAAAAAAGAGCTGGACAGAGGGAAATTCTTAATAATAATAATAATAATAATAATAATAATAATAATAATGACTTACAGTGTAGGAAATGGTAACTTTGTAACAAGACTGAGGTTTGTTTCTGATAGCCAGTTGTCTTAACATTCTGTCTGTCCTCGGCTTTTTCAAAGCAAAGATGCTCTTTGCTAAGACATTCAGATAACGTTTGCAAGCATTGTATTTTTTACCACCGCTGGCCGTCGCTCTCACCAGAATAAACAAAATGCCTAAAGGCTAACATAGCAAGTGTTTTTGTTGTTTGGGTGTCTGGTTCTCTACCCCGCCAAAGATTGTTTGCAAAAGAAACCTTAGTTCAGATATATTGTCTTGACTGTATCAGACCACCGTTAAAGCGTAAAGTAATACGTAAAATGGAAAAGTGGGGGGGGTCTAGGTGTCCTCCCCCGGAACATTTTGAGCATCAAAGATTTTATTTCCTGCATTCTGACACACTTTCATGCACTAATTTACAATGGAAATACCTTTATTTAGCGTATGCAAAGATAAAAGACGAAGAAAAAAAAACATGAGCATTCAAAATTTATAAAAATTACAATGGAAAGTGGGTTGTTAAGTGTTGATGGGCATTTTTAATTGTGTATATGGAAATCCTGGAGCTTTCTTTGTGGGTTTACATCACAACATATGTGTATGTGTATAGATATATACACACACACATATACACGTACACCATGCTGCATACCTCTGCTTACCTGTAAATCTGTATTCATTCCTTATCCACCATAATTTCTTCCGCTTTGTTTATTTGTTATCTAATCAAAAATGCTCCATATTTGCCTCCTTATCTGTGCCATATTATGTTGCCCCAATGACCAGATTAGCCCATGGGAAGCATTTAAGTTCCATCTACACTTTAAAAAAAGGTCTTTAATTTTTTTGTCAGCAATACATGTTTCATGTTGTGTCCACAAAAAAACTAATTTTTTGTCCAAGGGACTGGAAACATTGTGTTGAATAAGAAAAGATGGAAGTTGGTTGTAAAGATAGCATCGTTGTTAGTAAAACTTGACATCAGTTTATTATAAAAACTTGGGAATTAGTTGGAGGGACAAATTATTTTTTATCCCTCAACTATTATTCTCACATTGACAGCACGATCCAGAAAGAGTTGTTTAAATTCAAAATAATACGTGCAACTATTTAGCTTTTTACAGTGTAATCTAATCTGAGACATCTCTGATTCTGGAAGAGATCTGCTAATATGCAAGTGACTTCAGCAGAACGTTGGTGCTGTCTGCAAAAGGGTTTGGACTTGACATGGGCGGGGAAAAGGGATTTTATTTCCAGACATTTTGAATAGTGTTGTGGCACAAAACAAACCACTATATCTCCCTGGCTGCCTGTTTCAGCAGGGATTTGTATATTTTCCAGAGCGTTGTCTGCAATGGGTTTCTTTCATTTGACACAACTTCTTGCCTGCAAAATAATGACTGTACTACTTTTCAACATAAGTAATGATATATGGTATTAAGTGGGGGTTTAAACAAGCTCTCTCTGGTGTACTAAACCACCCAGAGGGAGTCACTTGATTAATTCCTTCTCTTTCTTTCTACTGACACATCTCAAATACATAATTAGGTTGAAAAGTGCAACAAGTCTGCGCCCCAGTTTATTCAGAGCTTGATACGCTGAAGCTGTGTGCCACATAGCATCAGAGCATCATAGCAGTGTCACTCATGGGTTCACCCTCATTCAGCACAGCTGCAGATGGTATTTCATAAGAGGAATCAAACACTTAAATCAGTTTATAAAGTCAGCATACTTAAACTCTGAAACATAAATTATTGTCAAGGATTTAAACCTGTGACCTCCCCTCTACTAAGGACCAACCATGTAATCCATCTGGACCCATGTGTGGATTCAATGAACAGGCTCCCATTTTAATCAATGCAAAGTTGACATAAATGGAATTATGTATTGTATCCATTGCATGCCGCTGAATTGAATCAAATCATAAACCGTATCGTGACAGATTTAAAGATATCAGCAGATCTTGTTTGGTTGTCCAAAGAATCTACATATTGCATTGTATTAAACTTGTGATCTACACCCCAAGTGCCTACTTCCACAGAATTTTAAACATGCTTCAATATTTCAGCTCTTTATGCAAGAATCTTTTTCTTCAAGAGTTTGAACTGTGGCATATAAATCAGAAGTGAAATCAAAGGCTTAAAAAAAAGTGAGGGTCGTAGAGCTAATGAGGAGCACCCATTCATTCATTATCTTCAGTTCTTTGTCTATCCACGCAATTGATTATTATGTAACTTCAAGGGTCATTATCAATGGACATGGACATGGAGGAGGATTTAACAGCATGTATCTTTCCTTGAGTCTCAATCATATGTGGTGCTGGAGCCTGAAGAACAATAGATGTGTATAGTTAAATACAAACTATAGGGTTTACAAAAAGGTTCAGATTTAATTTAAGTACATAATTGATTTGATTTAAATACATGATTGATTTGATTTTATTGGATTTCTTTAAGCGCACCTCTATCTACCACCCATGTAGCCTACTTATTCGATTGCATTTCTAATGTCAGGTGTAAACCAGGCCAGACCGGGCTGCTTCACTGCTCTCCCTTCCAGCAGCAAAGCCCTCATGCCAGGCGGGAGAATCCATGGCTTAACTTGGAGGACCTGAGCACACAGTCAACGTGGATTAACAACTAATAGGCTACTGAATCAACTTTGCAGCAAAGACCTCCCGTCCGCGAGACGCACCGTGCACGCGTCGGGGAAAGCAGGAGCCACAGGCGCCTAAAGGAGAGACCTGCTCCTTCTTAATGGCAGGTAAATTCATACAATAAAGCCGTGTCTGGCAGAATGCTGCACAGCAACATAGGATTTTATGTGTATCGTCAGTTGCATAAACGCACAGCCAAGGTACAACTATCCTAATAGGACTGCTGACAGTGATCCTAGCAGGGTACAAACTTTCAGAGAAAATGCTGCAGCCTCAAATAGCCGAACTGGTATAAAAATATATGATCAAAACTACTATTTGTATACTTAGAGAGTCAAGCCACGGGCACCAAGACAGCTGAACTGCACTTCACTAATCGCTTAATTTAAACTGCGGCTTAGATGACAAGCACCCTGATGCCAAAGGCGCAAAGACTGTCCCCGAGACTCTCTCACACACACACACACCCAAAGGACACATTGCAATCCATCCCGTCCACACAGAGTCGGAGACAGCGATAACAAGTGTTCCAAGCATGACATAAGCCATCACTTACCTTGCTCCATCAGCAGGACGGTCATCCCGACCAGCATTGCCCAGTACAGAGGATTATTCATGTCTATCGATCTGTTGTTTGTCTGCTGTGTGAATGATGCAGTCTGGCGGGGGGTGAAAATAGCCTGTGAGTCTGTGAAAATCCCGAAAAGTGCTTTTCCTCAGGTCTTCGGTCCTCCTGTGTGACTGGAAAGCATCCACCAACGCAGCGCTCAACAAAGTCCCTCCTTCAGCTGAGAGGTTATTGGCAGCCGTGCTGGGGGTGTGGGGCTGAGGGTGCTAGCGTTGATGAAAACAACCACATCCGGTTTAGTTTAATACAACTAAAGGGAATTTACTGGTTCAGATGTTCCCGCTATACGCGAGTAGCAATGGGACTTTTATTTTGTAGAGAAAATAGACTTACTTCCGGTCATGAGCAGATTGTATGTAGCGGGCTTGAAGGAGCTGTTAGTGGCGACTTCGCTGAGATTTTACTAATGAAAATCAGCTTGTGTAGCCTACTTATTACCGTGTGGCATTTATCTTTACAGCACAGCTGAAACAGAGGAATTAACGTGCGACGATTGGTCTTAGTTTAGTTTCCTACAGTAAAAAGTAGCCTACAGTTACTTAGGTGGTCTAATTGTAACTGCAACAATGGGGTGAAAAAGATTGTACAGTCCTAAAACAAGAACATTTAATTTAGGGTCCCAAGTTACATTTAAGGGGTCGCATGATGAATAGCAGGATTGGGAAAACACATTTTTTCTGATATTTCTCTTATTTTTAAGTTTTTTTTATTGTGAAATGGGCTCCTAGATAGTTTTCCCAGCTAACAGTTTTTGGTCGCGGGACATTCCCTGAAGGTTGTTTGGTTGTGTGTTGGTTACATCAAACGTTCTTTATCCTTTCTCAGAACGTTCCCCTAAGGTTATCCTTACGTTGCAACCTTAAAGGTTGCATAACCTTAGGATTAGGATAACCTTAGTGATTCCCAAAGTGGGGGTCGGGACCCACAGGAGGGTCGCGAGCCAGAGAGGGGGGTTGCAAGTTGATTTCCAGAAATAAAGTAAAAATTTAAAAACTATTAGAAATAGCACATATTAGCCATGATGGCTAAATTTAAAATAAAACCAAGCAAATAAATTAAAAGGGAACAGCCTCTCGATTTGAAACAAGGACAAATCATCTGACATCCGAGCTGGAGGATGCACTGGTTGAACTGTCAAGGGACCGAACCTTGAAGACAGCGTTTTAATTCTAAGACGCTGCTTGTGCGAAACTGGCACTGATGGTACATGGTTAAAATGAATACAGATCGCGATTGAATGTGGAGGATGATCTTCGAGTAGCGGTCTCCAACAATAAACCAAGATTGGACTTGCAGTGCTCCAAACATATTGCAAATCCATCTCATTAGGTTAGGTTCAAATTAAAGACAGTAAAAGTTAAAAAGGAGTAAACTACTGTAGAATAATTTTACGGCTGTTTTTTCTTTAGTGTTGTCAATAAGCTCGTGTTTGGATACGCCTATAGTGCATGCGCGGTTGCCCGCAATGTTAATATACGTTTATAGTGGGGGGGTTGCAAGTCACTTGCAGCGTTACTTTGGGGGTCGTGGGCTGAAAGTTTTGGGAACCCCTGCTTTAGAGAACGTTCCCCTAACGTTATCCTAACATTGCAACCTTCAGAGAATGTTCCCCTAACGTTAACCTAATGTTGCAACCTTTAGAGAACGTTCCCTTAACGTTATCCTAACATTGCAAACTTTAGAGAATGTTCCCCTAATATTATCCTAACGTTGCAACCTTTAGAGAACGTTCCCTTAACGTTATCCTAACATTGCAACCTTTAGAGAACGTTCCCCTAATGTTATCTTAACGTTGCAACCTTTAGAGAATGTTCCCCTATTGTTATCCTAACATTGCAGCCTTTAGAGAACGTTCCACAAATGTTATCTTAACGTTGCAATCTTTAGAGAACGTTACCCCAACGTTAACCTAATGTTGCAACCTTTAGAGAACGTTTAAATTCAGCAGGAATTAATGAAGAGGCCAACTTGATGGGATTTAAAACTTTATAATACAATAAAAAAAAATTACAAAACATATGTACAATAATTAGAATCAGTTTTATGGCAATATAGACACAATAGTGCAAATTTAGTGTGCAAGATGCATATTGTAATGATGAAGTACCTTATTTTAACATACAGTATATGTAACACTGGACTATAGTCACATTTATACAGTAGGTGTTCGTTATGTTACCGTAACACATTAACAATTATTCAACTATGCAATAGCACACAGAACTACCACGAGGGCGTGGATTGGTAAATATCGTTGAAAAGCCTCTCAGTTCCGGCATTACGTCGTTCAAGCACCCATGTGGACCCGTACCCCGGCTCTGGCCTTGCCTTCAGCCCGCGATTAACTTCAGTTGTTTTCTTCATTTCAGTAAAAGTAACCTTTTCCCCAGTCCCTCCCAAGTTCCTAACTCCCTCTAAACTTTCTTTCTGCTGCACGATTACCGTTTTCTGCTGCATATTTTACTACTTGTTGTTTTTAATCAGAGGACAAGGATTTTCTTCAAACTTCTAACACTATTTAATGGAGCTCAGCGGAAATTCTTTCAGGAAGACTTCCAATAACTTAAACCACCGCTCTCTCTTCCTAAAACAACACAGCTAAACCAATCAATTAATCAATCAATCAACATGTATTTATATAGCACTTTACAGCAACCAGCAGGTATCCAAAGTGCTTTAGATCAGGACAATGAACTTGTCACGCCACTACTAGGTATTAAAAGCCAGCATAACCAACCTCTCTATATGAAAGAGCCACCTTTTTTATCGTCCGAATATTAGGGGGTAACTTGTTCCAGAGTCTTGGGGCAGCAACAGCAAAAGCCTAATCATATACCTGGACCTTGGCACTTCTAAAACCAACTGATTTGAAGACCGCAATGACCGGTTGTGCTCATGCAACATTTTGGACAAATACTCAAGCTCCAGGTCATTTAAGGCCTTGAAAACAAACGATAGGATTTGAAAATCTATTCTAAAACGCACAGGGAGCCAATGTAGGGTGTTGAGAACGTAATGTGTGCATGTCTAGATGTTTTTGTTAAAAAGGGACACGAGGACAACACATTTGAGCAGGCATTTTGAACAAGTTGAAGATGTGAGATAGAGGTCTGATTCAGACCAACATAGAGAGCATTACAATAGTCCAACCTTGAACCAATAAAAATGAATAGCCTTTTTTAGGTCTAGCCTTCTCAGGAAAGGCTTAACTTTAGCCTGGAAACAAAGCTGGAAAAAGCTCGTTCTAACAACATGGCTGATCTGTTTGTCAAATTTCATGCTGCAATCAAAACTAAGCCCCAGATTTTTGACAGCTGACCTGTATGATACCAGAGCTCCCACACTCAAAGCTGGAACATTTTGTGTGCCTGAGGTACTGAAAATAATATACTCAGTTTTACCAATCAGAATCAGCCCTGAATCAGAATGGGCCATGAATTTTACAAGCCAATCACAGCTCTCCCTGTTGCTGTCACTTCATGGTATGTCCTGTTTCTCTTCCCCCTTTTAAAAATGTATTCAACAACAATGGAGTCTAATCTCCAAAGACTCTGTATATTTAATATCCTACATATGTACAATAAACCTTTACATATCTGCAACAAAGTCTCTCCTGATTGAAATGAACAGACTGAGAACATGTTTGATGGTTGAGCTGCTCGCCATTGCTATGGCGGTGATATGATAAGGGTCACAAGCCATAAAAGATTGGGCCCCAGTGAAGACTTTAAAAACCCCAACTCAAACTCAACATCTGCAATCAAAATTCAAGAGCATATTATTAGGCCACCAATAGCAGCAGAGCATACAGGACTGGACATGTGAGAAAAGCAAACCAAATAGAAAGTAATAAAATGCAGTGTGTGCCTCCTGCACTTTTAAATCTAACTCTGGCCTACTGATCAAATGCCCCAGTCTCACAATGATTTAAAAGCAAATAAGCAGAGCAATAGCACTATTGTGATGATCCTTCCCACAGTTTGGTGGCTCCTGGGTATATTCCTTGTTTAGGATGCAGTCTGAGTGGTCCGAGAGGGGGCAGCTTTATGAGCCACACCTGGGGCACGTTCAATCTACGCTGTGCACAGCTTTGCTACTCTTTCCTGGTTGTTTCCTCGGAAGGGAGTGAAACAGTTTGCAGCGGCGTAGCGGAGATGTGTCTTCGCTCGTATAGTGGGTGTGTCTCTCGTTTATTGATACCCAATCAGCAGAGACTTGTCTGTGAACCCTGTGGTATTAAAAAGGCAGAACGTTTGCACACACAGCATGGTGTTCAACCCACCCCTGTTTCAGTTTAAATAAAGTTATTAGGCTTGTTTCGAGATGAACTGCGCCTCGCCTGTAAAGGCCCAGTCTCCAGTTGTTTTAATTATGACAGAGTAGCTGGCAAAGTGCTCTACATGTGATCTGTTGCGGATTTTAATAAACAACAGACTGGAGATGATCCGTGATCCAAACGGATTTAGTCTCTCTGACTTCTAAACGTATCTGTTTTGGTGATTGATAAGGACTGTATAAATTTGCTGGTCTTCAAAGGGTGTGGCCACCAGGGGGCATCGATTAGAAT
>NC_048419.1:8263629-8264206 GCF_013103735.1 Etheostoma cragini | reverse complement strand
CAGTCTCTCTGTTTGTCCCACAAATGCTGCACAAGGACTTTGGCCCGCGTGGTAAAGGGGACTATAAATCCCAGGGGGTCATACAGGCGTGCCAGGACTCTGTATATGTTTCGCATGGTGGGTGTAGGTTGCTCCAGCATACGGTATTTATACCTTAAGGTGTCTGATTTGCAGAGCCAGCGTAGTCCCAAAGTGAGTTCCTGTGGATCAGCGCTTGACTCATTGAGCCACAACTCACTGCTCTCAGATCTGGCTTCTTTGGGCAGGTGACTGATGACCACAGGGGTGTTACTGGCCCACTGGCGTAGCTCAAATCCACCGGTAGCCAACAATGATGTCAGTTTGTCGACCAGGTGATGGGCTTCTTCTCCAGAGGGCAGGCTCTGCAGACAATTGTCCACATAGAATGATCGTTCTATAGACACTCGAACATCGTCACCTGGCTGACTGTGATCAAACACGTGTTTCTGCAGCGCAAACGTAGCACAGCAGGGGCTACATGTGGTGCCAAATGGAAGGACTTGCCACGTGTAGATGCTGGGTGGTTCCTCTGTCTTCAGATCTCGCCACAGGAAGC
>NC_048419.1:8263038-8263619 GCF_013103735.1 Etheostoma cragini | reverse complement strand
CTTGTCCTCCGGGAGCAGCCTCACCTGGTGAAACATGCCTTTTATATCGCTGCTGACAGCAATGGCATGCTCTCTGAAGCGCAGTAGTACACCTAGTAGACTGGAACTTAAGGTGGGCCCAGGCAACAGCAGCTTGTTGAGGTTTTTTTCCTTGTACGTGAAGGAACAGTTGAACACAATCCTGTTCTTTCCATTGTGGCTCACCATATGATGTGGGATGAACCAGGACTCGGCTGCTTTACTCAGCTCCTCTTCTGACACTTTAACTGCATAGCCCGCATTCACCAGCTTTCCGATCTCTGCACAGTATTCTGCTGCTCTTTGAGGGTCTCGCCGCAGGCGCCTCTCTGTACTGCGGAGATTAGCTAGCACAGCCTCCTTAGGTGCCTGAAGCTGTGGCATGTTCTTCACCCTTAGGAGGGGAGTAGCGTAGCGCAGAATCCCATCGATCTCTACTCGTGTGGTCTTCGCCTCCAGCAGGCGGACTGCTTCCTGGTCCTGCCTGGAGCGTGTGACAAACTTTTCACTCCTGTAGGGCAGAACATCCAGCTGCCACAATCTCTCTACACTCTGTAGAAGCT
>NC_048419.1:8262516-8263028 GCF_013103735.1 Etheostoma cragini | reverse complement strand
TGAGAGGGTGGAGACGTGCAGGCACTGTTGTGATATTGCCTGCTGCTTGCTGTACCTGGTCGGCCCCTGCAGTGTCCAGCCTAACCTTGTCTTCACTGCTGCTGGTCCCCCGTGGGGTCCCGAACGCACAGGCTCCACTGGAGTGATTAAGTGTGTATAGTCTGATCCTATTAACAACAGGGGTTGCACTCTGTTAATCGTATGGAAAGGGAGGCCTCTTAAATGTTTGTGTTTTCTCTGAAGCGCCTTCATTGGGTAAGTGTGCTCAGCCAGACCCAGTTGATCAGCAGTGAATGCTCTGAAAATCTTGAAGGATTTCTTTGGATGGTCTGCCGGGGAAATGGAGAAAGACACGGAAGTGCCGTGCAGAACCCTGATGTCCTGCCGAACGGTTCTGAGGATCAGATTTTCCGGCTCACCAGTAAGTTTAAGACTCTGCGCTGCTGCAGGGAGGAGAATGGTCCGCTCTGACCCATCATCAAGGATTGCATATGTCTCCAAGGTGTGTTCAC
>NC_048419.1:8261139-8262416 GCF_013103735.1 Etheostoma cragini | reverse complement strand
ACACTTATGACATGTGATCTTCAGGCGGCACTGTGCAGCCTGGTGTGTGCGACCGCATCTCCAGCATCTTTTGTTAGTCTTGATCCACGCTGCTATCTGTTCCACTGTAAGCTGTGCAAAGTTTGCACACTTGTCTAGGAAATGTTGCGTGTTAGAGCAGTAAGGGCAGTATGCTGTTCTCTCTGGCTGCTTGTTGCTAGAGTGGGCCTTCTCTACTGCTGCACTCTCAGGTTGATCTGTGGTGTGCAGGATGCTGGTACCCTTACCCCTATTGCTGTTGCGACGATGCTCTGTCCTGGGTCCTGCTCTGTTCTTGTCCTCACCATTTAGAGGTTCATACACCGTCTCTTGCATCTTGAGCTCATAGTCAAGCCAGTCAGAAAAGTGCAAGAGGCTTGGGATTGTGACACGCATTGGGTACAGGAATCTCTTAAACTCAGCCCGTATATCATGAGGCAGTTTGGACAGCAGCCGTGTCACATGTGAACCACAGTGCAGTTCAGTCTTTCCGGTGTCCCCAAGCTGGTCTAACATTCCTACGAGTGCTCTCACTTTCAGGGCGAACCTCTTAAAACCACTGGTGTCACCACGTGCAATATTAGGGGCTTCCATTAGATCAGCTATTTTTCTGAGAGCTAGCTGGTGAGGCTGTCCGTAATGCTCAATTAAGCTTGCCATAGTGTCAGTGTAGGGCTGCGGTGAGTTAGTGTAGGAGTCAGCTAGTAGCAGCGCCTCCTCATACTTCAGGTGGTCCACCAGGATTTGGTATTTAAAACGCTTTGTAGCGTCCACAGGCAGTAGGTTCTCCAGAGCGACCTTAAGCCTGGCAAACTCTCTCGGATCTCCTTTGGTGAATGCAGGGATTGTGGGTTTAGGCCCAAGGTAAACTGTCTCATGGTGGTGGGATGGTTGCATCTCTTTGACCAACATCTCATGTCTTTGTGGAGTGTAGGGTACACAGTACTCTGGTGTGTGTATTTCGGGCGCTGGATGATGTGGCTCAGGGCGACAGGGGGACTCCTGCGGATGTGTCGTCTTAATGCCTCTCAGTGCTGTTATGAGCTCTGCCATAAGGTCCTGTGATGGTGGCTCATATGGCTCATAAATGTCATCTGCTACTGGGGGTGGTGGCGGTGGCCAGTCATCATCATCCGGAGGCAGAGTGTGACCGACAACTTGCACAGGTGGCAGGATTGATGTGGATCGGCCGCCGTTTTGCTCTATGTGAGGCTGCTGTTGGGGGGCTGGGGTAGGGAAATGAGGGGGGGGTGTCGGTC
>NC_048419.1:8231971-8260916 GCF_013103735.1 Etheostoma cragini | reverse complement strand
TGTTACTGGGGCAGGCCTCCATTGGGCAGAGGCAGGCGTGCTCTGTGAAAGGGGGTCAGTATGCTCAGACCGGCGTGGAAGGGCAGTTTCTGCTCCCCGCATGACACTCCCGTCTTCATGCAGCAGTAGGGGTGTGAGAGGCGTCATCCTGGCGTGTCTCTCTGGGAATCCCACCATGCTCTCGTAGGGCTGCTGTTGATCTGACAGGTTAGCCGCTTGGTGAGACAAATGGAAGGGCTGCTGCAATGCTTGGAGAGGGATGTCATAATCCTCCATCCAGGCTGGTCGCCTGGTCTCTCGGCGAGGTCGGGCATCTACTGAGCGTGCATACTGATCCAGCCACACAACACGTGTTATGTACAGAATAAGTCTTTAAATCAGACAAATAGCAATTCCAAAATTTTTCCAAAATTTTTTTTTATTTAAAACGTCATCATGTTGTAAACCAATCAGGTGTTAAATCAGCTGAGAAGCCGGCATTTCCCAGCATGCTCTGGGTCCGCCTGGGTCCGCCTGGCTCTTGCAGTCGGTGAAAAGCAACTGCGCCGCCTGTGTCTCAGAACTGCGCTGTCGTGAGATTTCCGTTGCCCACGTGTGCATGACGTCAGAGGAAGTCGGGATCAAGTCGGACACAAATGTTACCGGCATGCAACGGGCGCCGATCGCCGGTGATCGATTCTGCGCAGATCTGGCTCATCTTGAACGAGCCTATTGCTGTTTTGTTGGAGCTGAAGCGAGTCCTTATCCAGTCCTCCTGATTAGTCTGGGGAGGCTGTGGCTCAGTGGTAGAGTGGTTGCCTGCCAATTGGAAGGTTGGTGGTTCGATCCCCGCCCCTGCAGTCATTGTCGAAGTGTCCTTGGGCAAGACACTGAACCCTGAGTTGCCCCCGGTGCTGCGCATCGGAGTGTGAATGTTTATCTGATGAGCAGGTGGCACCTTGTACGGCAGCCCCGGCCACAGTGTATGAATGTGTGTGAATGGTGAATGTTCCCTGTAGATGTAAAAGCGCTTTGAGCAGTTGTTAAGACTGGAAAAGCGCTATATAAATACAGCACATTTACATTTACATTAGTCCTCCTGATTGAGCCGTCTGTTTGGTCCCTCTGTTTCCCAATGTCAAAGAAGGATCCTCCAACCCAGAATTTGGAGGATGCTACGTCATCAACGTCATCAACGTCCGCCAAACGTCCGAACGGCCTCTGTGTCCCTGCTGGTCGTTGGCTTTGGCATCCTTGGTGACCACCGCCGCTAGTCCCTTTTAAAAGACAGTTAACACAACAAAAAGATGTTTACTTTATGAATGCTACAACACAACGTTATTACATGGGAAACTACTCATTCATGTTAAGTCTTCGTTGAACGCTGCTAGTGAAGTTAACACGGTGCAGTGTTACCTCCCGTCTACAGATACAACCAGTGATAAACACACCAACTTTCTAAATCTCTGCTAACGTTACGCATATACGGTAACGGCATTTAAAAAGAAATGAACATGCCACCGTACATTAAACTTTACAAGGACAGCAACCTAGCTAGCCAACAGCCGAATGTTAAATGATAGGTTCTGTTAGCCAACGTTAGCTAACGGTGATAACACATGTACGGCACACACTAAAGATGTTTAAATTAACGATTTAAAGATTTAAATTATTATTTAACCGCTCGAACTTCCGCTAAGGTCCGCTATTTAATTTATTTAACGAGCCGGCAAAGGCCTGCGCATAGGATTGTGGGTGATTTGGGATCACGAAGGATACACATATGCATCCTTCTCTGTCTATGGGAAATTTTCTGAATGAAGGACTCCGTCCTTGGAGGAATTTGGAGGATCCTCAAAATTGGAACGGTCCTTCGATGGACGTCGATGACGTAGCGTCCTCCTCCTGGCTATGGAGGATCCTTCCTTGACATTAACAAACGGCTGCTGATTCATCTTCTTCATCCCATCAGCATAATTAAACAGCACAGTTAACACTTCCACAACCATTTCATCCAGTGTTTTGAAATGCTGCAAAAAATTTCAATGACGCAATCCTGCAATGACGTGCACTTGTTGGCCTGTTCCATTGTACATGTTCTCCAAATGCTAAGGAGGACTCTGACTTACTTCCTGGGTAGGATTCCTTTCAGCCACCAAGGTTTGTTTTAGGTTTGGTTGTCTTTTGGGTTCTTTTTTGCTTTCCACACACTCACCTACACCAATGTACTCACTAAACCACTGATACAATACATGTTTCATAATATTTAATTGTTTAATATGCGTTGCATAACTTAGTTTTACTGTAATCTTTAATTGTCTCCCTAATTTTTTCCGAACTTTGAGCTTGTTCATAACACTTTACATTACATGAGAAATTCCTATGTATTCTTCATTTAAGTCACATTGAACTGAATTCCAGTAACAAAGTAAAACATACTTGTGACAGTTTTAAACAATAGCAGAGAAGAAAAGAATACCTAATATAACTGGATAATGTTAGAATAACAGCAGATTGTTTTTCTCATAATCATCTTCACAGAGTGTCCATCCAATTGATGTTGTCCAACATGACACCCGATCATGCCATGCCATCTGACAGCTCCCTGCGTTTCACAGCAGTGTGGAAATTGTTTCTAGCTGTTCTGTAGATTTTTTTGCAAGTGCTTTGAGACTAACAAATCAAATTCCTTGTTTTTGTAAACATTTACTTGGCCAATAAAGCGTGTTTCTGATTCTGTCACTGCGTGTCACTGCATATCAGTCCCGGAACTGACCCGTCACCTGCAGTGATCACCAAGTCAGATCCGGACCCAAACCGTCACCCATGACACAAAGATAACTAATTTTGCAGTAGGCCACTGTCCATCCGTATTCAGTTACTTTGTACGTGCCTGTACCCCTGAATTTTTATAAATATATTTTTTATGCTTAGACTTTCTGCAGGTACCCGACCCGCTGCAGGACTCTGCTGCATGTCACCGCATGTCCCCGCATGTCACTGCGTGTCACCACTTGTCCCTGCTTGTGTCACTGTAGTGGTGGTCTAAGAGCCCGAGCGTACAGTGTCTCTTTTGCTGTTGCTTTCTGTAAAAGCTTGGATTCTGCTCTGTGAGTCTGCACCCTGGATGCTCTTTATTTCAGATTACATTCTCATATGGGAGATTATTTGCAATTTTTCCAGCATGTTACTTATCTTGCTAAGTATGCCATGCTGCTTCTATGTATTTCCAAAGTGGTGAGCCTCTGAGGAAAGAGTAGAACCATAGCAACAAGTTTTTCTTTTCTATTTTCAATTTTCAATAAACATATACTTGATTGCCTACCATGCAGCCTGTATTTTCAACATATACATTTCTGAGCTGAAAGCACTTATGAACGCTATTTATTTATTTAACTACTAATTTATGTTGCATTTTGAGAGAGTGGTGAAAAGCAATGCTGCATGAAACTACTTTGATAAAAAAGAAATTATCATTTGAGCGCCAAGCTAATGCTTGACACATTGCCTCATGGGATATGCAGTTTTCAATTATATGTACACTCAGCTGTGGCAAAAGTGCTCTGAATGTTTATAGTTGAAAGCAAATGTCAAATTTGCTTGAAATTCTGTTTCACTATGCCAATGATTGGTCAGGATCAAGATAGACAGGGGTTAAAGTAAATCTGATCAACTATTACTGTGATTTTCTCTTCCGTGTGAGCACATGCAGAGTTCAGCCAGACCAAATAAGTGACTGGAATATTCTGACAATTCCTACAATGTGGTGCAGCGGTAGAGGGATTTTTAAGAATTTCATGCAAATCAAGGCAAAACACAAAAAACTAACTTCAAACTGACTTTACACTGGTACATGTTATAGCACTTATTTCTTATCCTGGTGTTGTAGTTTTTAAATTATATTTCATGTTTATGCCCCATTAAATTAACTGCACTGGACTCTAAATAGAACTGGAGTAAATGAATGACACGAATATCTGGGTCTAGGCAGGTTCAACTGCAGCACCACAGGGATGGAGTGACTGCATCAGCTCTCATCGTGTCTGTGATCATTGATCTGCACTGGTATATGCCTCCCACAGTTTTACTTTGCTTTCGCATTCATCTTTGAAAGAAAGTTATTTAGGATGAAAGATGCCATTGGATTCTAAAAATGCACATCTTGCAACCTCTGTGAGAAAGCACGGTTATGTTGATCTTTCTGTGACATTTTCATATTTCTCCCTGTATGACTGCTATATCATTATAAGTAATTGCCCATGTGATTGTTCATTCAATAGTTGCACAAGTAGCTGTAAGGGAACATTTTATGAATTTGGACACCAACGATTCCTTCCATGGTTTTTTTGAGAATAATTTCTTAGGATGCTTTTTCATACCTTTGGTGCTGTTGAGTAGGTACAGGCTAAATAAGCTTGTGATAGCCATATGTTCTACCATGTGTCTTCCACAGTGTTGAAAATCTACAAAATCTTGTCTGAGACATGCTTTTGTAATGAAGGTAAAAATAAATCAAGTTGATTTTATTCAATTGATGTGTACAATGTCCATTGCTTTAAAATAAAGATGGACGGGAGGCACTGTACATTGACATGTGAATCATGTACACCCACCCTTTCCGTCCGTTCTAATGAACTCTTCACCAAATTCTCTGGAGGGGTTTACAGGAGCATTGCTGTATAACAGCACACACACACAAAGAATTTAAAACAGTGGACATCGTGCCCTCTCTGTTTCCTACAGATGTACAGCTGAGGCTGTGACTGGGAAACTCACTCAAAACAAATACTTTATTGTATTAATGAATGTCATTTGTACCAATTTTCAGCGAGGTCAGTAATTTATTCAGTCATTAAAAATGGGCACTGCAGGAGGACAATATCATGTTCTCCTTCTGCATCTTCCTGCAGGGCTTTGGAGCTTTGAGGACAACAGCACAAGAGGTAGGGCTGTCAAACAATATTCTGAATTATATGATATATAATTAAATTGTAGAAAAAACATTCCAATATGAAAATTAATATTTGATTGTGGAATAAAGGGCCAGTGCTCCCTGAACGTTAATCATCTTGTCTGCGTAATATCCAATTGTGTCTGTTTAATGTATTATTGTGTCTGTGTTATGTCTGATTGAAATGACGAAAGAATAAACCCAAAAACATTATTTTATTATTTTGGAGTAAACTGAGCATACAGAGTGACAGACAAGATGGACTATGTTCCTATACAGTAGGTGCTTTAATGCAGTTGTCTGCTGTCACAACCCTCTATAGACACTATTCTCTCCAAGAACACAGCCTATGAGACATTTATATTAAAGTAAAAAGTTGTTCACTAAAACAATGTAATACAGATTTCCTAATGTTTCTCTATTAGTGTTTTCTCCAGGCATTTGATATATTTCTGACATCCTTCTCAATGATTTTAGCCTTGTTCTGGAAGGAGATGTTGCTGTTGAATTAATGAATTTGTCAAATGTATTATTTTATTAATACGAGAACCAGATATGAATTGCCTCAGATGAATATCTCAAAACCTGACAATCTAATAAAGAGAACTTAAAATGCCAGGAATGAGGGTAAACTGACCCTTTATCTATGTATTATTACATATTATAATAATTGTATTTATTATAGGAATGCATGTATTAATCCGTGACTAAAAACCTTTCCTAAAGATAATGTGTGTGAATGCTTTGATGCTTTGACACTGATATTAATTGGCAGAATTTGACAATGAATGTGTAATTATATGAAAACTCATGTTACGCATGTTTTAAGCTACAACATTTGTTGTCCCACACAGCAGACATCTCCTCACTATCGGCAAGCTGCCTGTCTCCAGAACACACTGTAAAAAACACGGTCTCTGTAGACAGCCCAGGGTCTACAAACGGCAACAAAAACAAAATGTGCCCACCTGCACCACAAAGCATACACAAACAGTGTTCCAGCTTTCCAGCCAAAAACCAACAAGAAGGATTTGGGGGTGGAGGTTGGGGGGGTTAGTGCACGGAAGCACAGAAAGGAGAGGAAGGGGACGGGATGAAGAGGAGGGAGGGTCAAATTAGTCTTGTATTGCTTGAAGATACTTTGAACGTCATTACGATGTAATGTCACCAAACATCGCTTAGGCACCTTTAATGTATTGCCTGAGTTATAGATGCAATGTGATGTAATGTAGTTTTCAAAACATTTCAGCATGATAGGTATGTAACTGTACAATAGGGGTGTTGAAATTAATCATTGCATCGATGCATTACAGTGCAGACCTGGATGACTCGTCATCGATGCAGTGACAGATCATAATCGATTATTGCCAACTACTGATGGTTCTTGTTGACCGGTTATTTTTTGTATTTGCCTTTTGCTTGTTGTCTGCTGTGTTCACAACCACTGCATGAAAATTTCACTTTATGAGGTTTTTAAAAAATAATATGAGTTCCCCCAGCCTGCCTAAACCGAGCCCTGGGCATCCTGCTCTGCCTTTGGGAAAATGAAAGCTCAGGTGGGCCGATCTGGAATCTGGTTACCTCCCCTTTATCTGATTTGGCCCACCCTTGAGAGAGAGACATCATGGCTTTCAAACGAGCAAAGTGGCAGTTGGTCAAAGCCATCTTTAAGACCGGATAAAATAAAAGGGGATTTCATATATATCTGACTGCTTGAATTTATTGATGAAAACCATGTGTAGTATTATATAATAATATTCAGGAGGAGACACGTTGTGATATTGAATCCATCTGAATTGTTGACAGGATAATCGTAATTGAATCGCCACATGAAACCAGTGATGATTCACACCCCTAGTCCTCATAATTAGCTTATTTACAGTTGAACAATGGCGAATACAATTTGAATGGAGTATGCACTGTATATACTGTTATAAATACAGTGGGACTAAACATAAACACATTTCCATTTCATCCTTCAAAACCATTATATTATCCTTTTTCAAGGACAAATGCAGTTCCTTCTTTATGTAATATTTTTTGCATCTTAATATTTGAATGGTTTCTCCCTCTCTTACTCACCCATGTACCTGCGCACTTATCTAATAATAATTGTTTGCTGTTGTCTGTGTAGCATTTCAAAGATCTAAACTGTATGTATTTATAAAGTAATTATTTTCTAGCCCTCCTACCCCTTCCCTAAGTGGCTTTGCCACTTGTCGTTCCGCCATTGTAAATAAGACCTTGTTTGTAATGACTTGCCTGTAAAAATAAAGGTGAAATTAAAGAGAATAATACTTTATCATAAACCAAGCATTTTGGAAGGTGATGCAATATTGAGCAATTTGAGAATGGGTGTCTGCGATATATATCAAAACAAAGGAAGTGCATTGTCTTGACTGAAGGAGGAGATTCAAATCAATAATGTCTTTCTTGAGGAAAAGCTAATACGAAAATGTATTGCACAATCACTATAGACTCCTGATGGAGTATCAAAGACTTTGAATAGCACTGAAGCAAGGTTGCGGTGTTGAGTTCATAATAATAATATAATAATGTATAGTCTTTGTTGATCCCCTATGGGGATATTGCAATTTACACTCTGTTGTTCTTACACTACACACAGGCTGGAAATACACACACAATCTCAGGTACTTTACATGCACTAATGGAGAGATGTCAGAGTGAGTGGGCTGTGACTGCGGAACAGGCGCCCTGAGCGGTTGAGGGGGGGTTCTGTGCCTTCCTCAAGAGCACCTTGACCGTGACCAGGAGGTGAACTGGCACCTCTCCAGCTACCAGTCCACACTCCCTACTTTGGTCCATATGGGGACTTGAACCGTTTGGTTCCCAACCTAACTCCCAACCTAACTCCCTACGGACTGAGCTATGGCCACCCCCTTTAAATATATACAAGTTTTCTCCAGAACTGCGAAACGCACTACCTTACCATGGCTGTGGGTTGTTGATTGACTACATTTTGGTGGTAATGATACTTTGAGTGCATTTAACTGATGGACTGGATGAAAATTCAGAAATCTGTCTGAGTATTAAAAGAGAATTCCGGCCAATTTTCATGTAAATCCTTATCACTATAAATATGATGGAAAATTGATTAGATTAGATTAGATCTATTAGATTAGATTAGATTAGATAAAAAAAAAAAAAAACTGAATCGGTGCAGGGCTGAGCTGCAGCTACGTGTACAAGCTTCCACTGAGCTAAAACGGCAGGTAACGGGTCAAGTTTTAGAGCCTTTGTGCCTCTTAACAGACACACAATGCAATTAATATGTCTGTACATGAACTTACTTAACATCAAGATCAAGTCAGACAATGTTTTAATTCAATTACCCTGTTCTTGCTGGTGGTTAGCTTGCTTGTCTGGTGAGCTGATAGAGCTAGCTAGCTGTTAGCTTCTAGCTGCTATTGATGAGTGTGTTCAGCCAGGCTTTTGTGAAAATCATAACGCATGTTGTTTGTGATAGATCTGTTGTTGGTGAATAGGGGGCTTGGTAGTGTTGATCTGTGTGGTAGATGCCTTAGCCGGGCAGGCAGCCTTGTCCCAGCCTTCCTTGCCTCCTGCAGCCGGTGGGTGTAATGGGTGTCCTCCATGCCTTTGCGGCAACAAATGGTAGTTTATTTCCTTTTCAAAAAAAGTACTTCCGTGTAGTTACATAACTATGTATGTTCATAACTACGACAGTGCTCAGTAACCTATTTGTATCTCTTACATTATATATAACTATCTAGCGTGTCTCTTGTTTATTGGCTGTGTCGCAGGTGATACCCAATCAGCAGAGATTGTCTGTGAACTCGTGGTAATAAAAAGGCAGAGCACTTGCTCACACAATTTAAGCGTTGGATGAGGAGCTACTGGCAGCTACAACATGGTTTAGGTTTGTGTGATGGCTGCTACTGTTTGTGCAAAACAATAATGGTGGATGTGACCGACAGTAGCTTCATCCAATCACTGAAAAGGATTTTTTTAAGTGCCTGTCCTTTACCAAACAGTTTCCAATGATGGCATCTCGCACGGTTCTGTTTAACAAACCATCTGGCGCGTCAGGTTAGGGCAGGGCCGGGCAGGTAAAGTTTGTCTCAAAGTCACAAAGCCACTATTTGAAAATCCCAGCATCTCACTGAATAACTGTTGACTCTTTGACATCGATAAAAATCGACCTTTACCAGATGCATTACGTTCACGCTCAAGGCAGTAAAATCCTTACTTATTGCTTCTTTGATAATTACTTTTAGATTTTTTACTGCCACAAATAATATAGCTTAAACCAAAATGCTGTTATTTTTATGTAATCCTCCAGTTCTTTCCATCCTTCTAGACTTGATGTGAGCTAATACAGTTATCCTGACAGGTAGTCCCTTCCTCCCAACTTCAACACCATAGGAGGAGGATGTATGGACTCCACTCCACTGATTAAATAGGGCATGGAGAAAATCCACAGCACTTTTTAGGGGGATTAAGGGGCGGGCATACCAACTGTTTTAACAGATTAGCTCTATAATGGTGCAAAACCCCCTTGTTATAATGTTAACTTAGCCCTACAGAACATCCAGTATTTAACGTTACATTGTTATAGGTTCAGATGAATCCCCTGGTGAACCTAAATAGTGAATACAAATGTAGTCATAATAACTTTAGTTTGTAATCAACACAATTTTAATAGAAACAGAAAGATGACAAAAGAACAATTGAATAATTGGCAGCTTTCTAGGGGAGTGTGTGTGTGTGTGTGTGTGTGTGTGTGTGTGTGTGTGTGTGTGTGTGTGTGTGTGTGTGGTTATGTACTATACCAGCCTATGCACAATAAAGCGGATATACTGCAGTGACTAATTATAATTACTTTTAGATACAGTATTACCAGATAAAGGGGTCAACAAGTAAGTGTTTTACTGGGATAAATTATGAATCTGGTTGGCCACTGTCTGACAATTCTGGCCTTGGAAAAGATAACGTTTTTTTTTTTTTTTTAATATACTCAAACTAAATTAACAGGTAATGAGTAAATAAATATATTTCTTGCTTTAAGCACAGTGTCCTGTCCTATACAACATATAATTCCATCACTGACTGATTACATACCTGTTTCCCTGTGAAAGGTCTGGATGATGGAGAAGACTGTAGGCTCCTGCCTCCGCCATTGTAGGGCCATGGTTGATGACATGGTCTATAATTGTGGCCCAAATTAAATGCTTGACAGTATGGTGTCTTCGTGCTCCTTGGCCTCTTCCCAGTATTCCTCCTCTTCCTCTTCCTCGAGCAGGCACTTGCCTTTGTTCATTTTACTTGGCAATGTTCAGAAATTGTACTAGTCCTGCATGGTTAAGCTCTATATACACAGTACATGTTTGGCAGCATTCCCAAACATGGACAGCACCTGTCAGGTCACTACTGTTTGATCTAAGATGTGTGAAACTCCTCCTTCGTTAGTCAAGTTCTAGTTTCACTGGACTGTCAATTGCTGTCATAAATTTATTAAATGTTCCAAAAAATTCATATATGGTATTCATGGTATTGTGTCCTTGACAAATTTGGACAATTGAACAGACTATTGTGCAGGTGATGACTTATACAATGAAATGACGCTTACAGGTTTTGGAGAGAACAACCATTTAACTAAGAATCAACAATCAGTTTAGATCAACAAGATCTATTCTCTTGGAAATTGTGCTAAATGTAGGCTACCTGTACTTAATCACTTGCAAAGATGTACTGAGACATTGAGACATGTACTTAGACATTTGCAATTTGATGAAATGAATGAGAAATTTGATTCTGTTGTGGACAATTGCTAAGTGGTTTGGAGGTTTGTCCATATTGTTTGGAGATTGTTATTTCTGTTTCAAGAAATGAGCCAATCCAATGGAGAAAAACTGTAATACCGTTAATGTTAATTTGCCACTGTATCAAATTGACTAAGTTGCTAAGGAGATTTTTTTTATAGGATGGCCAATGTGCACAGTTGTGTATGTGTGAATGCGTTCTACATTCTTTCTGGTACCTGCAAACATGCAGATACTGTACACAAATAGCCTTTACCCCAAAACAGGACTTGTATCATATGGATTATTCAGGATTAAAGATGAAGGATGATGAAAGATGGATAGATTAAAAATTTAATCCATCCATTTTTGCCCCCTGGGTCGCGGGGGGAGCAGCTCCCGCCGAGGACCCCTAACTTCCCTTTCACAAGCCACATAAACCAGCTCTGACTGGGGGATCCCAATGTGTTCCCAGGCCAGGTTGGAGAGGCCTCTTACAAACTGGACGTGCCTGGATCACCTCCCTAGGGTTTACCAGAAGCCCAAACCACCTTAATTATTACAGAATTACATCCTCAATTTAGTAGTTGTACGTAACTCCTTTTTCCAATCCGATGTTTTACTAATCCTAACTAAGGATGTTTGTTGCCTAAATGTAAATAGTTTAGTATTTACAACTGATTAGTAACAACTGGGCTGCAATACTGTACTACACTACACTAAGACAGAAAGTTGTAAAGAAAACAGGATCAAATTTCTCACTGAGTGGGGAGGTTTATTTTCAACCATTTTACATGTTTCATTATTGAAATGCATTAGAGTGCAAACATGCATCACAGTGATTGGCTCAGCTGTTTCAGAGTGAGGAGACCAGTGATGTACCCTATCCTCAAATGTATAGTCCAGCTCATCCACCTCTTTTGTGCTGCTGCTACTACATGGACTAAAATAACAGTTGTGTTTAGAGATGGCCACACATTTCATGTGCCCCTGAAGACCTGCCACCCTTACTAAAACCGGGCCCAAATCTTACATTTCTGTACCAATTCAAATTCAATTCGGTTTTATTTATAGTATCAAATCATAGCTGACTGACGAGACATAATAATTGCCCCCCAAATGCAAGCATTTTGTGCGACAGAACCTGGCTTTATAACTTATTACAATAAATACAGAAATATGACTTGATAATTATAGCAGTAGGGATGGTGGAATGACATGATGCACAGTGGCATTAATAGTAACTGCTTTATCTTCACAGCGCTGCAGAGGAGAGTTGGGCTCCTCCACAAGTAGACTCCTGGATAGGAGAAAAAAACGCTCTTGGTTTTTTGCATTTCTTTGAACAATCACAATCGTCTTGGGCGATGCTAAGCTTCAGTCGCAAAAGAGGGGAATCTGTAAAATAGTCTCTGGAAGGAACTGTTTTTGGTTGAACATTTGCACCCCACAAAAGAAATCCATGTATAATATTAAATGAAGTTAACTGTTGACACAATACAGTAATGTGATTAAAATTAGCTGTTAACATGGTTAAATCTCATTGTCTCTTACCAGTGTATCACCGTGTGTACTTCGTACACAGCAATCCCACCAATCAATCCCAAAAAGTCCAAGTTAGAGAGGAAATGCCCTCTACATATTTTTTGTTAGTCTTTACAATCATTCCCCAAAAAGTACCAAGCAGGCCTGACTTGTTGCATGGCCCAAATCTCTATCAAAACTTGCCATTTTCAGCGTGTAGACATGTAGCTGAACATCCAACGGCACTCAATGTCCAGACTATTCTAGTGTTATGGCGGGGTTATCAACATGTGAAATCCAATGTTAACTATACCAACTATAAGATAAAACCTACTAACCGACTCTGGTTAACCCCTTTCATCAAATATAAATCCTGCTTTAGCATTTGTCTGGCTAGTTTAGCATATAAATAATGTTCATACTCAACTCAACTCAGTTAAATACCTGAATTCATCATTGAGGGAAGGAGGAGGCTGTAAGCTACCCATATTCAAAGATGATCATTCATTGCTAATTATCGATGAGAACGTTCTTTTTAGCTAAGCTGCTACTTAGGCTTGAACTCTTCCATCTTTCTTGTTTCACAGTCATCAATAAAGTTGGTTTATGCTCAAATGTTGCACACAAATTAGCACCTTAGACCTCAAATTTAATAATAAAACCATCTGAGTGATGTAAATTATGCTCAGCAAAACATTATTAAATTGTTTGAACCATTTAGACTATACAGTAAATACCCACCATTGTTCATTCATCTAACTGCCAGTGCCGCAGCACTTGAGTGTTGCCCGATCATTGATTCATCTATACTCTTTTTTTTTCAGTGAGCATCAAAACACCACTTTGTTACACTGGAAACACACACACATTCCAACTCTGTATAAATCAATATGTGGAGTTAAAATGACAAATTAGTTAAAATATCGGAAGGGACAGTTCAGTAGGACCTTGACATTGAGAGGGAGCATTGGTGAAAATCACTGTACTATATAGAACGGTCAGTAATGTTGTCACTAAAATACTTTGCACAGCAACCCGGTCTCACAGCAATTTGTGAAATTATCACTTTGTTTTGGATTTATTGATTTGTAAACAGTAACTAAATTTTCCAAGATGCCAGGACATCCACCCCCTTAACAACCTCCTTACGCAGATTTAATGTGGGTTTATGTGAAAAGATACAGGCAACGCAATATTCTCTTCACGTGAACCGTGCATGTTAAATTCCGGTGTTAACATGACACCGGTGCTTAAATGACTAGTCTCCCTAATTACCATTAATGTTACATTTGGCAGCAGGCAACGTTGATGTTAGCATACCGTTAGGTAGTACTGTATTTCACTGTAGAGGATTCCAATATCGAACAAATAACAGTCTGCCGCTAAAGACACAAACTTGCACTTAGTCACAGTTAGACTGCAGTAAAATGAAATGCCACACGCCACACACAAAAACAATGGGACGGTTGTGGTTAGGAAAAGAACAACGGGGAAAGGAACTGTCACACACGGGACACAATCCCCAGTCTCCCCAGGGTGAAAGTCCTGTTTTGTTTTTACCCAACCACCACCCCAACCAACCTCTTTAGGTGGATTTTCGGCTTTTTAGTGCTAATTGCAACCGTAATTGTGCTGTTATCACAAAAGGTGCTTCCCATTGAAATGCATTAGTTTAAAATTCGTGCCCAGTACCACGAACGAAAATTAAATGACGTCACCATTTTATAAAATGCCAAGAGACTGGGCTGTGCACTGTGGTTCACAAAATATCACACATAAAAGATGCAAAATCTAAAAGGAAAATATGGATAAATATGTATAATTTCAAACAAACTCTGTAATCAGAACCCAAGCCAGGGTTGCCCCATGCTATTTCACACGTGTTGGGTAATTACAGCTGCTTTTTATCCAGGATCAAACTAAAAGATGATTGAATGTACAGTACTGTACAGGTCCTTTATTTGGTCCAGCAGCAGCTGCCCAGCACTGAATGTTTCAACATCTGCCAGTTCAATTAAATAAAGGCTGAGCCAGTTTCTGCTAGATTAAATCCAGACCATCCTTTTAATAATTCATTGTGTAGTAATTGGCTACCCCTTTGCCGGCATTTACATGCTCATTTCTGAATATTACCCAGTTCTTTACTAAGAGTCCCACCTGCAGTGTAAATTCTGTGACACGCACACTTAGCCATTGTTTTAGGAACAGCAGGGCATCTTACAATCATTTTTCCATGCTGGACATCCATACAGGATTAAGTTGAACGGGAAGGTTGGTATTTTGACATTGGATATTCTTTACTGTTTTAATAATGATGCCTAATACCTGTCAGATAGTCTATATCCACGGCCTTCCACTTCCCAGATTGCTCCTTTGCAGACGGATATTCCACCGTATGTCACTCTTTACTTTCTTCTTCCTTTGTGTTGCCGTTCTAACCTCCGGTGAATTTATGAGGACTGTAGTTAACTGCTCCTCAGATCTCTGCAGGGTGAATCCAGACAGCTAGCTCGACTATCTGTCCATTGGGAGTTTTCTGTTGCACGACTAAAACAACCTTTTAACTTACACATGTTCAACCAAAACAATTTCCTTCCTGAAGCTTGGCAGGCAAACGTTCTACCACTGAGCCAAAGCAGCCCATAAATGCCGATAAACCAAAACACATTTCTGTCCCATCCAGGAATGCTGTGTGGACTAGCCAGACCTTCCTCCGCAGTGTTTTGGAGGAAGGTTTGGCAATTTATGACTACGTGTCAGATAACTGTAAAATACTGTTTTTATAGGCCAGTGTATAATGCTTTACAGCCTGGTCACATATAATGCCTCCTAGCAGCTGTTTCAAGATGAACACGCCTTTCCAGTGCTCCACAATCTCCCATCACATCCATGCTTTGGCAACATTTTGTGGGTTAAAGCAATTCTTCAAAGATTACCCAGCGCCTCAGTCAGCTCTATCACAAACAGCTTTCATTTGTATGCTTGTCTGCTTTGGTCCCCGAGCTCTTTCAAAAAAGCTCTTGAATATCTGTCATAAGCACCAGCCACATTCCCACATGAACCAATCCTTCAATCGATTTCTCATTACAAAAATTCAGACCCTTGATGTTTCACTTGGACCACTGGCATAAACTTGGGTAAAGATGCATGTTCCTCTCCATGAGGATTTACTGGCAGCAAGATGTAGAGTCTTTAAACTGCAAAGAAGTATGACACTCAGATGAATGTAAAAAAATCAAATCCATTGCATCTCAACTGGCCTTCTACAGGGGATTAATCATGTCTGGCCTTCGAAAGGACACACAAACCTCTCAAATAAGCAGACTGTCACATAATAACTCTCCCTCAAACATGTGTAGCGCTCTTTGATTGCAGATTTGGCTCTCAGTGGCCATGGGGGACTGTACACAATGAATTGTTAAAGAGCATTAATTTGTTCACAAGCCAGCGGCTCCAAGTTTTATTCACTCCCCTCAAAAAGACACAGGCCGATAAAATCATTCCTTTTATTCAATTGCTTCCATCTGTTTGCCTTCGATGTCTGCTACTCTCTGTTCATCAAGGTGAAGCCCATCCTCAGCAATGTTGAGTTGATAAATAGCTTCATAGCGTCTTTTGATGAGGCGGTAAAATGCCCTGCTAGAGACACCGAAGGGCTCCTCAATATGTTATGGATGGCGACTTCCCCAGCTATCACTTGCTTCACTTATTAGAGCTGCAAGAAGGAGTCAATAAAATGTTCGCTCTCCTGAATCTAGCAGAAGTTATAAATGTGTCCTTCAGGTTCAGGTGCCTCGCTCAGAAGAGCAGCACTTTTACTTTACTTTTATACAGACAGTATTGATTTGATTGCCTGCCGGTGTTTAGCTCAGTCTGTATAGACGAAGGGTCAAGAGAGTCAACAGCAGAGATTTTAAGAACAGATAGGAAAAGACCAGTGGCACAAAAATTTGCCTTTAGTGAGTGACAGAAAGCCTTAAGATCAATATCAATTAAACATATTGAGTCAAAGATATGCTTTGTTCAGTCTCTTCTGCAGCAGCAAAATATTTACTGCTGCACATTGCTATTCAGGAATACTAATCAAGTTTTAAAATGTCAGGCCTACTCCAATAGACTTTAAGGATTGACATGAAGAATTTGATGGATTATCAAATGTCCCGACAGAATTCTGTAAGCAAATTAGTATGGAGAGAAGCTTTAGAAACTAAAATGGATACAGGTACCTGCAATTCCATAAATTAGCAGTAGTGAATCATTAAAAATACATGCACAGCTCCTTGTGTATGCACAATCACTCCAGTGTAGAAAATTTATCTTGAAAGCAGTAGAATAAAAAAGTCTTTTTTTCAATACTACTGAACTTTCATGAATTTTAAACTAGCTCTCATGCTCCGATTTGTTCTGCACCTACCACTTTTTCTTCTGTAATCTGCGGTGTGAATTTGAATAACAGTGGGTAACAGTGTCAGCCCTGAAAGCTCCGAGCAGTTTTGTCATTTACATGCATAACTGTTCGCTCCCTGTCCAACGGAAGGCGGTGGGGTTTCTGAAAAATCTGTCAGTCATCAAGTATTTAGTGTCAACAGCACACCCATCAAGCTAAAACATGTCTGCTGCTAGACTTTTATTTCTTATTTCACTGCTTTCAGAACGAAGCTGCTCACCTTTCTCTGAGATCCTGCTTTTATCCTTTTTTTAGCAATGTTTTTTTTTTTTTAAGGCTGTGATTTTTTTTGCAATATAATTCTCAAAGATCACCTGTCGATCAGAAGTTGCTCAGTGCTATGATATCTTAGATTTTATATGGAAAGTGTGTAATCTTTCCATTACTTGTATCTCCTTACAAACAGGGTCTAGTAAAGCATTACTGACTCTCAGGAGCTCAACCCTTTCACAGGAACCCCCACCCCAACCAGTTCCTAAATAACTTAACACAAAAAATACAAGCTTAAATATACTGTCCCAGACAACAAAACCATGTAAAGAAAATCATTATGAATCACAAGCGTAACCTATGTAATTAGCCATTAGTCATACAATGCAAATTAATTTCCAGCACAACAGCATGTTTGGCAGAAAGCGTGAACAAATTATTATTTTCCACTCCAAAAATTAACCCATGAACCCACAATCATCCAAAGCTATGTTTTAAAAAAAAAAAAACATTTTACATTGTAAAAGAGATATCCTTAACATTCCACTTCCCGGATTGTTCTGTTGCTGCCAGAAACTCTGCCAGATTTCAATCATTTAGGCAGGACATCTGTTGCTTTTTTTTTTTTTGTGTTGGTATTGTAAACTCTGGTGGATTTATGAGGACTATGGTAATCTGCTTCTCAGATCTCTGCAGGGTAAATCCAGACAGCCAGCTAGACTACCTGTCCAATCTGAGTTTTCTGTTGCACGACTTAAACAACTTTTAAACATATACATGTTCAACCAAAACAACTCCGCTTTTCTCCTTAGCCAATTGTGATTGGTTTAAAGAATCAGATCATAATTTTGAGTCACGGATTGGATACATTTTTGGGTCAGCACAAGAAAGGGGTGACATTATTTATTAAAAATGTAATGATACTTTTAACAATAATAACTTCTTTCAACAATAAATTGCTGTTAAATGACAAAAACAGATGAGAAAAGGGTATTTTACAATAATTTTGAATACACCTTGAGGTTTAACAGTTTTGAATAAACAGAACATTTAATCATGTCTGTGTTGTTTTTCCAACAACATCAGTGCTAGCTTGTGTCTTTAGCTGCAGACTGTTAAATATGTTCGATGTTGGAATCCTCTACAGTGAAGTACAGTACTAGCTAACGGTAAGCTAACATCAACGTTGCCTGCTGCCAAATGTAACATTAATGTTAACTAGCGAGACTAGTCATTTAAGCACCGGATTTTAACATGCGCGGTTCACATGAACAACATTGCGTTGCCTATATCTTTTCACATCAACCCTCCACAGAGGGTTCATCAACCTTCTTAAAGTAACAGCAACAGTGAAAATGTGTTTCACACTATTGTTATGGTTAAACTGTTCAGTCACGTCTCATGGCAACTGGTGAAATGATAACATTATTTAATCTGTTAATGTACACGGACATGATTTTCTCATCAGGTTTGTTGTGGTGAGCACGAATTTTAAAGTAATGTATTTCAATGGGAAGAACCTTTTGTGTTAATAGCACAATTACGGAGGAGTATAAGTATATATGTTTAAATATATAAGTAGAAAAAAGCTGCCTTTCCCCGTTGTTCTTTTCCTAACCACAACCGTCCCGTTGTTGTATCACGCCTCGCGTGTGGCGGCCTGTCCACTGCTGTGTGGCGTTTAATTTCCCAATTTTTGCATACCCAAGAGACCGCGGCTCGTGTCCTTGCGCCAGTTGTTCATTTCATGGTGAACACCACTAAATAAACTAGAACATCGTGTTACTAGTGACAAATCAATAAATCGAAATAACATGACCATTTCACAAACTTTTTAATTAATCCGTAGCTCGAGTTCATTCCAAACTGTGAGTGTTGATACACACGGAACACGTATCAAATAAAGTTTGTTGCACCACTACAGGAAACATATGATAACCTACAAGAGATGAGGCTGGTAACATAAAAAAACTATTCTAGAATCCTCTCTGAATAACACACAACTTTCAGTCCAAAGTCTTCCTATCCACTGCTCCCTTCTCCTCTCTCTCTGCAGAGGATAGGACTTTTTCTCTGTCTGTATTGACAACTAGTGTGACACATTAAGGTAAAGCTTAGAGTAACAGCAGGAACTGCTATTAATGGACAACATCCAGGTTCACAAGGATTCATGTTAAAAGACAAAGAAATGCTAAATCATCATGGTATGTTTAGAGCAAAACAGGCAGTGGCTTATGTAGTCTGGATGGACGACAATTTGTCAACTGGATTCTTCCTTGTCAAAATGTTTTTCTGACGCAAACGTTGCCTCGTTGCATATATCGCTGCGGCTTGCTGGTCTGGTGATCATCGGGGCGGTAACTGGTCATTAAGGTGGCGAGAGAAGACAGGGTCCATGACTGGCTGGAGTCTGGTGGTAGAGATGGCTGGGTCCGAGCTTAGGTTGAGCTGGCAGGAGTTTCTGAGGGCGAGTATTTTTGGAACACGGAAAAAACAAATTAATTCACGGTAAGCAACAGCACCTGTAGTAAGTAACAATCCGGCAGGGATAGGAAGGTCACACTCTTCTATAAAGGAGGATGATGAGCGGATGAAGTCCAGTTGCGCTGATATGGAGGGTTGGGGGATGATAGATGCCAGGTGTGCTAAGAGAACAGCAGGAGGGGGCGTGGCCACACACTGTGGAGAATGCAATTAAAGGAAAAACCAAAACACAACAGCTTCACTGAGGGCACCACAAAATGAAGAAATAAAACAAAGTAACATCCACACCCACACCAGACAGTCGCCGGGGCGGGACATTTGACCTATACATGGTCACCCTATAAAACACTTTGAAACAAAATGCAATAAAGTCATGGATCTGTTACAAATGGGACTGGGGAAAGACAAACAACCTTAATTCACACTTCTAGGGCGATATGAGGTCAACAATGTAGATTAGGGTTGCATAATATATGCAGCAGCAGCACTGACATCACTGTACAAAGTAAATTGACTACAACATAAAGCATGAGAGGCTATTAAGTCAAGAACCATTATGCTAATGCTTTAGGCAGAGATGTTCACAAGTCTCTAAGCTAGAGAGCATGTGAAGTCTCTTGTCTGTGAACTGGAGTCCAATTCAAGTCGCAAGTCCCTGAGCTAGAGTCCAAGTAATTTTTCATGTCTTTAAGCTAGAGTCCAAGTCAAGTCTCAAGTCTCTGAACTAGAGTCCAAGTTCTCAAGTCCCTGAGCTTGAGACCATGTCAAATCTCAAGTCTCTGAGCTAGAGTCAAAGTCAAGTCTCAAGTCTTAGAGCAAGAAACCAAATCATGTCTCAGGTCATTGAGACATGATGTCTATACCGCAAATTCAAAATATACAGTAAATCCATGTAAAGGAAATCTTACCATAATGCAATGTTTATTACAGTAATTAACTGGAAAAGAAAACTGGGCATTTTGTGGTAAGTAACTGTAGAAATTACAGCAAAGTCTAGCAGTGTATGTACATATATCGTGTTTGGTATCTAGTCAGTGTAAACAGGCTATTGCAATATGATAAAAAAAACACCAACAATGCTTTGTTTTGAAGTTAATAACTCTTTTTTTTGCCCTGTTTGTTGCTGAATCCTAATGACAGACCTTGCCTCCCTTTGTGCAGGCTCAATGGGGCCATGAAATCAAACACAGTAAATGTCATACATCACAGCGCCATAATTAACATTCTCCCAATTAGTGAATACTGCAAATCTTCACAATGTAGTTAAATGCAAAACAATATTGCTGCCAAATAATGTGAAATAGTCTGTAAGTCCACAAAAAAATGTACACGCTGCAGTTCACTTCCTTATGATAGAGAATCATCAATTACTTGTTATTTACTGGCTGGATTAACTGCCAAATGTATAACTAACAACAGCTAATAAACAACTGTAAGTCAACATATTGAAATTACTTTTATTAGGAATAACCCCTTGAGATGTAGCATCTTGTTTTTGATCCCCTGGACTCTTAAACCCAGTGTAACGTTAACTAAATAAGGTTACATGATTAACAATACACCTGCTTGCAGCCAATGTTAATAATTAATGGGACGTAAATCAACTGAGTGAATTGAAATTTTGGCAAACGCTCATTCATCTTTTCATAACTAGTGAACAACGGTCGGAGTGAACCTTCCACAGGTCATCGCTAAAGCAAGAAGTACGCTAACACTAGATGAACAATGCTGAGGTTAACATGTTTGTCTATCAGGGTACGTTTTCAGGTGCCCGATGAAATTAGATGTGGTTGAGACAAAATCCTTTATCTTGATACCACGTGCATTCAGCTAGTTGGCCACCATAAAGCTGCGTGCAATAAAACAAGCATAGCCATGTGTGATTCATCCATCTGTATTTTAATAACATTGATGTTAAGCATTCATGAACTCACTATAGACTGAATCACTATCGTGTCATATGCGTTGGCAATAGCAAAATATCAGATGTTTATTTGTATAGAAATATAATGAATTATTAGTTTTAATTGGGACTTTGCATTCCCTTCACACTCTCCCACTCACTCTGCTGATGTCTTTCAAACAGTTCATTTGTGAGGCCATCGGATATCTTATTGATGCACTATTGGTACCACTCTGCTTTGAAAACACAGCCATCTCAGCAGATAAATATGCAACGAAAGAAATCATTAAGCTGCCCAGCCGAGCTTGACTGCCACAAAGTTCAGCAAAGTGCAACAGCAGTCAAACCCATGTGTCTATAAAATCCCCTGGATCAATGAATGAAATCAGAGACCAATCCCAATAGGTATAGCACTGCTGTTTGGCAAAAAGTAAGTCACTGGGGCGAAATTGATTATTTGACAATCCTGCTTAACTCCTCACGTCAAGCAAAGCCTTATGGATTATCTTTACACTCATGGACAATCACTCACACAAATAGTGTGCTGGCCAGCTTGTCGATCAGTAACAGTTATGTCTAGGACAGCAGATAACACAGCTGCAGTGGACCACTAGTGGCCAACAATCTGATTTCTACATGGTAATTAAATCACAAAGAACCAGCTTAATCCACAATATCAGCCTCCTTACAGTCTCTCCAGTACACATACCACATCCAGATTTTTAACAACTGAGCAATTAACTTTACTATCTTTCTTTTGAGCCACCATCCACTGTTGCATGAGTTCCCCCAGTTTGCCTTGCATATTTTCATAGAATCCATATTGCTTCTAAGACAAGTAAAAAATGACTCAGTCTCAGAACAGACAGACTGACAGTTGGCTTGGGTACCAGAATCCTGAACAGTTTTTTCTTTGACTACAGGATAGCCTAAACAGTTGAAGACCAACTATGCAAGCATCCAATGTTGATATTGTAATGGAAGGCAATGCAAAATAGGCTCTGATGAGGGAACTCTGTTACGCCAAGAACAGAAAGACTAAAATGCAAGGCTCCAAGGGATGCAAATGGATTTATTGACTGAAAGGAGAGGGGAAGTGGGAAGGCAGACCCACAGGGACGAAGAGACGATGAAGCTTGGGGAGTCTCAAGGGTGAAAGATACTCGGGGGAGCGTGGAGCGTGGAGCCGAGGAAAAGACACTGAAGCTGGGAGCAGAGATGAAGACAGGCGGAAGCAGGGTGTTGTGGGAGGGGGACTGAGAGGTGAAGCCAGCTGACCGGAGACAGAAAACAGGAGCAGAGGTGATAACTGCGGGGAAGAAACAAAAGATGTTATTAAACATTAACCACGGAACACTCGAGAGACCAAATCTTGTAGAGAGTTTGACCAGTGTGACTGGAGAAACTTTGCTTGGATCAAGCGAAGAGTGGTTGGACAGCCAGAGTTGATATACTGTAGTTGATTGGTGATGGCAGGCAGGTGTGTGCTGCGGGATGACATGATTATGGATGAGACTAAGATGTGCATTGTCAGCTGGCTTCAGCAGGAGGGAGTGTGAGGGAAAAAAAGAAAACAGCAAGGACAAACAGTGCAGGCCGACAGAAAACTCACATCCAGCCGGACCCCAATCTTAACAAACTCAATAATAACAAGTTATTGGATGGAAGGCATTTATAAATATGACCATTTAATTACTTGTGTTGTTGCAATGTAGCTACCAATGGCAGCATTGCGAGCCAGGATATTTCATCCAGCATTCTTTGGCCTTTATGCCCTCCAACTCCAAAAGTTTCTGGTAGGTCATGTTCCTCACAAACTTCTGACAACTCTCTTTTGGATTGTTAACTTATTCCTCATGTCAAAGTTTCCAGCTCAATAATATTATTTGACTTCCGTGCTGCCACTGCTTTCTTTAAATCCTACCGAAGATTTTCAATGGGCTTCAAATCCAGGGACTGAGATGGCCACTCAAGGACGAACAGTTTCTTTGGTGGATTTGGATGGATGCTTGGGTTCATTGTGTTGCTGGAAAGTCAAATGATTACCAAACGTTAATCTACACACCGGGGGCTTCAAAATGGCCTGGTATTTCAGAGAATCCAGTCATATGTTCAAGTTTACCACTTACCCTCCACATGAGGAAAGATCCACCTCCATGACTGTAGGCGTAGTGTTCTCCTTGTCATAGTCTCTGTTTACACGTGTGATAAGTAAGTAAATAGTGTTTTCATTTATTTATTATATTTAACAATGGTTTTCCACTTGATTGAAAAAAAAGTTCAGACATTTTTTAGAACATGATAAAGGTTCAATGAAATATACATATGAGAACATATTATTACATATATTTGGGGCATTGTTTTGACAGGGCAAATAAAGACATGAAAAGGGGAATGACATTTCAGATGAACAATAAATGCTGTATTTTCCCTAAAACTGTTTAAAAATAAATAAGGGTCATCTGATTATTAAAGGCAGTTAAAAAGTAATGATTTTATTTCAGTGATCTCCTAAAATATGTAACATAAAAAAGTGTTTGTTTGAGCCAGTTGAAGGCACATGTGTGTGCATGTGATCAGCATGGTAACCTATCACCTCCGCCTCAATCTGAATCAGAAAAACCCTGTACATCCTTTGAAAGTAGTTCCAATCTGTGAAGAATTAATGTGTCCGAGAGACTTTCTTAATGGGTGAAGCAGAAAAAACTGCATGCATCTTTGCAGTGTCTGCCTCAGTGAAAGGTCTTATCTGTCTGGGTTGTGTCCAGATTGCATGCAGGGATGTTATTATGGCTCTCTGTTGTTTAGTGCAAAAGCAACGTTATGTGTCACTTTGCTCAGTAGGAAAGGTGTTAGCAGTCCCTGTTATTCCTTCTCCTTTCCTCCGAGTTCTCAGGAAAACTGGCAGAAAGTAAGCCACGATTTGAGATGTAGCTCCTCTTCACATTGTATTCTTTCATCACAGCGATGCATTTGTTGCACAATAAACCCACCATAGAGGCTGGTAGTAAATAAATGTCAGTCCATCAGCTCTGGAACTGGCGATTTTCACAATCAACTATGTCTCGTTGGCTTCAAGAGAGACATTTTGAATCTTGTTCTTTGCTATTGTGAGTTTCTCTGTGGCCTGCCATCCCAGAGTGCAACGTGAGGCTTGACTGAGTGACTGGCAGGTGTGGAGCAGGTGTAATTCTGTTGCAATCACAGCACATACCTGTGTAACCTAACCAAACCAAACCTAATCCAATGAGGTAGCTCAGATACATGTGCCTTAGTCTTTTTTTATCATATCACACACATGCCAGCCTGATTTACAGGCAGCATTTTGCGTGCCGGAAAAAAACCCAAAAGGACCGCCAGCTCGAGGGGGGGCTAGTGAATAGGCCGGCATTAGGCTGTGTTTGCTTCTGCATATTTCAGCTGTCTCCAGTGACGCTGCATTGCTTACAGTAACTCAGCATCACCTGCCATGGCAGTGACAATAGACAGAAGCTAATATTTCATGCAGAAACACTGAAAACTGAAAAATAAAGTAGCCCCTGTACTTCTTATGATTCATGCTGACGGGCTTCTGGGAGACTAAATTACACTGTGTCAAATGATTTGCTTGTATGCCAAAGAAATAGTATCCCGCTATCTATTCTAGCAATTCTTTCAGCAGTATTGCTAGAGAAAATTGTTGCAATATTTCCGCAGTCTGGTTACAGTGTGGAAATACAACTGGAAAGAAAGAGGGATTGGCTGGATTTCAACAGACAAGTTTTGTTGTGAGCAGTGAGAAAGAGAGCACAAGATGAATATGCCAGCGGCTCCAACTCCAGAGACCTAGGGGAAGAGGATGGCATATTTAATGCCAGCATTTTCATGCATTTTTATTCACCACCAGCATCTCTTGTATTGCATACAAAGCGACCCCCCAGTCATATTAATCCACATGTAAATTTCATTGTCAGTTTTCTTTCATAGGGACTGCATGCTGCATACTGCATAGACTGGGATTTGCAATGACTCCAAGAAGAGAATGGTCAAAGTGAGAGAGAACATAAAAATATGTCTCTGTGTGTGTGTCTTGGGGATTTAGAAGATAAAATAATATACTTCAATGCTGTACTGGATCGCAATGTTTAAGTTGAACAGTTTAAGATGTATGATGCACCCGAGATGGAATTTGGATGGGTGTGGGGATGGGATGGCGTTGGGAGTGTGGTGTCAGCGCTGCAGAGCAGAGGAAGGCCCGCTGCCTGCTAACGAAGCCCTAAATTGCCTTTGATGAGTTGACGGCTGCTCCGTCCTCATTCTGGAACCTTCTCAGTCATGGTTTATCTTTCTTATGGTAAATGACGCTCCCGCCCGCAAGATGGATGAATGGGCTGACTTTTTCTGACATTTAATTGTGCTGCTGTTTGGCATTATAATCACCACTGGACATCTGATATCAACTCAGATCTCTCTGACAACAAGGTCCGATCAGGATTCATCTTATTGTACTCAATCATATAATTTTTTTCAACATGGTAAAAAATGTCTTGTATGTGTTTTATGACTCCAGGTGACTAAAATAATGCAAATGTTAAAACAAAATTAAGAAATTACTTTTTATTGGTAAATTGATGCCAGATGGCAACAACCCGCATATGTTAAAGAGCCAAAAAAATCCATTACTTCTTTAAAAACATGCTTTTATTGAAACAATTACCAAAGAAATTCATCTTATATTTATTAAAATATATAGCCCAACGTATTTACAGTTAAATTAGTTTTGTTTGAATGAAGTGAATTGTAGTGTGCGATGATTATTAACAATAACACTGTAAAAAGATTGTCATATGCACCTGAAAGAAGACACACATACAGTTTTTTTCCAGTTTTGGAGCCTTTTCTTCTCACTATGCCTTTACACCCTGGCAAAAAAGTTGAATCAAAGGTTTAATTTGACATTTTTAAAGCCTTTAATTATAAAATTCTACTTATTGCTACTAGTATACAATAATACTTGGTTGACAGTCAAGGGGTGGTATATTTCTCCGTGGAAAAGGTGGCAAAAGCAATCTACTGGCTCTAATATTTCAACAGATTCTGGGAGAGAGCCTTTCCAGGATGGCACTGGGGGGGATTGTTCTATTTGAGTGCCAACAGAGTTTTTTTTGCCTTCTGAAATTCTGGTAAATCATTCATCACTGGCTCAACTGGATAATTAAGGAACCATAATTGAGGTAACTATACACACAAGCTAACAGACTGACACATGCACATGTGATTCTCTTTCTCTCGCTCACGCTCTCTCTACTCACGCACACACAGTCTTGACAAATAACTATCTAACACCATTACCTGCTTCCTCTGATTCTGCCTCTGGTTCTGTGTCTGTGCCTGACTCTGAGCTCACATCAAGGTTGACGTCGACATCATTCTCCTCTGGTCACTAGCTCTTTCTCACTCTGATCTCTTCGAAGAGCTACATCTGCCCCGTTACCGCTCCCTCACCCGTAGAAAGAAACTGGCTTGCATATTCTAAGGATGAAAATCAACAGATGCAAGCTGACTGAAGGGACAAAATAAGCAGAACACACTGACAACACTTATAATTATTGAACTAAATGACCACTAAAAAAATATTTCTGATGCATATCTTCCTTTAGGGTATCCCTATTTAAATTAGAAGGGTATACTGACTATAAATGTGAGAGGACAAACAGATACTTTGGGTGATTTCTTTGAAACAGTTTTTTATCAATGAGCAATTCATTTACATGGAAGAAGGACCACTTTGAGGAACTCCTAAATCCAGCTAATACGCCCTTTATGGTAGAGACAGAGCTGGAGGATGATGGGGGACTGTCGTCAATTTCCCTGGTGGAAGTTGCTGAGGTAGTTGAACAACTGTCAACCAAGCTGTCTTGATTGACACGCCGCTTCAACAATGCGTGGAAGTCTGGGACAGTGCCCAAAGGAGTGGTAGATTGGGGTGGTGGTTCCCCTGATTAAAAAAGGGGACCAGAGGGTGTGTGCCAATTACAGAAGTAGCCTATCACACTTCTCAGCCTCCCTGGAAAAGTCTACTCCAAGGTGCTGGAAAGGAGGGTTTGGCCGATAATTGAACTTCGGGTTGAAGAGGAACAATGCAGATTCCGTCCTGGTTGTGAAACAATGAATCAGATCTTCTCTCGCAAGGATCCTGGAGGGAGCCTTGGAGTATGCCCAACCGGTTCAAGACGTATTCTGGGTGGGGAGAGGTTGCAGTTTGGTGGGCTGGGGATCTCATTGCTGCTTTGTTGCAGATGATGTGGTCCTGATATCATCGGTCTGTGACCTTCAGCACTCACTTGATCGGTTCGCAGCAGAGTTTGAAGCGGCTGGCATGAGGATCAGCAACTCTAAATATGAGGCCATGGTTCTCAGCAGTAAACCAATGGAGTGCCTTATTCAGGTGGGGAATTAGTCCTAACCCCAAATGAAGGAGTTTAAATACCTTGGGGTCTTGTTTGCGAGTGAGGGCACAATAGAAAATTTATTGCACCGTTGTGATGAAAAGAGAGCTGAGCCAGAAGGCAAAGCACTCATTCTACCAGAGAGTTTTTGTTCCTACCCCCACCTTTTGTTACAAAAGCTGGGTTATGACCGAAAGAAGGAGATCCAGGGTACAAGCGGACGAAATGGGTTTCCTCAGGAGGGTGGCTGGCATCTCCCTTAGAGATAGGGTGAGAAGCTCAGTCATCCCTGAAGAGCTCGGAGTAGAGCTGCCCCTTCATGTCAAAAGGAGCCAGTTGAGGTGGTTTGGACATCTGGTATGGAGGCCTCCTGGGCGCCTTCCAAGGGAGGTGTTCCAGGCACGTCCAGCTGGGAGGAGGCCTCGGAGAAGACCAAGGACTAGGTGGCGGGATTATATTTCCGACCTGCCCTGGGAACGCCTCGGGATCCCCCAGTCAGAGTTAGTTGATGTGGCTCGGGAAGGGAAGTTTGGGGTCCCCTGCTGGAGCTGCTACCACTGCAACCCGATACCGGATAAGCGGATGACGATGGATGGATGGATAGATGGATATCAAGAGATTCCAAACGTTGGCACTGTTGGCTTTTATCCATATAAGCATAGCAGATGACTACCGGGACTAAAAGCTGGAACACACCATTCATACATCACAAAGCGATCTCTCCTCTTGGCTCTCTTTCTCAAATGGAAAGAGACAGGATGAGTGTGGAAAACTGTGATAATTGTTACCTATATATGTGTGTATGCATCTCCCTGTGCCTGGTCGAGTGTCTTGCTGTGAGAATTTAATTCATAGTCTTTATGGATCCCCTATGGTGAAATTGCTATTTATTACACACTCACACATGCACTAATGGAGAGATTACAGAGTGAGTGGGCTGCCAGTGCTGGACTAGCGGCTGCTCAAGAGCTTTCTCCGGCTACCAGTCCACACTTCGAGACTCAAACTAGCGACCCTCCAGTTCCCAACCCAATTCCCTACGGAGTGAGCTATTGCCACCCCTTAAAAGACAGACATTTCAACATAACCCTGGCTGTTTTATTTTTAAATGTGTTTTAGTTAAGTTAAGTATCCAGCTGCACTGTGGTCTTCATGTATGTGAAGTGCCAAGAAAATATTCCCCACACCATGACACCACCACCACCAGCCTGAACCGTTGATACAAGGCAGGATGGATCC
>NC_048419.1:8225954-8231871 GCF_013103735.1 Etheostoma cragini | reverse complement strand
GATTGGCTGCTTAGAAATTAAGTGTTAACGAGCAGTTGGACAGGTGTACCTAATAAAGTGGCCGGTGAGTGTAAATGAGTGCTGCAGCACGCGGATGCTATGTACCTTCTATGTTATTGAATTTTATAACTCCATACCAAAATTAATTCTTATTTTCATTCAGGAATTCTATCTGTCATGTCATGTAAACCCAAAAATAAATATAAAAATCATTAAATCATGAACATGAAAGTGTCTTTATGAAACAGATAAAATAAACACAAAGAGTTTGTCTGTACAGTTGTGCTGTTAGTTATGTGTAGTCCCCCCCCCCCCCCCCCCCCCCCCACCAACTCCTTCCTACATACATTGCAATACACAGCCGTAAAACTGCAGTGATCCAGGGGTATAGCCCTACCCAGTCCTCCCAGTACCTGCAGAGATGGGTTCATAGGGTCCCGGTACACCAGTCTGAGCCTTCATTTCAACTAATATCTGAAAAATAGCAATGTGTGTCATCAAAATTCGCGCCAGCCGCCTACGTGTTGCCTATTTTGAAGTCAATGAGCGACCAACGGGAGCTGGTTGCAGGACGACTCAATCATCATGAACAGTTTTAAATGTTCTATCAGACTAGAACTACTTGACATTCTGCTCTTGAGACTTTGTTCTAATTTTCGGTACAATTAGGGCAGGATTCGGGATTCCGGACAACTGCTTAGATTTTGGGAAATGTTTCGGGACATCTGGTCCCCCTGCTGGCAGAGACACCTCGCAAATAACCTTCTGGTTGCAGTAACTAGGTCAGGGGCTTTTACTGTGTCTGTTTCTCAATATGTTTTACAAAATCTAAAGGCCCAACAAATAAGATTAATATTTTGGCATGACAGTCAATGGGGTTTACCATTCTGAGCACCGTTTTGGTGTTGAGCGTCACAGACACAGGCAACACCCCCTAGCGTTATGTCGGTGAAATGCACCGCAATGCAAAGCAACCCCGACGCAGAACTCAGATAGGGTTACGACGCCGAAAGGGCCAATGGTGTAAAAGTCTAAAGAAGCCTGAATGGCCGGTGTTCAGAACTCATCCTATCCATTTATATTTATTGTAGTGAGGGCAGCTTGAGCTTATAAATGAAAAGTAATAATAACATGGTGAAAAAGGATTAGTGTTGTTTTCTTATGTCCTCAGGCATCAGGTTTGCTCGTAGAGCCCAAGGCAAGAAACCTGCGCTTTACTGTTTTCAGCAGGAGATAAAAGAGAAGTAACTCAGGCCTATCCACAAACCACTTTAAAGTTTAAAAGTATTCATTTTTCATTTGGATTCTTGTGAAGAGCCTCGCTGCTCTAAGGATGAAAATAAACAATATGTTGTTTTAACATCTCATGTCTACCTCAAGAGGATTTGCGACGTTCTAACACAATCTAATTTAAGTGGTTGATTTTAATGATTCCCACTACTAATGCAATGCAATTGTTTACAAAACCTTCACACTGTTGTTCCCTAAACTGAACTATTAGTCCATTTTATTCATGTAGCCCAAAATCACAAATTTGTTTCAAAGGACTTTACAGTCGGGCGCCTGGGTTGCTCACCTGATGGAGGATTTGTCCTTGCCGTGGGTTTGGCTGTCTGTAGTTCCCCCCCCTCTCTTTGCTTTCAGGTCTAAGTTGTCCTGTCAGAAGTAGGGGCCTGGAATGCCCAGAAACGTTTTTTTCAACAAAAAAAACAAGACTTTACAGTCTTTCAACCCTCAATTCAGATAAGGGAAAAAACCTTTTTCATTTAAAGAGCAGACTTCAGGAAGAGCAGCAGGGGAGGGATCCCTCTTCCAGGACAGGCAGGCAATAGATTCTGTGTGTACACAGTAAACAGAAATAACAACAGTAAAATTACAATGTGACAAAACAGAATGACACCATTACATCACCAAAATATAAAGAATATATGTCTGGTAGGACACAAGCAACCAACTTTTTGCAACTGCTACACAATTGCCTCTCCTCCTCTGTGGAAAGAGGACACCATTCATACAGAGGGACAGAGACAAGGACACATGTATTGAGTTATACATACATACAGTAAAAGCATAAAGCACACACACACACATATATATACATATATATATATACATATATATATATATATATATATATATATATATACACACACACACACACACACATATATATGGCCATGCCATCACTTGCAGAAGTTCTAGTTTGTCTTTATACTGAACATATTTCTTAATGGCCTTGGCTGTATGTTTGGGGTTGTTGTCCTGCTGCAAAATACATTTGGGACTATTCATATGCCTCCCTGATGGTACTGCATGATGGATAAGTATCTGTCTTTATTCCTCAACATTGAGGACACCACTAATCCTGACCAAATCTCCAACTCCATTTGCAGAAATGAAGCCACAAATTTGCAAGGAACCTCCACCATGCTTCACATTTGCCTGCAGACAGTATTATCTCAGTGCTCTCCAGCCCTTCGGCAAACAAACTGCCTTCTGCTACAGCCAAATATTTCAAATTTGGACTCATCGGCCCAGACACTTTGTGCACTAACTGCGGCGTCTTGTGTAGACTGTTAAAATGTATACTAAATACAGTTTGATGTGTTGGAAATGAAACAAGATTTAAATAGAAAGATAACAACAAATTAAAACCCACGTGATGTGTGTATTGTGATCTCTGTTTTTTTTTTTTTTATTTAGTCATAATGTGAGATTTCACTATTTCTTCAATTTAATCTAAAAAATAACATTTTAGTCAGTTTTGATAGACTGATCATGCTTTACAGCACCACCATCAAGCCAGACTTTCATTAGAATTATAAGTTTCCTGTGAAACATGTAGAGAAGAAGAATGCATAATTCAAAACCAGGGCATGAAGGGCTTAATAATGTGCCGAGGTCCCAAATTGGCCCTTCTTAAATGGCTAAATGTCAGGACCTTTAACATATTCTATATTCTCGAGCTTCAAGCTTTTCCAAATGGATAAATAATACAAACAATAAAAGAGAATTGCAGGTAAGTAGCATACAGTACACGTTAAATATTTTTCATATTTGCACATTAAATGCAAATCATAACAAGAGTGTCAACGCCATTCTATTAGCTTAGCTGTCCATGTTACTATAATATTTAGTGTGTATGTGTGATCAGTTAATGAGGAGTCTTTGCACCAGTCATTTTAAACTTGTACTGAGGAAGATTAAAAATAGTGTGGGTACTGACAGAGTACTGATGGTAGGGACAAAATGAGTGAATGGGGAGTCAGAAAACTGGATGCAAATGAGAAGCCTACTGTAGATATGATTCAATATGTAGCCTGAATAAGATAAAATGCTGACTAAGGAACTGTTTGGACTGAGAAGCTGAAATGGTGGGCAGTTGGAATCAAATGTACACTGATGGATCAGGTGCATATTTAATGCCTGGATGGACATATTCCAGGACCATTTAACCAACCTTCAATATATCAGGGTGACCATGTTTTGATTCCCAAAAATGAGGACACTCGGCCCGGCCTCGAGACAGGCTTCTCAGAGGTTAATGAACTTGCTCTATGGTACAAAAATAACCTATGGAACAAAATCAAATCTGTAACAACCTGGAACAAAATATTAGTTCTTTTTTCTAAACATGACAAATTCCAGGACCATTTAACCAATCTTCACTAAGTTCACAGACACTTTGGAGCTTCAGTTCAAATCAAAGTTATCCACATATTCCATATAGGTTTGACCCTATTCATACTTTTTAAATTGTGCCCCTACTTATACTGTTCCTCTTTGTGATCAATAATTAAGTTGTCCAAGCAAGTCAAATACTGTACCACTCAATAGAGCCATTAACAAAAGTTTCTCTGTTCAGAGCAGAGTATTACTATGTGCATAATGTTCCTGCTGAATCTTAATGCAAAGATAACTCAGATCTATATGCATCAAGTGGAAGATGAGCACAGCATTAGAAAAGCCTTCCCCAACTGCAGGATAATGGAACATGTTACAAACTGATATTCAGCAGTGAACCACAAGATAAGTGTGCTGCTACAATTTTACCTATGTCATAATTGTAAATTTGGCTGTAGCTAGTGATGGCCCTCTTTATTTCCACTCAAAGGTAAACCTGCAGTGGAGCCAAGCTGTGACTTCAACTGGGACAGACCTTAGAACCCAGACCAACATTTCCTCACATCGACCACTGCAACAACACAATCAAATGTCCTGGCCTGAAACCTTGCTTGTGTTGGGAACACAACACACTCTGTAGCAAATATCAGGGTTGTTACTTTTATATTCACTGTTTAAGAGCTTAGAAACCGTGCTAAGCAGAAGTACGTACTCATTTGCTGGCTTTGTCCAAAAGTCTGACCTATAGCTAGCTGTGTGTTTCTTTATTGTCACAGATGTGTTTTGTTCTGGTTCTCTCAATCGCTCATCGCCATTGTCAAACAGACAAAGACTGTAATACGGTGGTCCTGAAGGTCAATACACAAACGTATTTCAGAAAAAACAAAGCAACATAACACAACAGCAAAGCAAAAAACAAAACAACATTTAACAGACCAGAAAACCATAAAAGGAAGGTGCGTATTGTACAATGATCCCTCGTTTTTGATTGGATGCACTGGCTTTTAGTCTCTGTCAAATGGAAATTCTTCTTCTTTTGGATTTACATTAAGGCAGACTGGGTGCCTTGAAGACTCAGGGATAGATAGATAGATAGATAGATAGATAGATAGATAGATAGATAGATAGATAGATAGATAGATAGATAGATATTTCATGGTTTGGCTTGCTGCCTCTCCTGTCTGTTTTCCCACTCCCTTGCGTTTTATTGTTTTGTCTTCTTCCTGTTTTGTGCTGAGTGGGTGTGGCACTCCTGGCTCTCTCTCCCTCATCGTCAGGAGACCTGTGACTGCCTTCACACCTGAAGCAGATCCAGCAATCACCGCTCCTGTCTTAAACCCCAGCGTTCCAACTAGCCTCTGCCAGATTGTCAGTTCATCCTCCGTGGTAACACTTGCTATGACCAGCCCTAGTTTTCTTTGCTTGACGTTCTTCCTGTAGTATCTCAGATTTAAGCTTTATTTACTTTGTGTGTTTTTTGCACCTGCTTCAGATCCCTGCTTCAGTCCTGGAAGCCCAATCTGCCTGCATGAGCTTAAGTGTTGTTATTTGGCCCTGCCTCCCACCTGTCTGCCCGCTCTCAGTCCCAGCGGATTCGGTAACACCATTTTTCACTTGTATTCAATAAATCTCTATTCCTGTTTTCCAACCTCCTCTACTAAATCTACTACCAGCCTCCCAAGATAACATAAATGGACACCCAAATTATTAAAAAAACCTTTAAAAAAGAAGTCAACTAGGACAGGAACAGTTCAGAACAAAGTCCCACGACCCTTTGCTCTGCTAAACGCAAAACAGTCAATGTAGGGTGCAAGGCGTCCTGCCGGCTGTTACTACTACTACTGCTATATTGCAAACTATTATTTCAACCACCACAGCAGCTCTGCTTTCAAGAAATGGTCTGTAACCAAAACTGACCACCCAATCACCCAAACACCCTGCACACCATACCCCACTGATCCAACTTGGGGACACTGACATGAGATGATAGAAATGAAGCAATTTTCTCCAGGATTGCCTTATATTTCTGCAAACAGAAACTTCTGCCAACGTTGTAATTTGAGCAATGTTACAATCACAATATAATTCTACATGCAGTCACTTTACAACACTGTAATCAACTTACAAATGTGGAATATTCGTGTTTAAATACAAATTTTGTACAGTAGTCGGCAGGGCCACCGACACCGGCCCAACGTGTCCCTTTAACCTTTAAGTCAGGGGTGTCAAACTCAAATACCCAGTGGGCCAAAATGTAAAACCTGAACAAAGTCACGGGCCAACATTGAACAAA
>NC_048419.1:8213300-8225854 GCF_013103735.1 Etheostoma cragini | reverse complement strand
TGGTATTGTCTCGCGGGCCAAATATAATTACCCCGCGGGCCAAATTTGGCCCGCGGGCCAGAGTTTGACACCCATGCTTTAAGTAATCTGCTGGAACAATTTGTCAAAACTACATATTTGTATAAGACCTTATTTAGCATTCTATGTCACATAAAGGCTGACAAATAAATGTACTTTGGCCGCTAACAAACTGCCTTCTGCTACAGCCAAATATTTCAAATTTGGACTCATCAGTTGAGAGCATGGTTGTAATCGATAACTAAAACAAACACATCTGACCTTGACCTGTTTTTTACAGTTTTATACAGTCAATGCCATGGCATTTCCGAAATTGAACCTAGAAATTCCGACATTCCACTTAAAATTTAACACAACATAGTGGAATCATGGTACCGAAAGACGGAAGAAAGCGGCAGAGTCCTAATTGATTATGATTGTGTCCGATCAAAGAAATTGCCTTGCAGTGGAAGGTGGTTAAATATGTAGACAGTTTATAACGGGGAAACATCCCACAAATTAGAAAGCACATTTGACAAGTGTGTACAAGAAGGCTAGCGTAGCTTACCTTAACAAGGTAAAAGAGAACACAAAGCCCCCCCGCCCTGAAACAGTAGCTAACCCCAGTACAGGGCATGGATGTATGGGTACAGAGCCGGAAAGCACGACGGAGAGAACTGTAGGATAGAGAACACTACAGGCATGCTTTCACTGGCGACCCCATAGCTGGTTAGTACATACACATGAACACCAGGAAGCGTAGGTTAATAAGTGTACTGATACTGGGATGTCTACACACAGCTGTGTGAGTCGAATGACAAAAAGTTCACCACTTTACTCAAACCAAATTCAAACACCTGTTTCTGTATGTCTTCTTTAGTTTATGTCTATTTAGAGTTTTTTCTGGCACACTACACTTACACATTCTGAACTTACTGCGGCATCTCGTGTAGACTGTTTATGTGTATATATATTATATATGTTGTGTTGGAAAGAAAACAAGATTTAAATAGAAAGTTACCAACAAATTCTAACCCACGTGATGTGTGTTTTGGGATCTCTTTCTCTCCTTTTTTTTTAAATTTTTTTAGTCAAAACGTGATGTTTCACTATTTCTCTTCCCATGCTAATTTAACCTATAAATAAGATTTTAAGCAACATTCAGGTTTGATAGGCTAGTCATGCTTTACAGCACCACCATCGTGCCAGACTTTCATTAGTATTAGAAGTGAAACATGCAGAGAAGAAGAATGCATAATTCAAAACCAGGTCATGAAGGGCTTAATAATGTGACGCTGTATATTTTCCAGTTTTAAGCTTTTCCAAAAGGATAAATAATGCAAAAACCTAAAGAGAATTGCAGGTTAGTAGCATACAATACATGTAAAATATTTTTCATATTTGCACATTTAATTCAAATTATAACAAGAGTGTCAATGCCATTCTATCAGCTCACATGTCCATGGTAATATAATATGTAGTGTGTATGTGTAATCAGTGGATGAAATCGATATAGCTCGACGTCTGTGGGGAGTTTTCGCACCAGTCATTGTAAACTTGTACTAAGTAGGATTAATAATAGTGTGGGTACTGACAGATTACTGATGGTAGGGACGAAATGAGTAAATGGGGAGTCAGAAAACTGGATGGAATTGAGAAGCATATATATGATTCACTATGTAGCCTGAATAAGACAAAATGCTGACTAAGGAAGTCTTTGGACTGAGAAGAATAAATGGTGGGCAGTCTGGGTCAAATGTACACTGATGGATCAGGTGCATATGTTATGCCTGGGTGGACATATTCCAGGACCATTTAACCAACCTTCACTAAGCTCACAGACACTTTGGAGCTTCAGTTCAAATCAAAGTTATCCACATATTCCATATAGATTTGACCCTATTCATACGTTTTAAATTGTGCCCCTACTTATACTGTTCCTCTTTGTGATCAATAATTAAGTTGTCCCAGCAAGTCAAAAACTGTACCACTTAATGGAGCCATTGACAAAGGTTTCTCTGTTCAGAGCAGAGTATTACTATGTGCATAATGGTCCTGCTGAATCTTAATGCAAGGACAACTCAGATCTATATCAGGGTGACCATATTTTGATTCTCAAAAAAAGAGGACATTCGGCCCGGCCTCGAGACACAATTTCTCTCAGGTTAATGAACATGCTTTATGGTATAAAATAACTTATGGAATAAAATAAAATCTGGGACAACCTGTAACAAAATAGTGGCTATTTTTTCTAAATATGACCTATTTGTGTCAGATTTAAAATCCAGCTTCAACTAAATATCTCTTAAAACCTTTTCAATGTAATAAGATAAGATAGATAGATATCAGCATTATAAACAAGCTCATTGCCCAGAGGCCATCAATCCCTACAACCCGGGTAGCTCTGATTCATGGTAACACTAATAAATGTGGATAAAATGAACACTAAATTAGCCACACAAAAATAAAACCCACATGACATAAATCGACACCCGAATCATTAACAAAAGCTAGCCTACAACAACCCTTAAAGCCCTCTGTTTTAAACGCGTTGCAGGCTATTTTATCAAGAACCATTACTGCAGAAATGCTGCAACCACAGATTAAAGCTTGTTACGGCCCCTGTGTAACTCTTCTGTGCTTTCCTAATTAGGTTAATCGTGGACACCTGAGGGCCCCAGTGTGTGCTGATTATTTAAAACCTGGTACTAGTGCAGAATGGGGCTGAGTCTCTTCTTCCACATCCCCGTCAGCGGAGGCGTCCCCCATCCAGGATGTGACTGCCGTCGCTTTTACGTTTTGTGTTTATTTCTAGTTTATGTTAATAAATTACTTTTGTCATACCATGATATGTGGTGTGTCTCCATATTTGTCATGGTCCGAGAGCCAGGTCGTGACAATTGGGGGCTCGTCCGGGATAGTTTGTAAGTTGCTTTAACTTATTAAAGTGTTTGGTTGGCACGTGGTTTGCCGGATGATTAGTCACCGGTGCGCGTGTGGTTAATTAGTTTGGTTTTGGAGTCGCACCACACGCTAGGGGTGAATGTGTTTGCCTCGTTTTTCACGGGAGTCATTTGTGGTCCCAAGAGAAGGTAAGTGTGCTTCCCTGATGTGCTGTGTTTTGGAGTTTTCCCTGGTAGGATTAAGGGCGTTCACCCCTTTGGGTTGCGTCGTTTTTTTTTGTTTTTTTTTGCAGTGTTGTGGTGACATGGTTAGTGTCAGCTGTTTTGACAGCTGTCTCGGAAGCACGTCCATTTGATTTTGTGAAGTTGCCTGGTAATGGGTTTCTTTACGAATCCGCTGGTTTTCGGTGCGTAAATACCCACCGCAAGCCGGCATGAAGACTAGGAGTGAGTTTTGTAAGATTTGGTTAGGCAGTTAGAGGGAAACATTCCTGAGGTTGGTTGGGCCTCATGCGTGCAGTTGGGGTTGTTACACTGTGCATTCTGTTGGGTCCAGTTGGTAAAGTATGGCTTCCGTTTTGGAATTTTTCGAGTCGCCGTCAGAAGCGTTTATTAAATACTATTTGCCGTGTTGATGTCGGGGTTGACTTTTGAGCAGCGAAAGGAGTTGTTGGTGATTTAGCTGAAGGAGGAGACAGAGCGCCAGGTTACGTTGGAAAAAGTAAGGCAGCAAACCGAGAAAAGGAAACTGGAGCTGCAGGAGTATAAATTTAAGTTGGTTGGGGATGGTAGGATCCCGTTTGATGCGTTGGGTGTTGAACAGTCATTTTCTTCTGAAATTGCCCAGGGTTCTCTGGATATTGGGGCTAGTTTGTGTTTGGTGCCGAAGTTTAATGAGAAAGATCCGGACACATTCTTTAACCTTTTTGAGCGAGTGGCTGATGCGAAGAATTGGAAGGATGCTGACAGGATTTTATTGCTGCAGTGCGTACTGACTGGTAGGGCTCAAGAAGCGTATTCAGCATTAAGTGTAAGTGGTTGTGTGACGTATGAATGCGTAAAATCGTCTGTCTTGAAAGCGTATGAGTTGGTCCCTGAGGCTTTTCGTCAGAAGTTTAGAAGCTGGGAAATGGGCGATAGACAAACTAAGGTTGAATATGCTCGTGACCTGTTGTCTCACTTTAATCGGTGGTGCTCCGCTGCTAAGGTTAACACATTTGAGGGTCTGTGTGAGTTAATTGTGTTGGAGCAGTTAAATAATTTTATTCCTCAGCAAGTTGCCACTTGTGTGAGTGAGCAGAAGGTAACCACGGTTCTTAAAGCGGCTCAGTTGGCGGATGATTTCAGTTTGACTCATAAAGGCAGTTTTGGGGATGTGTGTTTTGGGGGTGACGTCAGACTTAGGAGTGGTTACAGCGGCAAGTATACCAGTTCTTGCTGTGGCGCTTCCTTGATGTCTGGTCCTTCACAGGTGCCTAAATCTTTGCGCAGTAGAGATGAGAGTGGCAAGGTGTGTCATTATTGTCACGGCACTGGCCACTGGAAAGATAACTGTCCTGTTTTGAGGCCCAGAGGTAGAGGGCAAATCTTTTGCACAGTCACCTGCTCTTGCCTTGGCCTGCTCTATTGTGTCAGAATTAAATCCTGTAGGTGATCTGGATTGTGGAACTGGGTTTGAACTGTTTATTACTGATGCGGTGGTGTCTTTGGTTGGTAAGGAGGAGTGCGTGCAAATAAAGATTTTGCGTGATACAGGCGCTAAGCATTCATTTATTGTTCAATCTGTGTTGCCGTTTTCATCTGCTACAGAAACGGGGGATTTTGTTTTGATGCAGGGGTTGGGGATGGATTTGATACCTGTGCATAATATGAGGTTGGAGTTCGCTTTGGTGTAAGGTGTTGTGGCTGTTGGTGTTCGTCCTGCACTGCCTAATGACGATGTAGTGATGATTTTGGGGAACGATCTGGCTGGTGGTGCAGTGTGGGCTGGTGGGTCGCCTTCTCTTGTGGTCGTTGCTAAACCGCTGGCATTCAGTGATCGGAGTGAAAGTGGTCTGAGTTGTCCAGGGGTGTTTCCGGCCTGTGACGTAATGCGTGCACAGAGCCGGGTGGCAACTCCAAGTGCACCTGAGCCACGTGTTGATCTAGTGTGTGGGTTTTCCCTTCCTACTCTTTCTCCGTCTGTTTCTCGGGATGACTGGGTGAATTGCCAGCAGAATGATCAGTCTTTGTCCAGTTTATTGAGTGGTTTCCTTTCTGTGAGTGAGATGAAAAATGTTGCTCATGGTTATTTTATTCAGGACGGGTTGCATGTGCGGAAATGGGTGCCATGCCATGGTGATGTTGTTGGTGAGCGAGTGTTTCAGATTGTTAGGCCTGAGGATTTTCGTGCTCTGGTGTTGAAACTTGCTCATGATGAGTCGGGACATTTGGGTGTGAGGAAAACATATGACCGTGCCCTGCGATGTTTTTTTTGGCCAAAGTTAAAGGGTGTGATTTTGAAATATATTAAATCGTGCCATGTCTGCCAGGTCACCGGAAAGTCCAGTCAAGTTGTTTAACCAGCGCCTCTCTGTCCTATTCCAGCTACTGGCAAACCTTTTGCTCATTTGATTATTGACTTTGTGGGGCCCTTGCCCGCGTCCAAATTGGGTTGTTCTTATCTGTTGACTATTATGTGCCAGACGACAAGATATCCTGCTGCCTATCCTCTGCGTTTGATTACAGCTGAAGATCAGTGGTTAAAGCTTTGACTAAATTTACGTCATTTTTTGGCATTCCATGTGTTGTTCAAAGTGACCAAGGCTCTAACTTTACTTCCAAAGTGTTTTCACAGGTGCTGAGGCAGCTGAGGGTGCGGCATAATCAAGCGTCAGCATATCATGCGCAGAGTCAGGGGGCGCTTGAACGTTTTCATCGCACCTTGAAGTCACTGCTTATTATTGCGTGCTTATTGCGCCGAGATCAGCAGAAATTGGGAAGAGGGACTGCCCTGGTTGATGTTATCAGCCAGGGAGGTAGTGCAAGAGAGCGCTGGATTTAGTCCAAACGAGCTTGTTTTTGGCCACACGGTGCGCAGACCTTTAGCTGTTTTTTGAGATGGTCTGGTGGAAGGAGATTCACCGAAGAATTTAACTGATTATGTTAATGGTTTTCGTCATCGTCTCTATGTTGCTGTTGAGAAAGCCCGTGAGAACTTGGAGGTGGCCCAGTCAAAAATGAAATTGCTTTATGACCGTAAAGCTGTGCGTCGTGAGTTTAGTCCTGGGGACCAGGTTTTGATGCTGTCTCCTGTTGTTGGGTCGCCGTTTTAGGCTAGATATGCAGGCCCGTATACAGTGAAGCAGAAAGTCTCTGCACAGAATTATGTGATTGCCACTCCTAAGCAAAGAAAGTCATCCCGGCTCTGTCATGTGAATTTGTTGAAGCCATATTACAGTCGTGTTTGTTCTGTTTTAGTCTGTTTTGTTTTGAGTCCAGTTTTGACGGTGTTAGTGCCAGTCCCCCCCTCACTGTTGCTTCTGTGTCCTAAGGTTTGGTGGTTCCTGAATCGGAAAGTTGATGGGGGTGCTGATGTCAGGGAACTTGATGACCCGGTGATGTGTGGTAGACTAAAAAACTCGGAGACTTTACAGAACTTGGAGAGCCTGTTTGTGCATTTGCCTAAGTCACACGGTACTGTACTCGAGGGGATCATTCGAGATTATCCAGCTCTGTTTGGTGACATTCCATCGCATACACACCTAATGGAACATGATATTGATGTTGAGAATAGTAACCCAGTTAAACAACGTTTCTATAGGTGTGCGCCGCACAAGCGTAGAGTAATTGAGTCTGAAATAAAGTACATGTTGGTTCATGACATTGCGGTTCCGTCCACTTCAAGTTGGGCATCGCCTTGTTTGTTGGTTGTTAAATCTGACAGATTGCCCAGGTTTTGTACAGATTACCGAAAAGTGAACAAGGTTACCAAGCCAGAATGTTATCCATTACCACGGATGGAGGACTGCATTGATCAGGTCGGTTTAGCGCAGTTTGTGAGTAAATTGTACTTATTAAAAGGTTATTGGCAAGTCCCTCTGTCTCCTTGGGCCAGAGAGATTTCAACTTTTGTTACTCCGACTGCTTTGTATGAGTATACAGTGATGAGTTTTGGTCTGCGTAATGCGCCTGCAACCTTCCAGCGCCTTATGAATATGGTGGTGGCCGGTTTAAAAGGTTGTGTGGTGTATTTGGACGACGTGGGGAAGACTTGGGGAAGAACCGTGACATACAGTACCTCGGGCGAGTGGTTGGGCAGGGGCAGGTTAAACCCATGGATGCTAAAGTCTGTTCTGTCTTGCAGTTTCCTGTTCCAGCAACTAAAAGCGATCTGATGCTTTCCTAATTAGGTTAATTGTGGACACCTGAGGGCCCCAGTGTGTGCTGATTATTTAAAACCTGGTACTATTGCAGTATGGGGCTGAGTCTCTTCTTCCACATCCCTGTCAGCAGAGGCGTCCCCCATCCAGGATGTGACTGCTGTCGCTTTTGTCTTTGTGTTTCATTTCTAGTTTATGTTATTAAATTACTTTTGTTATACTGTGATATGTGGTGCGTCTCCATATTTGTCACGGTCCGAGAGCCAGGTCGTGACATGCTATTCAAATGCTATTCATGCTAGTGTTATTCAAAACATATAAAGCATTTATTTGAATAACACTCATCCAAAATCGGCACAGAAAAAAACGTGACATAACGAAAGTTGGTAAATCAGTCTACATTGACGGTGATTCATTTCTTGCTGTGTACAGCTACTTTGTATTGGATTAAAAGTTTCTGCTTCAGTTCGATAAATCCCGGCAGCATCTAAACCCAGGACTAATCTGTTGATAATTCCCAAGCCTTTGAAGGGCTGTGTCTAAGCACAGTGCCGTTACACACAAACAGACCCTTACCAACTCGTTCTTACTCTGAAGGCATAAAATATGGATGTTTGGGCAGTGGCTGTCTGCGTCTGATGCAATGAGAAAGACACCCTTCGACGTGAGTGTAGAACGTACCGGGGAGACCAGCATCTAGACAGGGTCTAGCGAGTAGTATGTAAGGGGAAATTCCGCGTAGGAAGGTTGGTTGGGATGTTGGATGGGTCAAACATAGGACTTTCCCCCAGGAAGGCAGGGTTCATGTCCAGGGTGTGTCCTTAACTGTCCCGTTATTGCAGCGTGTCAGGGAAGACATTTTCTTCTTTAACTGGCCCGTTATTCCCGCGTGTGATGGACCTGTAAACCCCCCCCATGACGTTTTCCTTTACCTAACAGCGTCAAAAGGGACGCCAATATTCCCGACCAAACGTGTGTTATATGACAATAAAGGAGACTTTTAATATCAATAACAACAAACAACTTAATATTATAAGTATTTTGTCTTTCGATTTGTACAACTTGTTAGTTCCAGTATGACCAATGTTTGATTGTAAATGTCATGGTCTTGATAAAAAGAAAAAAGTAATTGTCATTATACATATTATCAGGAAACAGGAATCAGGAAGAAAAATACTTTATTTTATACCAAACACCATGTTGTAAAAAAAAATGTTTTTTAATTAAATAAATTAAAATTCCTATTAAACCAAAATTATTCTACATTGTGCTTAAAGACTTGAATGACAAATCATTAATTATGAAGAATTCACAACTTCAAGTTTTCATAGTATGACAAATGTTTGATTATCAATGTGATGGTCCCTATTTAATGCCACCCGCAGGCCACATCTGGCCAGAAGAAACATCTGGGTCGCCCAGCAGAATCATAAAGAGCTTTTAAAAAACAATGACTCACATTGAAACTTAGACTTTGAGGACTGGGTGCTGCATCCTTAATTTGGATAATAACGTATAAAGGGACTGTGGACAGCTCTCCAATTAATACTTTTCTTATTGTCACACAGATGTTTCCGGCAGCAACTTTCATACAGCAATGATGTAATATAGGCTTATGCATAGGCAGAAGGTACTTCCACTACTGTGTAGAAGTGCCTTCTACTGTGTAGTAGTAGACACAGGAGTCTACTCCTGTGTCTACTACTACCACGTCTACTTTATTTCCCAGAAATAGCCTTGTATCAGAGCTGTTTCTGTTGTGTTCAAAAATGCTACATATTTGTCAGTTGTGCCCCACCCACACACACCAAGCTGCTGCTAAAAATATCTGTCTAACAATCTGTCTGAAACCTGAATTTATAGTCAAATAGCCCTGGTTTAGTCTAACAGTCATCTTAGTTATCTTGTACTGGGTATGAGCAAGAAACAAGTTGGCCTGGCTGTAGGTGTGTGAAGTTATGTGTGTGTGGGCTAATGAGGCAGCTTTGTGCTGCATGAAACTAGAATAATGTAAATGAGAGGCTGGGAGAATGTGAGTGAGGGAAGTGGGTGAATAGTGTTCTCTTTTCCCACATGAGCTGATTTCCTATTCCCCCACTGTTGAGGAAACAGTAAGCAGTGCCTTTACTCTGACAGGAGCAACAGAAGTCATCAGACGGAGCAGAAAACTCACGCCTCAATGTTGAGTTTTCATGCTGAACACATTAACTAATTATTTCCTCAACCTTAAAACAATCCTACTACTAAACCAGCACTTAGAGTTCTAAAATGATGGAAAGTCATTCTTTTGAATCATGTTCTCATTGTAGTAAAATGGCTGCTATTTTTATTATCTGTAACATAACTGCCATAAAATTAAACAGTGTTTTTTCTGTCTGCATGCTGCAATCAACAGAATAAGAATAGACTATACAACAGCCAACAGAGTGTTTAGTATAACAGCGGTGACTTGGCCATCAGGAGGACTGAGATTATCTCCAGTTCAGCCTGCTGGATGAGATGATGCAGAAAATGCATTGTGGTAATCTGTCTTTTCTCTGCCAAGTCATTTGTGGAAATAATTTAAGAAAAGGGCCTGTGGTGATCATCTTTCCTTATTTGACTACTGATGAGCCACACCACATTTTGGATGGGGGCTGTTTATTTATCTCTACAAACCAAGGTGTAAAGTAGGATTCACTTGCCCAACAAGAACAAAGTGATATACAATAAAACTTGACAAAAACAGAAGAGGTATGATGGTTTTTCATTCCTTCAGCAGACAGTGACAAAGAAGTAAAATCACGAGTTGAGATTGGTTTGGGAAGAATAATCTACGCAAGTCTAGGTACTTACAATAAAGAATATCCAAATCCCCAAATCATAAACCAAATACCTACTCAACGAACTAATATCTAAATAGTCCAGCTCTGCTGATACAAAGATTTGTACATTAGCAGGAATGTAGCACAACATGAAGCTCTGTTTATTTTAATGTGTTGTATTACAATAAAAGGGTTTTGGAACTAAAATCAATAAATAATCATGTAAATTATTGTGATCTCAATATTGATCAAAATAATCATGATTATTGTTTTGGCCATAATCTTGCAGCCATGCCTCTTGCATAGGTGTCATTTACACTGGGGACGCTGGGGAGATGTACCCACTAATTTTTGAACTGGTCCCTTTTGTCCCCATCACTTTTTGAAAGCAAAGTTGCTTAAAGCTATAGTGTGTAGTTTCTGTCTCCCCCATGAGGAATTCTAAGTAATGACAACAAAACTGTTGTGGCGTCAACATGATGCAAGTCTCCCATGATTGCCCCAACCCCTTCTTCACGCAGTTGCTAGTAGCCAAGGAGGACATGATTAAAAAACATGATACACTCTTCAGAAGAGGTCTATATCTTCATTCCAGTTTCTGCGCAGGAAAAGTCGCCAGACGCCACTGTCTTTGGAACATAGTCATACTGAGAAATACAGAGAAAGTAACATGGAGCTGATGGTCTTAATTAGCTTTGTAGCAACTCATTTGGCAATGGCTTGAATGTAACAGATGTTCATTATTGTCAAAAAGTTACATACACTTGTGTGCTCACTGATACCTGGGCAGTCGTCGGTGTTGTTTTTTTGCATTGCCATGCGCATGGTGTTGGGTGGTAGATTTTAAAAGTTACCACCAGTCAATCAGATTTTCCTCAAGCCATTTTTTTCTTTTCCTAACTAACTTTATTACTTAATTTCAGCTCCTTCTGTTTGTTTGGCTACGTTCCGTTTGTCTTCTCCGTTTCAGCGTAACAAAGATTACATTTCCAAGCCAAAGTAATTTTTTACCCGTATTCGGCAGGTTGGGGGGTGTCAATGTAAAGACCTGGGTATAGAGGTAGTAGAGGGTTCAATTTGTAGTCTAATCCATGTGGGGAAAGGGAGCCAAAGTGTTAAGGTTTCATCAAAACAGAGGAAATAAACACAGCCAGTTCTGTTTAATTGTTTTTTTCCAATATAAAATTTGTTGTTAAATACCTAAATATTTTCCTTTCTTTACCATCTTCTTTATAAGAAAGGTGTAGCTTGTAAAATGAGGCTCATCACTCTTTAAGTCTGATCTATTCTTTCATTAAGCACGTGCAGTTGTCGTAAGAATATTCACAAATCACTAACGATAACTTGCGAGTCTGTGGTAAGATCTCACTCAATTCAATTCAATTCTAGTTTATATAGCACTAAATCACAACAACAGTTATCTCATTGCTCTTTTCATAAAAGAGCAGCTCTAGACAGTACTCTGTGATGTTACTTACAGAAACAACAATTCCCACCAAGAGCAAGCACTAGGCGACAGAGGAAAAAGAGAAAAAAAAAAACTTCCTTCATTAACTGCTACCGTAAAACCAATAGAACATTAACTCAAACTGAAAATGGCTATTGTGGCCTTTGCACACAAACCAAAACATTCCGGACCCTTTTCAAGCTGCAGTGGTACTATTCATGATTGTTTCTTAACTCAAAATCACTGTATTAATTTCAGTAATCTGAATTTATTGTACACAACATTATCAGTGGCAATACTTATTCTCCCCCTGTCCCTACTGTCCCAACCCCCCCAAACGTCACTGGATCTACAGGTTAAGCCTGGTGACTGGTTTGCAAACTCGTCCAGATCTGGTCACAGTCTGATTGAGAAGAGGGTTTAAGGATGCTGCCTCACTCTGACTGACAGGAGCATGTCTCTAACATGGCGGCACCGGCAGAGTGGGTGCCTGTCTCTTTCACCTCACAGGGCAATGCTGAGGCTGCGGAACTGGCCTAGGTTGAAGGTGACGGCCGTTTTGCCGCAGCACAGCTCCTTGTTGCGTCTTGATGAAAAATGATCTTGGGGTCCTGCTCTTACTCCCGATCACCACAGGTGAAGACTATGACTTTTTCATGAGAATTAAACATCTCCGGGCTGCAGGGCAGGCGTGAGTGTGGCTCTATGGACGCGATTGAAGTAATGGGTGTTATGGTTTGGGGTTTTTGTTGGGGTATTTTTCCTGTTTGGCCTTCCCTGTGTTTTTGTCCCGGTTTTCCCGCCAGTCTGGTGTTGTAGATTCTGTCTTGTGTTTCCATGTTTGTGTATGTTCTGTTTCCTGTTTTATTTTTGAGTCAGCTTCCTGTCTGGTCTTCTCTTGTCTAGCTTCGCTTTGTTTGTCTGATTGTCCTGCCCCGCCCTAATGTGATTCACCTGACGTCCTACCTGTTTCCCATTACCTCGTTACCTTGTGTATTTAACCTCTGTGTTCCTTTTGTCTAGTGCTTGATCATTGTGTGCT
>NC_048419.1:8193973-8213200 GCF_013103735.1 Etheostoma cragini | reverse complement strand
CTGTGAGTTTTCCCTTGTGGAGTCCTCTGTGTTTGTTCCCTACATCCCTCGTGCCCGGTTTTTTCCCTTGTTTGGACTGTTTTTGACCGTTAAGTTATCGTTAGTAGGAATGGAATGATTTGGATTTTGCTTGGACCTTACCTTTTGTTCCCTGTGTTTTGAACTGTGGTTAAATAAAAAACCCTGTATATCTGCTCCTGCCTGCTGTCTGTTGCATTTGGGTCCTCACCTCACCCCCCGTCGTAACAATGGGTCTGATTTGCCTTTTCCTAGCGGTCCTGTTATGGATTTGGTTTTTATACTGTTTCTTTGTTCTATTTTCTGTTTTTTCTCTGTGTTTCCTCCCTGGTCTTGTGTTGATGTTCCTGTCTTGTGTTCCCCTCGAGTGTCTGTATGTTCTGTTTCCTGTTTTATTTTGAAGTCTGGGTCTCTGTCTCGTCTTATCGTTTTTCTTCCTGTGGTTTCCTGCTCCTGTGATTACCTGGGGCTTTTCTCAATACCAAGTAAGCAAAGAACGGACTTGTGTTCTTGGGGAGACCGTACTTGCTAGCTGTACCTGGAAGACTGTACTCGCGAGTTCAGAAGCACACAAAACACTGACAGTTTTGAGACGAAGCGTTCTTCCTGTTATTGCGCAACACCCCCAGCATAGAGGGGCTGCCACTTTATAGTTAGCTTTGATGTGTGTATTCATAATAAAGCATGGACGGTCACCTTTCGCACCGCCTCGTTGTTTTGTTACGTTTTCATCTAACGTGCTATTAAGTATCACGGGCCAATAACTGTATAAATAACGACACAACGGCGAGAAGAAACCCTATAACATATTTCGGGATTCACTTTTAATTGAAATCAGAAAAGAAACGTTAAACTAGAACTGCACGCAGTTTCAACGGGGTCCAAGCCTCCCCTCGCCACTCGTCCCCAGCAACCCGGGGAGAGCTCGAAAGCGGAACCCAAAGCGAACTACAGAAGCTTAGCTTGGTCATGAAATGCGCACACAATTACGTAGCAAAATTCTTCATACAACATGTTGTCGTGGCCATCTGGAGATGCTACACACAGGGTTTCGTGCAGATCTGTCTTCATTGTAGCGCCACCTGCTGGTCAACGTGTGTAATATTTGGTAGGTCTGGTCGGCTACCCACTATACATCTACCCTGTTAATTTCAAGTAATACACTTTAGTGGAAGTGGTTAATCTGAACGTTGGCCCATAGGCCACGCCCACTTGAACCAATCAGTACCCCGCTGTAAGGACCACCTCAGGAGTGGGCCTAGATGGTATTCTTCAAATTTTGTAAAATTCGAATGAGCGGTTCATGAGCTATAAACTTGTTGCATTTATAGCGCCCCCTAGTGGCCAATGTTCGTCAAATTTGTTTCAGAGCCTCAGAGGGTCATAGTAAGTGATATTGTAAACTTTGGCTTTGATAGCATTTATTTTGGCCCCAAAGTTTTTTTTTAAACGTTAATCATAGCGCCCCCTAATGGCCAATCGTGACCAAATTCAGTAAAGCCTCCGGGCGGCTTGCCAAACAATCACCCCGAGATTGGTGTTGATACCACGTAATTTGGCCGAGATATGGCAAAGTCCGTTCATGAAAAACACACTTTTGTGTATTTATAGCGCCCCCTAATAGCCAATGTCCGTGAAATTTGTTGCCGAGCCCTAATGGGTCATAGCAAAGCATATTCTAAAGTTTGGCTTTGATAGCATTTATTTTGGCAGAGACATGGCAACGGCAATGTTTTCATAGCTAGCTACAAAACTTTGTTTGCACGTAAGACACGTAATTTTTATCCTATAAGAAATCTTTATATAACTTTGTGTCAGGTTGGTCTGGAGATGCTATGTGCCAAGTTTCGTGCAGATCCATTACACGGTCTCGGAGGAGTTCGAAAAAGTTGGTTTTCGATAAATCGGGATTTTTTACGCATAAAAGTATAGGCGGAAATGGGCGTGGCCTACATCAGGAGATTCATTTGGATTCAGGGAACGCGTGGAAGTAAGTTTTTTTTAATATCCGATGTACGGTTTGGAAGTTATAGGGCCAAACGCGTTTTTTCTGGTATAGCGCCACCTAGTGTCGGAAGTGGGGCAATTTTTTGCGCCTGAGGTCTTTGCGGACTTTCGGACCAGTTCTGAAAATAGCGCGTCGCCACCATGTACAGTTTAGGCTGCAGCACCAGTTTTATGCGGAGAAGAATAATAATGGAAAATCTTGCGTATCGCTTGCGATTACCGCGGTGCACGCATCCTCGGGCTTGGACCCCTAAATAGGTATCAAAATTATAGATGGACTGGGTAACGTTAGCCACTGCCGCCGGTATACTTTACCGAGAAGCAGAAGAGGAGCCTGCGAGGGAGGAGAGCCAGGAGGAGGATAGAGGAGGAGGGGATATATCCTATAACAACAGCGGTAAAAATAGTTTTAAATATCTTACAATTGTGGACTTGGCTTTCCTATTCCATTGTTGCTGCTGCAGTGGTCTGTCTAAATGGTCTGTCTAAATGTGGGGCAGAGGGTTCTGTGAGCTGACTGACCGGCTCGCGAGAGTCATCCCCGGCTGGCGTAGCAAGCTCGCCCGCCGGGGGTTGTGGAGCTTTCCAACTCCGAAGGCTTTTTTAATTCACCATCAATTTTTGTTGAACTGCCTATATTCAAAATCTGCACAGCTGATTTCTCGCCTTAAAACATCCCAAAAATGAATTTATTGATTTACTAATTGACATAAATTGTGACAACTGTGTACCGGAAACCATACGCGCTTTACACCCGAATTGAATGCTGGGATACCGGCCCGGCCAAGTTCACACAAGTCACCATCCGATGTATCCTCGGTAAAATGGGCGTGTCGAGATCACATCCGGGGACTTTAAGCGTTCTTGGCGAAATGCTAACTTGTGTATTGGGTCAGTACTTTGGCCACCAAACATGACGTTTCACAAGAACACAAGAACACATATTGAGAAACGCCCCTGATGTTTACCACGTGTTTCCCAGCCCTCTTGTCACCTGCCTCTCGTTATCTTGTTATCCTGTGTATTTAGTGTCTGTGCTCCCTTCATCTCTTGTCAGATCGTTTTTGTCTGTCTGCACGTGTTATTGTTATCTTGTTCCAGTTGTTTGGTTGATTTTTTTTTAGTTCTTTTTCTCTTCCCTGAGGTCTCTGTTCTCTGTGAGTTTTTCTCCCTTTTCCACGTTGAACTGTTTGCATTTCTGACTTTTGGACTTTGTCCCTTCATTTTTTGGTTTTCTTTTTGTATGCCTTGTTTTTTTGAATAAATCCTGACAATACTCTCCTGCCTGCCTACCTGTTCTCTGCGTTTTGGTCCTCACTTAAATGAACATTGTCTTTCATAGTTGCTAAACTGGGCCATTTTGGAGTTAGATTTTTATCCAAAGAGGGGAGTGTGGTCCTTATTCATCCCCCCAACAACAACTCGGCTGGACTAAAGCCTGTAAGGGAGCATGGAGTGGACCTATAGATCGTTAGAGCCATCACACTATCTTCCTGTTTCAGGATTTTCTTAACAATCTGCACAGCTCTCGCTACCTGTCCGTTCCCTTGCGGGTGATGAGGGCCAGAAGTGCAGTGTTTGACGTCTAGCTGCCTGGCTAATTCTGTACTAGAGAACTGGGGACCATTGTCACGCACTACTTCATCAGGAATGCCAAGCCTTGCAAAGACTGTTTTTAGCTTGTGGTTGACTTGTACAGCCGTGGTCGAGGTTACATGCAAAATCTCAATAAATCTCGAGCAGTAATCTGAAATGACAAGGTAGTTCTGGTGTTCATGCTCACAACGATCCATTGCAACTCTTTTTGTGCGCGTCGGCCTCCACACCTGAGATGGCCAGGTGTGTCAGCGATGATGAGGGGTTTTCCTGGAGCATACTCTGCAACTGGGTTGAATCTCAGGATACTCATTAGCGGATGCTGGCAACACGGGGGAACATTGTCCAGGTTGCAGTAGTTGATAAGGGGGGGCAAGCAACTTGTGGGCTGTTACAAGTTTGAAACGCTCTAGTTCATTTAGGTGTAATAACCTGATAACATCAGTTATTTTGTATTTGTTTCTCATTTTAAATATGCGAGTTATTAATTCAATTCAATTTTATTTATAGTATCAATTCATAACAAGAGTTATCTCAAGACACTATACAGATAGACCACACTCCAGAATTTACAAGGACCCAACAGTTCTAGTAGTTTCCTCCAGAGCAAGCAACAGTGCGACAGTGGCGAGGAAAAACTTCCTTTTAGGCAGAAACCTCGGTCAGACCCAGGCTCTTGGTCTGACGGGCCGGTTGGGGTTAGAATTTTAGGACGCTGTGCGGCATTACAAGGCACAGCAGGACGTAGCAGGACGTAGCTGGGCACTGCAGTGTAGCAGTTGAACATGGCAATGTTAATTAACATTAATAAGATGCACCACGTTTATTTGGTTTATGTCAAGTGCAGAGTCATTCTGTGCAGTTATTTGCAGTTAATAATATGTTAATGAAGTTTCAAGGTTTGATAAGTACAGAGAAAAAAAACACGTTTACTTTAGAGATGAACTGTGAGAGTGTGATTTCCGGTTGGCCTGGGTGGAATCACGAGAAGAAGAAGAAGAAGAGAAACTACACGAGGGTGTAGAGAGAGAAAAGTCAAGCAGAGAGTGGGAGTCCAACCCTATAGCCTGGCGTGTTAATGTGTATTTTAAATACAAGGGACTGTGAACTGTTTTACTTATTATGCTATGCTTATTAGTCTGCATTGTTTACTGCCGGTGGTTTTGTTGGACTTAAGCCGTTAGCTAGTTTTGCTATAAAAATTTTAAAAAGCCATTAGCTAGCTTAGATAGCTTACATAAAAATAAAAAACGCCAGCGCATGAGAATCGACTGCAGCATTCTTCGCCTGCATATAAGGAGGCTGGCTGGAAGAGGTTTTGGAGGTTGACGCGGAGGTGTTGCTACGAAGGGTTTGCTGTGAGTCAAAAGCGGCCTGCTGCTCATCACTTCTGTGCGGACTGAAACGGGTCTGAGAAGAGGACGCGCTAGCAACTGTCGTCATTCTACACATAACATTGGAGGTAGGCCTATTGTTGGCCTCGCTTTTCTTTTCGTCTCTTCATGAGCTCCAACTTTAAGCGCGCCAACGAAACTTAATGCAAGCTTGCTAAAAGAACGAACTAAACCAAAGAGTGCACTCAGGTTAAAATAGTAAAAACTAATTGGTCCGGGTATTTCTGTTTACTATTTTATTTCCATATTGGGGATGTCTCTGTACTAATGTGAACTAAATTCTGCATTCAGTGAATACAAAAACTAAAAGAGATACTGTGTTGGTGTTGTTTCTCAATTTTCTGTAAAATTGAATGGAGTATTAAATTTATCTTATTTGAGGTTATTAAACCAGGGTTGTTCTCCTGGCCTCTCATTAATTGCTAAACTCATAACGAGAGTCTTATCTTACCCTAGACAGATTCATTATACACTGAGATGTCTCTTTCACCATTTAACCAAGCATGTAGTACACAAGTGTAACATTGTGATAGCTGCATAAAGTGTTATTCATATAATGAGCCTTTGGTGAGAGGGTTACATTGGTGTCTGTCATACCTTTCACATGCCCAAACGCCAGCCAGAGCTTCCTTTTCAGTCTGGGCGTAGCGGATTTCAGCATTGGTGAGACATCTGGAGCAATATGCTACAGGTTTCCAACTGTGGAGTTGTAGTAGCACAGCCCCTAGTCCATAACTTCTTGCATCAGCTGATACAGCAGTCGGTTTAGTCATAATGTAGAAGGCAAGTACTGGTGCAGTCGTTAACGGTTCTTTATCAATGTGCTCAAAGGCTGTTTTTTGAGCATGACTCCAGTTCCAGGTATTCTTGTTCTTTGGGAGTTCATACAGCGGTTGACCCACATTTGAGAGGTTGGGGATGTATCTACCCAAATAGTTAACCTAGTATCCTTTTCAACTCCTGGACATCTGCTGGTGGTGACAGCTGGTGGATAGCCTCCACCTTGTTTGGGTCAGGCCAGATCCCAGACCTATGAATGAGGTGACCAAGGAACCGCAACGGACTCTGCTTGATGGAGCAATTTTTCTCTGTTGAGCTTGAGACCAGCTGACGTGATGCGCTCTCCACCTACTAATGTCTGTCATGTTCTACCTCTGTGGCACCATACATGAGTATATTGTCTATGTAGGCTCCCCCTGGGCTATATAGTGGCGTATCAGCAGGCTCCAGTAGACTTTTGGGTATGAGTGAACGATAATTTTGCTCACAGAGGATTCTCCTATTTACCGCGGTGTCAATTGGAAACTGGGCCGGCAGAGAGGCCACCTGCAACTCCACATCCAATGCTTAACTGAGCCATCAGCTTTTCTTACATCTCCAATAAATAAAGGTTGGAACTTTTCAGGTTGCTCTGTGACCTCATTTACTGTTTTTTTTTACTCCTACACACTCTGCTCCAATGTCCACCTTTGTTGCATGTGTTGCATGTGGACTTTCTAGCGGGGAAGTTTTCATCTCTACTAAGCCTGACTTTTCCACATTTTCCACTTTGTCAATTTTTTCCCCATTTAGGCTTACTATAGCATTTTGTGAATTTGTTATGCTTGTTTGTGAATTCGTTTATCATCCCAACTGCCTCTTCCTGCACTTGTGAAGCCACCTCTTCAGATTGCCTGACCGTATCCACGGTCATCGTGAGCGCTAAGTCCTTGGTTAACTGCAGCTTACGTGAGACGTATTTATCCAATATCCCGACAACGAACCTGTTACAGATATTTTCGTCTTTCGTTGCGCCAAAGTTGCAATGGTTTGACAGCTCGTATAGAGCTCTGATGAAAGTTTCCGCTTTCTTTCCCAGCCTCTGCACGCACTAGTGGAAAAGTGCTCAGTCGTGAATAACTTGGCACAAAATATTCATCGAACTTTGCTAGCACAAGGTAAAAGTCATCTTTTCTGTTTTCCTCGTCAAAAGCAGCAAAGACTAGTTTCCCATGGCGTGTATGTGAGGCTGCACCGGGACAGCACCATCTTCCTTGTCGAGCTTGGTGGCGGTCTTAAACCTTACAACACTCTGCTTCCAATCCGGCCATTCTCCCGGTTTATCAAAGGAGAAGCTTGTTGGGGGATTCAATTCAGCCATAGCTTCTTCCGTTAACTTCTGACACCATGTAAAATTATAACTCCGTAGGCTTAATACTCTTTTGCTCTGAGCTATTCTTTTATTGAGCACATGCAGTTGTCGGAAGTAAAAACAAAACTATCGCGATTACATGCGAGACCATGGCGAGAGTATGGTGAGATCTCACTCAATCACTGTGTTACTGTAAAACTCATAGTAATGACCAGACACATGACCCATCATTATATGACAAAGCCAATGTGCTTCTAGGTGAAATGACGGTTACGCCCTGTAGTGACACACACATTTTGTCTCTCCAGTCCGTATTGCGCCACACACACACACATTTGGCCTTTTGACGGGAAGAGAGAGGACCCAGACTTGATAGAAAGATGGGTGATGCAGAGAAGCTTGGAATGATGAGCAGTAAAACTGGACCTGGATCAGTCATGGGTCATTGAGTTTGCTCGGCTGCCGTGGGAAGAAATCTTCTATTGGGTTTTCTTGATTAAACAAGTCTCATTTGAGTGTGCTGGTGATGTTGGATTCTTAAAAATTGCATGAATCTGCTGAAAACACAACTGAGCAATTTCTGCTGTTCTCAGCACCTTTCCACTTCAGAGTTCAAAACTCAAAAAATCACAAGTTCTCCTAAGCTAACCTTGTCTTCTCAGTGTCTTCTGGGGTTAGTTCTAGTCCAGCGTTCTTGCTGCTGTTAAAGAGAAAGTTAATATTTAGCTCTTTCGTTGTCATTCTTTATCTCCTGTGGCTGGAGAACATCACTCAACTCCAAAATGTAATTTGGTGAAAGAGGGAAAATCTGCCCTCTCAGTCAGCAGACTTGAAACATGGAACCATAGCTCATTTGACAAGTCTATTCAACTTTTTAAAAGAAGACTCTAACCTCTATGGGTGGATGAGCAAATGAGTTTGTGCAGAAGTCAGCCTGGCACGTCACAGTGTGGACATATATTGATCTCAAGCTTCAGTCTGTCTTCTACATGAGCTTTTTATTATTGTTGATGAGACCTCCAGGGTGCTAATATTTACAAAACTGTAGTTTGATGGACAGCTGGTATTAGGTACAGTCACTGAAGCATAATGCAGCACAGGTGAGGAGGGAGAGCATACATACAGCCATGATGTATTTGAGGTTATAGTGATATAAAACTGCTTCATATGTGACTGATCCAGGATCTGATCCCCAGCTTCACTTTACTTCTCTTCACTGGCTTCCAATTACATTTAGGATTCAAAACAAGATCATCCTACTCATCTACACGGCATTGAGTGGTCTTGCTCCAGAGTGTATCAGTGAACTAATGCCGTATACCTCTGCCAGGCCCCGCGGGTCCCCTGAACAAAGCCTGTTGTTTTAACATTTACAAGACTGAAGACACAAGGGGATTGTGCACTTGCTGTCCTGGGTCCGAGGCTGTGGAACAATCTCCCCCCTGGGACATAGGTCAGCAAACTCCCTTAGGTATTTTAGGTCTTAGCTGAAGACCTACTGTATGTCTTTACTAGTGTGACCTTCCTCCGCAGCACTGTGGAGGAAGGTCTGGCTAGTCCACAGAGCATTCTGGGATGGGACAAAAACATGCTCTGGTTTAGTGGCATTTCTTTAAACCAATCACAATCGTTTTGGGTGGTGCTAAGCGCCAGACGGAGCCCCGGTGCCGCTGCAACATACCCTAGGGCAGGAACTTGTTTTGGTGGAAAATGTGTACATTCAAAAGTTTTTTTAATCGTGCAACAGAAAACTCAGATTGGACAGATAACCTGTCTGGATTTACCCTGCAGCGATCTGAGGAGCAGTTAACCATGGTCCTCAAAAATCCCCCAGAGGTGAGAAAGCCAACACAAAGGAATAGGAAGGGGACGAACACCTGGCTGAAATGAGGGACATAGGGCGGAATTTCCAGTGGTACTTGAACAATCCAGAAAAAATGTCATGTTTTTGTGCTTGAGCCATGTTCTCTATATTAAGTAGTTATGCCTCATTGTTCTGATGTAATGTTTGTGTTATGCTCGTCTTTTGTTCTTTTCACCTTTATTACTTTTATAAAGCAAATTATAAAGATAGGTTTTGAATGTGCTATAGAAATTAAATATTTCATTTGACTTACTTTCCTAGCTTCAGTTGTTCTCATAGTGCCTGCTCGTACATGAAGCTCCCATGTAGTCTTTCCCAGAGTCCTGAGACCTGCAACTACAGATGAGTGTGTGTTCACCTTGCAGTGGAAAATCCAAAGTGTTCTTTATGTGAAAGAACATGGAGCAGGAAAATGTATAAATGCATTAGCCTTCAAGAGCAATAAAAACAACCCTAAGGTAGGGAAGGTCTTTCATATTTGACACACACTGTAATGAGAGGCTGTTGACTGTCCAGACTTGCTTCACTGGAGATAATCTTTCTCTGCTTTAGAAGTCTGCCTTTATTTGTTCTGTTGTATTATTGATAAATCTAGTTTCATGCAAAAAAGGTATGCCTTGTAGGGGAGAAGCTCTTTCCTCTTTGTTAACAAGAGGAACATTTCTCTCTACTCATTTTTCTCACTCAGGGTTTCCGGTGTGTTCTGCTGAAGCGCTGCCAGGGTTGTCTTGTTATGTTTGAAACACATTTAAAAAGCCTAATGAGATGCCTCATTTGACTGTGAGGAAGGAATGGAATATGATGTTTCTGACTGCAATAACAAATTATAGCCTTTTCTATTTTTTGAGCAAAATGAGGCTAAAAGTCGGTTAATGTTTGTATTTATTTATTTATTCCGCGCAGGTCTCAGTATGTGAGGCTCTGTGCAGGAATTCGTGTCATGGAACGCATCAAGTCTGATTAAGAAATTGAAATCATATTTACATGAAACAAAAAGGTTTTTCTGACAATGTACTGATCATTAATGTTCAGATCATTTTGTCCTAACTATTGTGGTTTTTACACTATTGTTTTTGACTTCATCTTTATTAATCAATGTCAATGTCAAATGTATTTATACACCACATTTAAACTACTGTGAGTGACCAAAGTCTGGATCAAAACAGAATATGAAATGCAAAAATTACGTAAAATACATAGTTACAAATAACATGAAACAACAAAGCACAGTTAAAGACATTTGACACCCACACTCAGCCAGGACCAAAGGCCAGAGTAAAAAAGGTGTGTTTTGATCAGGGACTTAAAAATATATTAGTCTGCGCCTTTTGAATATACAATGAAAGGGAGGGAGCATCCTTCACAGAACTCGATCCCCTCTCCTTTTTACACCAATGCCTCATTTCACAACACATGGGAAGAAAGACTTTCCATCTAATCTTATTTATTCTTTCACTAAAGCTTTTGTCACCCATTTTCTTCCCAGGAAGGAGTCAACAGATCGTTTTCAAAGATTTGAGCTGTGCACCCTCTGCTGCCCTCTTCCTGAAACAGCACCTCTGATGAGGCTTTGCCTCAGTGAATGTGATCACACCAGTTGTGTAGCTCTGGTTTAAGGAGAAAGGAAACACACCTGTGCCTGTTTTGACTGCATGGCAGGAATCAATTGATTCAATTTTATATTTTTGCATTATGTACCAGGATTTGATTGCAATGTGCATGTTTTGCATTCAATTGCCAAAAGTGGTGGTGAGGTCACAGAAGGTCTGGTTTACTGTGGCTCCTGTGTCAATATTTGCTCTTGAAATTAAGTTTTGACATTTCTGCGCAGGATGATCTTCCCTGCTGCTAACCTTTTCCTCTGCCCCTTCCTATGCCACCGCCTTTCCTGTTCAAATTTGATGTCAACGTTATTCAACAGCAGCTGCAAGAGATTGTGAAGGTCTAATAAAGCCGTGCATTTAGCCCAAGCATCTCAAGGGTAGTTTTCATGCCCTTTAAAAGCAGCTTGAAGGTAATGGGAGCTGTGAGGTAGACATAACTTAGAATGATGACTTGCAAATGGGTTTAAATAGTAAACAATATTTAAAATAAAAAGTAGACAGAGAGACATGATGAGATGAGGTAAATGATTTGAAACAACAGGATGATGCTCTTTGATTCCCAGGGGAAATAAGAGATGAAACAGCCCTCGGAACTCAGGCTGAAGTTATGTTTGTTTGTTCTGTGGCACTATAACAGTAGTTTAGGGGAAAAATGAAAAAATGAAATAAATAAAAAAATTATGAAGTAGACTCTCTCTCTCTCTCTGTCTCTTCTGTGAGCGTTGGGTTGTTCATTTGCAATCCTGTTCTCTGATCAATCCGCTTCACTCACGAGTTATTCGGAGATTTCTCTAAGCTTCCCATTACTCAAAAGAGATCCACAGCTTCCGGTTTTAAGCAGATTTTAAAATATTATTTGTTCTCAAAGTTCTTTTCCAAACCTCCAGCCAATATCAAGATAAGCTATAGGAAAGAGAGGGATTACATGAAATTAGTAGATTTATTTTAATGCACCTGCAGGAAACTGACTTGCTATAGCAGCAGAGAAAGAAGAGCATAATAAAACTGAGGAAGTCTAAAACAAGCATTTAATTAACCCTTGTGTTGTCTTCCTATTGACTATGAACTTGTCCTTCTGGCTAGGAACTTTTACGGCTTGTTTGTGTGCTTTTGATGCTTTTTTGAAACCTTTTTGTCAATAAACCTAATTTATCTAATTTTTGAGTTAAAAAAAGCTGAAATTAGGAATTACATAGACTAATAGTTGAGATTGAAGGATGTTGAGTTGTTTTTTAAACAATATGTTTATTGAGTGTCATTCTAACCAAGCCATACAGAAATGTAGCCATAGCCTGAAAAACAATAGTGGCAGAAACCAACCTACAAACAGCAATCATACTATAGCAGCACAGAAAAAATACAAATGTATAAAAAACGTAAAATGATATAAAATTAAATAATAAGTATTCGGATCATATAACCACTAGCCCACAGTCGGCTTTATGTCAAAGTTTAGTCAGGATATGTTTTGAAAAAATGTAAACATTTATTTTTCAAATCCTATAAAATTGAATAAAACACCACAAATGCAATGAAGGTAATCATTTCATTTATCTGTGAAGGCTGTTGTGTGGGTTCCATACAACGTACATGCATGCATCGAAGTTAGTTTTGGGCAGTTTGGTTGAAATAAGCCCATATTTCTTAATTTGACTAGAGGACAACACAAGGGTTAAGAAAACATACTGAATATTGAAGAAATACATCATCACAGCCAACTGTATAGCCGGTAGCCAGTCACAGTGCCATTCACATTGCCATGTAAAGATGTGAGGTCAAAGGTTGCCCCACAATAGGCTAGACAATGTGTAGTGGCTGGTGATTGTGGTACTCAGAAACTTAGACTCTGCTGTCTTGTTGACATTGAGCTTTATGTTGTTATCTGTACTCCATGCTGCCAGCATGGTTCAACCAACAACATACTTCGAGAAACAAGGCAGGCTTGCTTAATTCTGCAAGCCTGCCTCAAGCCTCAATACTGCTTAAGATGTTTAAAGCATATCCTTTCTAACCGGGATTTTTTTTTGGAGCTGTGGAGTGAGGTCTGGCAGTGCGAGAATAGGACGTCCGTAATCCACATGCAGATGGGGCAAGGTACCTGCAGCTGTTGCAGTTTACTGTGCAGATGACCCAGGAGGATAGTAGTAAAGGCTGAGGTGAAGTGATAGGTGGTGGAGGGGGAGGTTAATAGCATCGAGTAAAGTGTAATAAAGGGTCCAGAAGGTTCTGTGATAGGTTTGAGAAAGAACAGGATGAGTCTTTTGAAGCACCTTGGGACTACAGATGTCAAAGAAATGGGTCTGTGGTCATTCAGGCACGTTATTCTGACGTTCTTTGGAGCTGGGACAACGACGTTCAGAGATGGACTGATAGCAGTCCATCACTGGTGAAAGAATTTCATTCATCTCACTTTCCTGCTCCTTCTCTGATTTGATGAGGGCATCGCTTTCATTGGCCTTACGTACTCCAGTGACAAAAGCAAAAAAAATAGAATCAAAACAAAAATGTAGCAAGTTCATGGGAGCTACTGGCCATTAGTGATGGTGTTGTACTGGACTACATTAAACCTATATTGAGAGTTTTTTTCTAATATGTTTACCCATATGTATGTAAATTGCAAAGGCAAAATATTAGAAACATCTCTCAATATCATGTAGTCCAGTAAAACACTGCGTATAACTATGACCTTAGGAATTAACATATATCTGAATTTACATATTTCTGACAATGTCAGCCTCCTTAAAGTAGAATTAAAAACATAACAGAGGCAGAGGGAAGTCAAACTGACAAAAGAAGGCAACACAACACCACTAGGTTATCTGACCAGGGTCTAGCACTGATAATCTGAGCAGTCAGTTTTCACATAGTCACAAAACATTCTGTATGTGCAGGAGGGACAGTGACAGCTTTTGTAGATGACAAAATAAATAAATCAAAGATATTTTCACCAACCTTGGCCTACTTCTACTTTAGGCCTTCTATATTTGCGTACAATAAACGGTGGAACTGTTTTAATGTGGGACACATTGTTACATTTTAACACAAGCAGTTATTTTGATACACTAAGTAATTTAATCTCCAAAAACACCAAAACTTAACGTTTTGACTGAAGTCAGCAATTGCAAGGATATTGCATTCTTTTATCCCATAAGATGTTGTAGTCTATGATGTATATAACAGGGAAAACCTCAAAGCAAATGACAATTTCAAAACTCCTCCAAAATGATTTATGCTTCTGACCCCAGTTGAATTTCTGGGGACATGCCCTTTAAAAGATCATGGCCTCTCTCTTTTAATAAAACTACAAGAGGAAAGAAATACAGAGCAGACAAGGGATAGAGGGATGTCACAACCCACAAAGGTTTCACGGCAGTTTTGAAACATTTGGAAAAATTTGCCCATGCCCTTTACAGACTGTGCAAAATTGTTACACACAGACCCACCTGAATATGAACTATAGAGAGAGTCCCCAACCAAAGACAAAGTTAAACAACATAGAAAAATAAACAGATGTTTGAAAGATGTTTTGCACTTATACGTGCACCTGCTGTAGTTTATACTAGTGATTATTTGAAATTCTAAGCTGTTCCATAAGCAGTTAAGCAGCTTTGGTCAAAAAGACTTTTAGTGCAAAATGAAGACAAGGAAAGTGCTCAGAGGGAAACGTTTGAAGGCTGCTGACATGTGAACTCTGTGCGAGGAGTGGGTCTGTATCCTGGCAGGGCAGCCACGTTGAATCAGCTGATTCAATAGGCAGTGATTCATACAGCGCTTAAAGGCTTTTCTTATGATGCCCTTGCTTGTCCATCTATTTAGACAGTCAACCAGGGCTTCATTGCATGAATGCAATTGCTGAAAGGCTTCAGGAAAGCTAACCAAAATCTTTTGTTAGAGAATTGAGCTCATTGTATTGAAAAGTTTAACCCACCGAGTACAGTAATGAGGATGCTTCACGTTCCCAATTGCATCACGTGTTATTACCAGGCTCTGGCCTGTGACAGTAGACTGCCCTCAACCCGCGGAAATCTGGATTTTATTGAAATTTCACTTCAGTGACGGGATGTTTATTTTGGTCAGTGGTGTCATTTACCCTTTGACCCCTCTAGTATCTCTAGCATCCGTGAATACAGGGGAAAAAAGATGATACACTCGAGTATTTGTACATCATACAATATCACAGAATTATACTCAGTAACTGGAATACTGGAATTTCTGCCGCACAGCATAGTTTTGTCATTGATTATATGCCCATTTGCAGCAAAGTAGCAGAGACCTAACTTATTGATATATTTCTATAGTGCTCGATCCAGCTTAATGTTACTACATTTTGCTAGGTGAAAAGTAGCTAATACTTGGTGGGTGACGTTAGGGTTACAACAATGTTCAAAACCTTCATAAAGATGTCACTAGCAAGATTGTTTTGACCTCTATTGACAGCACTGGGCTAACCCATGATTAAGTTTGCTAGATATTTTTTAGGTTAGCATTTTGTTTTCGCCGCATACAGTAAACCGCTCACAAAGACAAACAAATAAATAATAATTTAATTATTTAATTTAATTTTTTTTTTTTAAATAAACAAAAAAGTAAAATTAAATCAGGAGAGAATGTAAAAGCAACAGCAACAAAAACAAAAACAAACGAAAATAAACAGCTACTGTGCTACAGGCTATTGCTGAGGGGGGTATAGTTAGTTGCCTGGACATCAGGGTCAATGTCTATTGGCGTTTTTCCACTGCTGGTAACAGCTCGACTCAACACGCCTTGTCTCGCCTCTACTCAACTCGACCCATTCTACGTTTGTGTTCCATTGCAAAATGAGGAACGTCTCAGCGTGGCTGGTCACCATAGCTACGCGTGATGATGTAATTTTCGATGCGACTCACAACAGCACGTCGGCTACTCGCCACAGCCAGAAGAAAGATTTTGTTTCAAAAGAAGCTGAAGGAAGCCACAAAAATGTAAATTTAATGTAAATGGAGTTTGGGGTTACCGACGGAGTTCAGACGTCGACATGACCATTGTTCGCCGACCCAAAAGGGTAAGTTAAGTTTCCTGGTAATGTTGGCTAAAATTTGCATGTGTTAGGGGCCCCGGTCAGTATTTACTAACGCTATACGCTAGCGTTATATAAAGTACATGAACTTTAGCAACCATGATTACACACCAGCATGTGTGCTGTTTGTGTTTCAGAGCATTCACGCCGCAGACCGTCTGGTGGGCGGCGTCCGACCGGTGAGATCTCTGGTTGTGACCTGCTGGACTTCGTATAATCTTTATGAGAGTCATGGAGAGACTTATGACAACGACTGGGATGCATCTGGGCCAGCAGAGCCGGGGGGGGACACTGTCACAGGGTGCAGAGGAAGAAGACCGGGATGTCCGGGAGGGTTTGATGCGCTACTTGAAAAGCTAAATAAAAACTTTTCTTTGATAACTTGTCTTGTTTTTTTAAAGTAACAGTGTGCAATATTGGAAACGACATAAAGCCCCTAACAGCCCTTAATTTTGAACAGTTGAAAAGTGAGAATAGTGCAGAGAGAAGATAATCTGTTGGTGTCGGTGTCTGGCTAGATTTATTTTTTAAATGTCCATTTGTTTCGGACACACACTCCGCACTCTTGTTTGCTAACAACGCAGTGATCCGACCAACCAGTAGTCTGCAGGTTTCCACGTCACCTTTTGGGCTCGCCTCAGCTCGCTTGGAACCTCGACTAAGGTGGTACTAAAAAAAGTCCCTGGTAGCAGGTCTTAGGGACTTTTTTTTGTAATGGGAAACCAAAAAAGGCGAGTAGAGTCGAGGCAAGTCCACGCACTGGAAAACCGCCATTTGTGGAGAGACCTAACATGATCTAGGAAGGTTAGCCAAATTTGATGGAATTTCCATTCTGAGAAGTAAAGAGAATGTCTAATTTTCTCTAATCTCATAAAATGAAGTGCATCCTTTATCCGTTGAGAGTGTCGGGGGGGGGGTTTCCACCGCAAGAGAATGGCACGTCTTGCTAACAGTGTGAGAAAGGCAGCAAGATCAGAAAAATAGGGCGGCAGTAGGAGGGCAATGGGTAGGACACCAAACAGGGCCAGTAATGGTGAGTTGTGAATTTTGGCTGATGTGATGGCTGAGAGGGAGTCAAAAACGCCTTGGTGACATTTGTCACAGTTTGGATTGATGTCAGGGTAGATACGGGCAAGCCTACATTTAGACCAGTGAACTCTATGAACCACTTTGCACGGTAACAATCCATGGCGAGCACAGACGGACGATGAGTGGACTCGACTGAGGGTGTATTCCCAGGCATGAGGACCTATGTCTTCACCAAACACTGCAGACCAAGCATCACGTAAAGCATCACAGGTTGTTGTCTGACTTTTGAGAAGAGTATTGTACAGTATTAAAATTGAACCTTTAAGACGTGGGTCAACACCAAGTCTGGTATCAATGAGAGCAGGGGAAGGGAGGGAAGAGAAGCCAGGAAAATGATTGCAAAAAAATCCCTGACTTGCAGATATCCAAAGAAATGGTTGGGCTTTAGGTTGAAAACCTGAGTTAGTTGGTCGAAGGAAGCAAATATGCTACTGATGTAAAGCTGCTTTATTGACACATCCCTAGCTCTTTCTCTAACAGGGGGTTAGGATTTACTGGGGATAAGACAGGTGTTACCTGTAGCCCAAATTCCACCTTAACTAGTTCCATATTCTAAGGCAGTTTTTCACTACCACACTACTATAGTGTGCGGTTGGTGACGAAGTCAGGGGGAGACACAACAGGGACATCAGAGAGGAGGGACTACATGAGGCTTCCTCAACCTGTAGCCATAGTGGAGATTGGCTGTTTGTGTGGCACCAGTGCAATATTTTTTCTGTTTGTAGCCCAATTGTAGAGCAAAAAGTTGGGTAGAAGTGGGCCGCCCAACAATTTAGGTTTTTGCGGAATTTCTTTTTTGAATCTTGGGGTGCTTTTGTTCCAAATATATTGTGAGATTAAGTTATCAAGAGAGTGGAAAAGGGTTTGGGAGGAAAATAGGTATGCTCTGGAAAAGATTCAAGAACTTGGGCAGTACTTTCTTTTAATACAATTTATATGGTTAGCGAAAGACAGAGGCAAGTGCATGTATTGGGATAGATTGGCTAAAAGAAGGGAGAAGTTACATTTAAATCATTCTGAAAAGGTTTTTGTCACACAGACACCCAGATATTAAAAGTGCTCCAGAGACGTTCAGAATGTTTGATTTAAGAGGGGATAGGCTGTGGCCGTTGCATTAACAGGCATACATTTTCTTTTGTGCAGATTTAATTTATAACCTGAGATATGCCCAAAGTCCTTAAACACAGTTAGTACAAGGGGAACAGATTTGTCTGGGCATGAATGAAAGACCAAGAGGTCATCAGCGTACAGGGATATCTTATGTTCTATGCCGCCTCTTGAGATGCCCTGCATCTGACTGGAGCTAAGGGCCACCGCTAGAGGTTCAATGGCAATAGCAAACAGTAATGGAGAGAGTGGGCGGCCCTGTCGGGTACCACGTTAAAGGGAGAAATAGTGAGAGTAGTCATTATTTGTGCTGACACAGGCAAGAGTGGATGTATACAAAAGCTTAATGCATAATATAAATGTATTGCCAAAGCCCAAGGGTTTCAATGTGTAAAACTGGTAGGGCCACTCCACACAGTTGAATGCGTTTTCGGCATCCATTGAGATGACCAGTTCAGGGTAGTGAGAGGTTGTGGGTGAATACAGAATATCAAAAAGTCATCTGACATTGTGAAAGGAATATCTGTTATTTACAAATCCTGTTTTGTCTGCAAAAATTATATTTGGAAGAAAAACCCCTAGGTGTCTAGCCAGCATTTCCGTCAGAATTTTGACATCTGCACAGAGCAGAAAGATAGGGCGATAATTATTACAGGACAGAGGGTCTTTATTCTTTTTCAGTATAAGAGAGATATTTGCCTAAAGCCAAGTGAGAGGGAGTGTGCCACTTTGCAGCATTTTATTGACCATGTTGAGTAGCAGTGGGGACAATGTATCTGCAACCGTTTTAAAAAAATTGGCCGGGGAACCCTCAGGGCCAGGGCATTTCCCATTCTGCATAAGCATTAAAGCACACTTAAGTTTGTTTAATGCAAATGGTGCATCCAGACTAGATGCCATTTCAAAAGGTGTTAGAAGGGAAATTTAAGGAACTAAAAAAAGTGTTTGTATTGTGTTTCGCTATTTGGGCACTCAGAGGAACATAATGAAGCATAAAACTTTCTGAACTCGTTGTTAAGGGTTTGGGGGTTAATAGTTGTTCCAGTATCTGTGTTAATCTGGTTAATGTGCCTTTTTGAGGAGGACTGCCGAATTTGATGAACAAGCAATTTACTTGGTTTATCTCCAAACCAGTGGCGGCTCCAGAGATTTTTTGTTGCAGGTGCTATGGGGATGCTTAACACTTAAGAGAAGGTGCTTTGAATTTTGGGGCGTTTCATTATGGAGTTTGCATCTGACCACCCTCTATATATATAGCCTATATACACACGCTTACACGCCCGCATTAATTATACTCGTTCCGCGACTATAAGCATATGTTTGTGTATTCATCACAAGGGCTATAGATACAAAATACATGA
>NC_048419.1:8186381-8193873 GCF_013103735.1 Etheostoma cragini | reverse complement strand
TGGGGGTGCTGGGCGGGTGCTTTGGCTATTATAGGGGGAGCTACAGCACCACCTAGCTCCTCCCTGGCGCCGCCACTGCTCCAAACTCATGATAATTATGACGCCTTTTTAAAAGGGACTCTGCCGTTTCATTGGAGATCAGAATGTCATATTCTGCCTTCTTTGTGAATAGTTCTTTGAAAACATCCGCATCAGGTGTGTCGGCACACTTTGACTGAAGCTCTGCTATATCCTTGGAGAGAGAGACTTTCTTCCCCATAGCAATTTTTGACTGATAGGCAGAGTAAGATATCATTTCACCTCTTAAGTAAGCTTTACCTGACTATCATATAGCTGCTGCAGACACATTTGGATTGACATTAGTAGATATGTAAAGAATCAGAATGTGAATTGTGCTAATAAAAGTGGTGCCAGAAAGTAAATGCAAAATGAAAGTGCCAGGGATACAATGGGATTTTAGGAACATGACGTGACAGAGGAGAGGAGCTTATTAACAGTGAGAAAGAAATCTATTCTATGTGCCATGGACAGGAGAGAAGAATGAGAACTACTTGGTGCTAGGGTTAAAAAAGCGCCAGGCGTCTGAGACAGCATACTGTTCCATGAATAGCTGGATAGCTTTAGATGATTTAGATGGAACACAGGGCCTCTTAGATGAGCAATCAAGCAAGGGGTCAAGACAGCAGTTGAAGTCACCTCTAAGGATAAGATGGTGAGAGTTTACGTCGGGAAGAGAGAAAAAAAGTGTCTTAAAAAAAATGTCATTGCCCAAATTTGGGCCATACACATTTGCCAACAGGTTGTTGGCTCCAATTTTACCCGTAACAATCCCAAAACGTCCATTAGGGTCTGAGATGGCAGTGGACACTGAGAAGGGGATTGATTTATGAATCAGAATTGCCGCTCCGCGTGCTTTGATTGCAAATGAGGAGAGATAAAGTTGGCCTACCCAATTTCTGTGAAGTGATCTAGTGTCAAAAGGTGAGTCTCTTGTAAAAACACTATTTTAATGTTAAGGATTTCAAGATGGTTAATCACTTGGTTGTGCTAAACAAGAAAGTTGAGGCCTTTAACGTTCTAGTGAATCGAACAGCACCACTTGGTGCAGAGGAGGAGACTGTACTTGTCATCAAATTATGGGATTGACTGTGTGGGTGTAGATGTTGCCTCTATGTATGGCCGCGCCCATCCCTGCTCACGACTCAGTGCAGGAGAGAGGATCACCTGTCTGGGTCTAACATTGTGGATCAAAGCAGTAGCACAAAAATAATAGAAAATACACTAACAAAATGCACAATAAAAGAAAACGGAAATAAAGGCTCGGCCGGTAAGTGCCGACGGTCCCCCTCCTTCTGTTGCTGCCTCGTGTGCTGGTGTCGGGACAAACGTTCGGTGTTGTGTGCGGGTCGCTGGATGGTACAGCCAATGTATGTTTGACATGTGCTGCATAGTTCGCCAGACAGCGATAACATTTACAAACTGTCCTTTGTTTTGTCCACACAGCCAAGTCATTCTGCCGCTGCTGTTTTGCCTATATCAGATTTTTTTGCCTATATCAGAGCGTTTTGCCTTCACACGAGTGTTCATTCACTTACTCACATGTTCCACCTGGTAGATCGCTAGTACTGCAATTGGTTTTATTTGTTACACATTGTGTTTTATTTGTATAGAGGAAAGTTTGTCCTGGCCTTGGGTCTCTTCGTTTTAGTTCTTTTAATCCAATGTTTTTAGAAACAACAGTTGCTTAATTTGGTGGTTAATAGGTGGTGACATATAACTATCAGATTTTATTAATATATTGCATGATTTTAGTGTGTTGAAAATTGCATGTGGTGTTTTATCTGTTGTTTTGGTTATATGATCCACCTGTAGTGTTAAATAGCTTAAAAATTCCCAGTTAACAGTTAACTAAACGGAGATCACTCCTCCTGGGCCTTAAATATTTGTTTGTTTTGTTTCCTGTATTGGTTGTATTGCCAATTAATTGTTCTTTTATAGTTATGTTTAAGTAAATGCGTTTTTGATTTAGTTTGTAATAAATCATTTTCCATAGCTTCACATAACCACATCTCTTATGTGGCCTTGCCTGTGTAGTGGGAGTCCCTGTGATTGGTAACAACTGAAGTTATATTTTATACTCTTTGGGTGAAAGTCGCAAGGTGGCGTTGTCGAGTGTTAAATTGCTAAGTTTGGCTAAGCCCTCCATTGGGCCTGGTTACACTAATATCACATTAAGCTGGACCAAGCGTTAGCGCATTTAACATATTGTCAGAGAAGAGGACTAAACTAGAGAGAGCTCACCTTGCCTTTGCACATATTAAAGGCATTAACGGTCACCTTCAGTTTGCATAGATTTGTGTATAGGTCCACTGGCTTATGTTTTTTGGTTTAAGTTCTGTACAAACTTATCAGCCTCCTAAGCAGACTGAATCCATGTCTTCTTGCCGCTGGGGAGGGTGATACGGAGCTTGGCTGGATATAGGAGAGATGGTTTGCACCCGCGCTTGTAAAGTTTCGCAATGGAGTGTTTACACTTTGCTTGTTGCTTTAGCACGTTGGGGCTGTAGTCTTTGAACAGTTGAATCTTGTGTTCCTTGTAGAACAGGTCACCCCGTCTGCGAACCTCACAGATGAGTAGGTCCTTAACTTGGAAGCGATTGAGGCGTATTATGACAGGTCGTGGCCTATCACCCATAGGACATGCTGTGTTTTATGCTGACACCACGTTGTGCTATTTCACGGTGAGATAATTTTCCTTTGGATATTGAAGTGCATAAGTGTTTTGGCATGGCTGATACGTGGCACTATATCCATGGTGTTGGAAGGGGAATTTAATTCTTGCATGTTGTGCTTTGTTTTGCATGATCAAAAAACATCTGCTTTCTTCACAAAATGCACCCTGCTTATCACAGTTATTGGAATACCCATGGTGTACAAATACGGCTTTTGTGTCTAGATTAATGTGTTCCAAATGTTTGTTTTGCTTTGCTGTTTTAGCTTGGTTTACAAGCTAGACAACAGGTCCGTTCGGATCCATGGTCATGTGCCGTGCTGTTGTTTACCTTTGTATTTTCTGGATTTCCCTATGGTCTCTGCATTAAACGTCACAACCCTTTGAACTGTGGGTAATTCCCTTTGGTGCAGTTGATGTGTACTCAAACCCAAAATTCGACAATGTGGACGTTGACAATGATAGCCTTAGTATTTCTTTCAACTTGCTATCAGATTCAAATGGTTTTAGTCAGAGTGTGCATAAGGTCACTCAGTGTTTTAACCACACCCTCAACCTTGTGCTGGCATATGGTAAAGGAACTGAAGATTTAACAGTATTTCCGGCCCTCTAACTGCTTTCGACAAAGGACTTGTCTCCATACTTCTTTTACTAGATTTTCTAGATTTCACTAGACTTAGTGCTGCATTCAACATCATTGACCACACCATCCTGTTACAGAGACATGAACATTTAGTTGGCATTAAAGGAATTGCACTAAGATGGTTTAAGTCCTATTTATCTGATCAATCTCAATTTGTTAATGCTAATGATAAATCCACCAGATACGCTAATGTTAGCCATGGCGTGCCCCAAGGCTCAGAGCTTGGACCGATTCCTTTCACCTTTACTGTCACTTTACTGTATATGCTTCCCTTAGGCCATATTAATAGGACACACTCAATTAACTTTTATTGTTGTGCGGATGACACCCAATTATACCTATCAATCAAACCAGACGAAACCAGTCGGTTAGCTAAACTTCCATCATGGACGACCCACAATTTTCTGATGTTAAACTAAGACAAAACATCATTGTGTCAGGCCCTAAACAATTCTGACCCTAATTATCCAAAGATATAGTTACTCTGGATGGTACTGCCCTGGCCTCCAGCACTACGGTCAGAAATCTAGGAGTTATTCAAAATCCTTCTCCTGAGGATCAGATCTTGAAGAGCTCCTTGTACCTTATTGTCACACTAGAGCACTACACGCCCAGAAAAGTATAATAGGAGCCAGAGCCTTCAGCTCTTGGGCTCCTCTCCTGTGGACCCAGCTCCCAGTCTGGGTTCAGGGGGCACCATCACCACATTTAAGAGTAATCTTAAAACTCTCCTCTTTGATAAAGTTTATAGTTAAGGAGGTGAGGAGCTGCAGCGTCCGCTTACTTCTTTTCATAGCGGTCAGATTACATACCAACCCTTTTTGAACTGCCTCAGGTCTGCCTTGCACCAGCTCTTGATTAGGCATTTATACTGTAGTTTTAGACTGCCCTTCTCTCCTCTCTCTTTCCCTCTATGTGCATCGATGTCCCAGAAATGCTTGTTACTTACTTAGCTGTGGGGAGCTTATTCCCCAGAGTCCTTATGTCCTTTTTTGTCCTTTTTTTTCACCCAGTTTTCCTTGAATTAGGCTAACACCTAAATAATGAATGCAGCTGTTGCTATGGCCCTGGTCTGCAACCTGCCATGCCCTGCAACACCCTGCTACACTCTACAGTGCCCTGCTTATCCTGCAACGTCCAGCTACGCTCTGCTACATACTGCTATGCCCTGCAGTGCCCTTTGATGCCCTGTCAGGCCCTGCAGTGCCCTGCTATTCTATGAACTATTAATACTATTTCAAGTCGTAGTTCCATTATCTTTATTTGTGACTATAAATACCCTAACCGGCAATATAAGACACCACCTGCCAAGGGCCGTGATCTGTCCAAGGTTTCTCCCTAAAAGTCACTGTCGCTTTCTCATTACAAAAAGACTTAAATCAGTGACATACTGGTCTTTTGATTCTGACTCTTTCAGTATTTGGTTTCTGATGACGTAGATTTTGTTGATTTTACTCTTCAGCAGTAGATTTCAACTTGTCCTTTATATCTTCAATGAAGACAAACATGTTCTATTTTCCAGCGTTCATCATCTTCCAGCCCGATAGTGAGTGCATAAAGCTCAAATCTCAGCTTCTAAGTTTCAAGTTCTCATTGCCGAAACCTGTAAACTTGTCTGGTGGACGTGCATAATTCATTTTCCATTTGTTTTATTGTGTTTTATCCTAGTACCATGCATTGATTAGGCTCACACCCCACGAACAGTTATCTCAATCATAAAGTTATCTTGGAGTTATATATCAAATCACTGAACCGCACGTTTCTTTCAATTGAGAACATTGCCAGACTTAGAGCTGTTGTTTTGCTAATCACAGTTTTAAGATGATCATCCATGATCATCTCATGATAATCTCGCATTAAATCATCCCGGCTTGATTACTGCATCTCCATTTTTACCTGTCTCAGCAAGTCGTCCCAGAACCGTCTAAAACTAGTCCAGAACTCTGGTGCAAGGCTGTTGACCAGCTCCAGCAGGATGTTGCACATCACTCCAATCACTCATTACATTGGCTTCCTATCAAGTCCAGGAACCAATTTAAAGTTCTTGTTCTGACACATAAAGCTTTGTATGGTCATGCACCTGTTTATATCTCTAAGCTGCTCCATCCTTACTTGAGTTACAGGTCAATCAGGTTTTCTAACCAGGGAGGAATTACTGGTTGTCCCACATAGTTAAAAACTAAAGGTTAACGTTCCTTTGAAGCAGTGGCTCCGACTCTATGGAACGGCCTTCCTACTGTCTTACGTTCTGCAGTATCTGTTGAAAAAAGACTTGCTTGTTTAAACTCGCTTTTGTCTCATGTTTGTAGCTGGGTTTTTTAGCTGGGATCTTTTCCACTGGTATTTTATTTCTTTTTTCTTGCTTCTGTTTGGATCTTACTGTATTTTAACAATGTTTATCATGTAGAGCACTTTGTGACTTTGTCTGTAAAAGGTCCTATATCAAATAAACGTATTTCAGTATTATTATTAGAATGACACATGTGGTTACTGTGCCTTGCCTGTTGCATTAGACTGCACTACACTGGTGTTGACTGTATGTACACATAGCACTCAATGGCACCAGCATTTTACCAGGAGCCGATTACAGCCAATCAATACCAAAAACTGTGTGTTTTCACTTCATTTACTCTAAGTCTTAATGTTTCCTGTCTCTGTGACAGCCACCTGAGAGCTCATCGAGCTGCTGGTGCCATTGCTGTTCCCACTGGTCACCAACAGGACTCAATACAAATCTGTCACAAATCACTCACCTCTTTGATTTTCACTTGGTAAGGCCTGAAAATGACTTTGATGTAGTTCTTTTTTTCTTTCAACATCGTGTTAATCTATGCTTTTTTTATTTCGACATGGTGCTGAGTCCGGGGAACCATCACCTTATCGTGGTGGAGAGGTTTGTGTGTCCCTATGAACCTGAGGGCTGTGTTGTCTGGAGCTTTGTGCTCCTGGTAGGGTCTCCCATGGCAAAGTGGTCTCAGGTGAGGGGCCAGACAAAGAATGGTTCAAAAACCCCATGAAAGACCGAGGTAGAGAGGGAGTGACCCTGCCCGGAGGAAGCCCGGGGCCCCCGTCTGGAGCCAGGCTCAGACGGCGGCCTCGTCAGCGAGCGCCTGGTGGCCGGGTTTGCCACGGAGCCCGGTCGGGCACAGCCCGAAAAAGCTACGTGGCACCCCCATCTCCATCCCATGGGCTCACCACCTGTGGGAGGAACCGCTGGGGTCGGATGCGCTGCCACATGGGTGGCGGCGAAGGTCAGGGGCCTCGACGGAGCAGACCCGGGCGGCAGACGCTGGCTCTGGGGACGTGGAACGTCACCTCTCTGTGGGGGAAGGAGCCGGAACTTGTGCGGGAGGTGGAGCGCTACCAGTTAGATCTGGTGGGGCTTACCTCTACGCACAGTCTCGGTTCTGGAACCATACTCCTGGATAGGGGTTGGACTCTGTCCTACTCCGGAGTTGCCCAGGGTGTGAGGCGCCGGGCGGGTGTGGGGATACTCACAAGTCCCCGGCTAAGCGCCGCTGCGTTGGAGTTTACCCCGGTGGACGAAAGGGTCGCCTCCCTACGCCTGCGGGTGATGGGGGGGAAAACTGTGACTGTTGTTTGTGCTTATGCACCAAACAAGAGTTCGGAGTATTCGGCCTTCTTGGATACCTTGAATGGAGTCCTGTATGGGGCTCCAGTAGGGGACTCCATAGTTCTGCTGGGGGACTTCAACCCACACGTGGGCAATGATGGAGATACTTGGAGAGGCGTGATTGGGAGGAACGGCCTCCCTGATCTGAACCAGAGTGGTTGTTTGTTGTTGGACTTCTGTGCTAGTCATGGATTGTCCATAACAAACACCATGTTCGAACATAGGGATGCTCACAAGTGTACGTGGTACCAGAGCACCCTAGGCCAAAGGTCAATGATCGATTTTATAATCGTTTCATCTGATCTGAGGCCGTATGTTTTGGACACTCGGGTGAAGAGAGGGGCAGAGCTGTCAACTGATCACCATCTGGTGGTGAGTTGGGTCAGGGGATGGGGGAGGACGTTGGAGCCCAAACGTGTAGTGCGGGTAAATTGGGAACGTCTGGAGGAGGCCCCTGTCCGACGGACTTTCAACTCACACCTCC
>NC_048419.1:8140476-8186281 GCF_013103735.1 Etheostoma cragini | reverse complement strand
GTCCCCTGCTGGAGCTGCTGCCCCCGCGACCCGATACCGGATAAGCGGTCGAAGATGGATGGATGGATGGATGGATGGTGCTGAGTAGTTTGTCTGACAAAGTGACTCTTACATTGTGCATATAATAAAATCTCTTTGTATGGTAAGTGATGTGAAATGAAGCATTCACAGGACAAGCAAAGACCGTCAATGAAAGAGCAAAGGAGAAGAAGAGCACGAGAGTTCTAAAACAATTTAACCTCAATTACGACATGAATTTTGAGTATTTGCTTTACAACCTGATAAAATCTAACAACACGTACAGTGAAAAACATGAACACAGTAATATAAATATATATAGGAGTGCAGAAAGCTGTTTAACCAAATAAAACAACTCTGTCTGTCTGCTAACCATGACTGCAGGCAGATTAGCTTGAACCCACCAGGACCTCTAAAGCTCACTAAGTGCATATTTTTAAGGAGGAGTCATACTCTGGAACTATAACCCTCTGACTCAACTGAGGTGGTGGAGCCCGGCAACCTGAGTGAGGACCGGTGTGTATTGGCTCCTATTTCTGCGCTGCGTAATGAAATTACCCAGATTAAAGATGACATATGAGCCACAATTGATGTCCGTCTACAGACGGTGTACACCGTGCTAAGAGGCAAATTGGCTACAACTAAAAAAGAACTGCAGACTTCCATTATGGCCCAGGAAAAAACCGCGACCTCACATGCTAACACTACAGGATAGTTGGAGAAATCTGCTTCACACCAGTCAGACAATGTCACTGCACTTCAACGTCAAGTCACTCGCCTGAGCTCTGAAGTAGAAAAACTACCTGGGAAATGCGAAGACCTAGAGGGGCACTCGAGGAGACACAACATCCGGATCATCAGAGTACCCGAGGGGACAGAGGGGCCCAAACCGAGGGACTTTATTGCCGGATTGCTGTTTGTAATCGTACATATTTAAACTATTTTCTCTTTTTGTTATACATAGGATGTGCATCCCTACTTTTGGGGAAATCTGACTGCAGTTTTCCCTCTTGCTATAGATAATGTGTGTAGGTATGTATGTTTGTGCCTGGATATTATATTACTACAGCACTTCAACTAATCATATTTTCTTCTCTTCACTAAACTACCTAAACGTTTTGTGTACGTTACCAAGCTATGGGATGACAGATAGGAGTTAGTATCAGGCCACCAGAAGGTGTGGGGAAGTAACTTAAGTTACTGATTCAGTTGTACTTACTTCCTTAAGAAGGCTTGCGCCACATTCACTTTGAACGGGCAAGAGCAGCTTTGTTTTCATTTCTTACTTTGGGGATTGGGCTGACCTTGATAATGGTTGTGGGGCAGACTGGGGTAGAATGGTGGGGAGGGATAGGAAGACCACTCAGTCAAATCCTACACATTGACAACCGCACTGCCATGGATACTGTACCGATCATAGATTCCTGATGTGTGATAGGTTAAACAATGACAGCAGAGAAACAAAGGGTCTTACATTCTCCAGCTGGAATGTACGCGGAGTAAACAAGGGGTAAAGTTCTGGCACATCTAAAGTCTCTGACCTCAGACATTATGTTCTTACAGGAAACTCACTTGAAAAGTAGCTTGCAAGGCAGGTTAAAAGAAAATTGGATAGGGGAAGTTTACCACTCAAACTTTTCATCCAAAGCAAGAGGTGCAGCCATTATACTGAGAAAACACATTTCTTGATAGGTCCTCCTCGAAGAGACTCGCAAGAAATACCTCCTAGTGAATTTTTAAATATGTTCATTAATAACACAAATGTTCTGGATATATCGAGGGCAATGAACCCTTCAAGGACTATTCATTTTATTCACCTGTACACAACTCCTACAGTAGGATAGACTACTTCCTGGTGGACGTCAGACATTGAATCCGAAATATCCCAGCATTGTGATTTCAGGTCACAGCCCACTCACCTTTTCATTGTGTTTAGATCAGGTAGATAAGCCACACACCCATTGGAAACTGAACTCGCGCTTACTCACTGAAAATAAATTCTGCAAGTATTTAAAAGACCAGATTTCTTTATATTTCGAAATAAACGACAACTCTGATACCTCTCCCTCCATCCTCTGGGAAGCATTCAAGGCTTACATAAGAGGTTGTACCATATCATTTGAGGCTTCTAAGTGAAAAGTAAATACAACTAAACTAAAGGAATTAGAAGACCAAATTAAATTACTTGACATAGAAACATGCACACTCCCCCTCTATTATGTTGAACAGGAAAGTAGCAACACTTAAGTGTGAATACAATAAAATGATCCCCACTAAACTAAGTAAAGCATTCCGCTATACTAGGCAAAAATATTTTGAATTTGGTGACAAACCACACAAGCTGCTAGATTGACAACTCAGGAAAATGGAAAGCGACAGAACGATACACAAGATACAAACCCACAATACTGCAATAATGCAATACTTACAAAGCCTAAAGATATCAATGACAAATTTCTTGAATTCTATACTGATCTGTATACTTCAAAGACCACTTCAGACTCTGTAACTATTAATGCATTTTCAGACAGATGTGAGCTTCCCAGACTGAGCGAGGAAGACTGTGATTCTTTGAATTCTGACCTCACAATTGCAGAGGTTCGAGGTGCCATTGCCTCCCTAAAGAGTTATAAGACACCCGGTCCTGATGGACTTCCAAGTGAATTATACAAAACATTCAGTGAAAATCTATCTCCTTATCTGTTGAAAGTATATGAACACGCCCAGATACAGGGTAATCTACCCCCACTCTAACTGAGGCTGTGATCACATTAATTCACAAAAAAGGGAAGGACCCACAGGAAGTAGGCGCTTATCGTCCTATCGCCCTCCTTAATGCCGATGGGAAGTTGTTTGCTTCTTAATAGGTTCAATTTTGGAAGTAAATTCTTGTCACTTATTAAAGTCATTTACAGGAATCCCATGGCTCAAATCCTAACAAACCAGACAATATCCTCCCCGTTTAGCCTAAACAGAGGGACAAGACAGGGATGCCCGTTATCCCCTTTAATTGTTGCACTGGCTATTGAACCTCTAGCCCAAAGTATCAGATTAGAACCCCAGATCTATGGATATTCCACCAAAGATACCAATAATAACATATCATTATGATATCCTGTTATATATAACAGAGCCTGAAATTACTATCCCAAATCTTCTTGAGAAAATCAACCTGTTTGGGACCTTTTTGGGTTATCGGATCAATTGGACTAAAAGCGTTTTAATGCCGGTCTATATAAATGACCTAGCACACCTAGCTCACTTCCCATTTAAGGTCTCCCACGAAAAATGTACCTATTTGGGGATTGAAGTGACAAAGCAGTACTCCTCTCTGTTTCAAGCAAACTTCCCTCCTCTAACAGAGCGATTACGGACTAGGATTTAATTCTGGGATACACTCCCAATTTCTTTGATTGGGAGAATTAATGCTATAAAGATGATTTTCCTCCCGCAACTGTTATATCTTTTTCAAAACATCCTGATGTTTCTAAAAAAATCTTTTTTTAAACAACTAGATTATCTAGTTCCCTTTCTGTGGGGACAAAGGGCTCACAGAATTGGCAAAAAGCATCTCTGTAGACCGAAGCCAAAGGGGGGATTGGCACTCCCAGACTTTTTGCTAAACTACTGGGCCTCGGCAATCAAGATGGCCACCTTTTGGTTGGACACATCAAGGCAAGGAAAGGCAAGGCAGCTTTATTTGTATAGCACATTTCAGCAACAGGGCAATTCAAAGTGCTTTACATAAAATCAGTTAAACAGATAAAACACAAGTACAAACATCTGACTTTCTCTGTATTAATTATCTGACTTTCTCTGTATTAATTATCTGACTTTCTCTCTATTAATTATCTGACTTTCTCTGACTTTCTCTGTAAACTTCAGACTACCTTTCACACTAAATAGTCAATGTTAGTGCTATCCTTCGTGATCACGTCAGTGTCACTACCTTTCACGACTCTATTTTTAGAGACGTTACTTTTTGTCTCTGACTCTTCTTCACACTAATTAAGCCAATATAGTGCTGCCATTCATGTCTATCTCGACACTACACATTCACACTTTTTCTTTAAAGTGCTACCCCTTGAGTCTGACTTTCTTTATTTTATTTATATATTATTAATTATCTGACTTTCTCTGTATTAATTATCTGACTTTCTCTGACTTTCTCTATTTTAATTATCTGACTTTCTCTGTATTAATTATCTGAATTTCTCTGTATTAATTATCTGACTTTCTCTGACTTTCTCGGTATTATTTATCTGACTTTCTCTGTATTAATTATCTGACTACCTCTGACTTTCTCTGTATTAACATTAGGACACATAAAACACAAGAATAAAAGTTACAGTGCAGCATAAGAAATTTAAAGAAAGTTGCAGTCATTTAAAGAAAGGCAGCATCAAAAAGAAAGGTCTTCAGCCTTGATTTAAAAGAACTGAGAGTAGCAGCGGATCTACAGGTTTCTGGAAGTTTATTCCAGATATGAGGAGCATAGAAACTGAAAGCTTTTTTCCCCCTGTTTAGTTCTGACTCTGGGGACAGAAAGTAGACCTGTCCCAGATGACCTGAGAGGTCTGGGTGGTTCATATTGTAGTAGCAGATCAGAAATGTATTTTGGGCCTAAACCGTTAGGTGATTTATAAACTAGCAAAAGTACTTTGAAATCAATTCTTTGAGACACAGGAAGCCAGTGTAAAGACTTCCGAACTGGAGTGATGTGATCCAGTCTCTTGGTCTTAGTGAGGATTCGAGCAGCAGCGTTCTGAATCAGCTGCAGCTGTCTGATTGATTCAATCAATACCAATGTCTGACTGGCTACTACTAGAGTGTGAAGACTGCCACCCGCATTCTATGGCCGCGGTCCTACTAGCTCCGTTTGCGATTAAAAAAACCTGTATAATAACAATCGCATCATACATAGCATGATCCGTACCTGGAAACAAATCACAACCTCTTTTAATCTTATACCGATCTTTCTTCTATTAACCATTGCTAGAAACCCCACATTTGCCCCTTCCAGTTTGGATGGAGCCTTCTCTAGATGGAGTGAGAGGGGTGGCCATTGTGTTAGGGACTTTTACGTGGGAGGCCTTATTTCGTTACCTGCAAATTAGGGACTACGTTCGGAAACACTTGAGAGATTTTGAGACAGATTCACAATCTAGAATAGAGGACTGCCTGAAATTGTTTCCTAACAAGAGTAAACTGATATCCCGCATCTATGACAATCTCTTATTAATAAGCTCCCCATCGACTGAAAATTATAAGCATAAGTGGGAAGAGGAACTTGGTGAATTTATTCCAGATGACTCATGGAAGGAAAGTCTTGAAAAAATACACAATTGTTCAGAAAACACAATGATCCAATTTAAAATTATACATAGGCTTCATTACTCAAAAGAAAAACGACATACTATATACCCAGAGGTGTCACCTTTGTGTGATAAATGCCACTCTTCCGTAGCAACACTTCTCCATAGTTTTGCTTTGTGCCCAAGGATCCAGCCATTCTGGATTGATACATGTAGCATTATGTCTGAGGTCACAAATATTTCAATCAACCCTGAGCCCCTGTTTATCATTCTTGGAATATCGGAGACCTTCAGGAAACTGACTGTGGCACAGCAGTGCTTTCTCTCATATTGTCTTATAATTGCAAAGAGATTAATCCTCTTGTGGAAGAGTATGGCTGTGCCAACCTCTAAGATGTAGTTTGGCAATTTAACTAATACTCTTCATTTAGAAAGAATAAGGTACACGCTGAAAGACAGGCTCAACTTATTTATTAAAACATGGAAACCACTCATATCATACCTGAAAGCCTCAAACCCAGTACAACAATCCGCATCCTAGCACACTATGACAGATGTATTGGTCTTGGAGTGATGGTCTAGTGAGGGAGGGTGGTGATACACAGGAGGGGTTAGATGGGCGGGTAGGGTGTTGGGATAGTTGGAGGGATTGTGGTCAGCCTGGTGATATTTTCGTCACCATTTTGTTTTGTATTGTTACTTCTTTTGCTTTGTCCTGTTTTATTGTTTGTTTTTTCTTTTTTACCTTAAAAAAATGGACTCAGAATGTCTAGTCAAATTGTATGGTGATTCATATTCTTTAATTAAAAGATGTTTGATACTCTGGAACTATTTCTCGCCATGCATAGGGCAGCCATGTCCCCTGAAAATTACAGTTATTAATTATCACGAATAAGTTTGCAATTTAATCCTCATGTTGTCAAATTGACTCGTTTTCAAAATTGACTCGTTTTCAACGTTCTTTTTAACTACCCAATTGTAATTACTCAAAATAACATGATTGATTCCACACAATGCTCTGTGGCAAGTAAAAACCTCTACTTTCATACATTTTGGGGTGTCTTATTCAATTTTATAGCATTTAAAAAAAACATTGAACTGGTTTTGAAATAGTATTGTGTAATGGGTTGGGGTTGTTTTTCCCTCTTTTTTGCCTCCTTGTGTTTGTTTCTTAGTTTTCTCCCTGGTCTGGTGTTGTTGGTCCTGTTCTGTGTTCCCCACAGAGTCTGTATGTTCTGTTTCCTGTTTTGTTTTGGTATTATGGTTTCCTGTCGTGTCTAGTCTTGTCTAGCTTTGCGTCAGTCTGATTGTCCTGCCCCGCCCTAATGTGATTCACCTGATGTCTCACCTGTTCCCTGTTACCTCGTTACGTCTTGTATTTAACCCCTGTGTTTCCTTTGTCAGAGCCTTCTGCCAGTTTTGCCAGTCTACATGATACGTCGCGTTGTCTAGTTCATCTGCCGGCTTGCCAAGCCTGTGTGTCTCGTCAGCTTGTCCTGCCAGCTTCCCATTCCTCCTTCTCCTCCCTGAATCCCAGCTATTCCTTGTGAGTTCCCCCCACCCCTGTATTTCTCCCGTTTTATTCTCGCATTCCCCTGTGCCTGCTTTTTGGACTGGAATCTTTTTGGCATCCTCCTCTTGCTTCTTGTGACTTTGAGAATAAAGCCTTTTTTGAAGCTCCCTACCACTCTGTGTTTGGGTCCTCCTTCCTGCCTCACAATTATATTAAGTAAAAGTTGACATATTCCAGTCTGTGATTATCCATACAGTACATTCCTTTAAGTTTAGTCAAAATAATTCCTAATTTCTCCTCATTTAACTCAAATGAGGAATAATTTTTTTATCAACGATAAATTCCAAAAAATAACTTTAAAACTGAAGTTAATAGTGTTGAGTAAAAAAAGTGACAAACATTGGGGAAGAAAGGGGCAAATGTAAGAAAAAGTTAGACATTGATGAAAAGCCTCAACAAAAGTGTTAATTTTAAATTGTGACGGGAAGACCACACAAGGGTCTGCGTAGATTCTGCATAGGGAGAAGGTCAGGTTGGTTGGAGTGCTCAAACAAATGCAAGACTGTCACCCATGAAACCGCTGTAACAAACATAATTATTTTAACCCAAGCTATCATCTTTTCTTAAACCTTACAAATCATTTCTTTGCGTTAACCTAACCAAGTAGTTGTGTTTGAATTCACGTTAACCAGTAGTTTAAAACTGCAACTGTTTCATAATGTTTGTCGGGCGTGTAATCCAAGAGAAAATAAATTTGCCTTGAAATGTAATTGAGATTGCCGTTTAGTATATATTAATTGCTGTATATCTAGGTAACTTTTTAGAAGACAGGGTTGCTTAGGGACTTTGGATTTAACCAGTGAGATATAGCATGCTAAATAGTCCAATTAGATTGATGTCAATTTAATTTGTATAGCACCTTTCATTACACTTAAAGCCAAAGTAGTTACATTAGATTAAAAGTGCTTATATGCAGGTTTTGCTTCCTTTAGACATAGCACATATTAGAGCTTCTAATAGGTCCAGCTTGTAATTATTTTAACAAAAGTGCTTCTTTTGGCACTGTGAGGCTCAGATTATTATGTCTGACAACATTATGGGAAGAATCCCTTCTGAGAAAGACCTTTAAAACCTCTTTAAGACCTGTCTGTTTAACCAGAAACAGCTCTGAAGTCACTAGCCCTAAACACACCAGACGTTTAAAAAAGCAATACTTTAAGCATGTATAGAGCCAACATATTTTGAAATGTAAATAGGTAAACTGTTTATTTCAACCAAAATTAGAGTTGTGATAGTTGTAAAAGGGAAAGACGACCCAAACAGCATTTCATAGTTTTCATTTTGTTTCTGTTGACTTTAAAAAGTGTATTTTCCCATGCTAAAATTATTGTTTATTAATGTGGAGTTTGGTAGGTTTAGCGGGGAAAAAAATTATTTTAAAAATGTGTTTGAAATAGGATCTTACTCTTTCACTGCAAGGTCGGCCTCCTTAGAAATCCTTCCCGTAATGTTGTCAGACACGTACAATATTAGTCCTGGTTGAAAAAAATGGCAGTTGCCCTTTAACATTCAGTTGTTTTGCTTTCTGACAGTATCTTGCTAGCTAACAGGCATCAGAGTAGTCTTGCTTCATTATTGTTTCCAAATGAATCAGATTGACTTGACTTGTCAAAGCAGAAAAAGCACAGGTTTTACCACTGTAATTACAACAATGATGGCTCCATTCCAGCAATGGAATGAAGTGATACTGTTATTAGTCACATCCGTTTGACAATTGAAAATGTCTGCAGTGAGCAACTTCTTCTTTTGCCGTTGCATTGGAGCATAGCAGCATTATTTAAACTTTTCAGTTTATTATCGCACCCTGCCTCTTCCTCCACCCTGTCCTGATTTATACTATCCTCCATCTCTCATCTCTGCAGCCTGACTCAGCCCTGCTGTTCTCCTCGGCCCACTTTCCACACAGCCTCTGAGTGTAATCTCATTATCGACTTGCCAGTGGAAAGGGGATTTACTTAATGTATTTGAGTAACAAACTACCAGAAGCTTAAAAACACTGTCTCCGGGGTTTCAGGGGGTTTCCTGGCTTTTATTTTTGCATTGTTTCCCTAAACCATTTAATAGCTAAGCCTGACTCCCATACTTTCGGTATCTGATGCCTCTGTGGCAGCCAGCAGCAAGTCATCGCAGGAAGATGAAAGCAAAACCTGGAAAAAGAAATATGAAGCGATTAACTATAGTCACTTTATTCGCAATTGGAGTGACGCGCATCCTCCAATGCAAACCCTGTTTGGCAACTGTCAAATGACTGTGATGAGAGATGATGAGCTGAAAGTTTTATTAGTGTGTGTGTGTGATAGTTCATGGGTGAAAGGTATGCTTGTTTCCAGACATGAGCGCTAGATTCCAGTCTCAGCCGGATCTGCAGAAAAGCAGATCACTGCAGAGACGCCTTGACTAAGGGGATTAGAAGGCGAGGCACTGCCCGGATATCTTATCTCTCTGCTTTTAAACTGGATGCCTAATTGGCCCGTCTGTGTGTGTTTTCAAAAATGCATTTGTGGATTCACCATGTTTTTACAGTTGGTGGTGGGAATGTGAACTTTTGCTTCTTTAAAAAAGAACATGCGATAAACAGATTAATAGGATTGCAACAATTTCCAGGGGCACAACTACCAGGAAGTGATGTGTTTTATACAGAAGAGGAAGAACTGGAGCATGAGCAGTGACAAACAAGAGTGCAAATCAGTAGAAGACACCACAGTGCCTAAATGATAAAAACACTCTGTATATTTCCACAGCAACAAAGCACCAATGGAAACTATGGGTAAACAGTTCCCTGCATACTTGTATGCTGTATTTCAAAGTCTCCGACATGATTATAAATGTGACACCAAAGGCTCACAGCACATAAAAAGGAGAAAAAAAAGAAATTACAAGTTGTCAATAAATAAACTGCCCAACAGAGAAACCTCTCCGTTGAAATCTGTTTACTGCGATGATATCTAAATATTCCTTATTCATTTTCATGCTCTAGTCTGCAGTAAACAGGATTTAATAAAAAATAATTTTATATTGGAAACTGCCTCGGAAATTGTAGGATATAGCCCAGTTATCCTACAAAATATGGTTTTAATATTCATCATTTTGTGGGCGATTTTTATGGAACAATCTTTTAGGACAATGCTTGCTCATTTTATTGTTGCTTTATCTGATGATCCTAAAATACTAATACTTACAGAAGTAATCAAAGCCCACCATGCCATCCAATAGGAATTTAAATTAAAATGAATTACATTTTCAACTTTAATAACTCAAATGTAACAAATTGTGAAATAAAAAAGATGCCTTTTGTCCGTGTTGAAAGATAACTTTTAGCTCACCTAAAATACTGTTTGTTTTCATTATGATCTTCACATATCCTCTAGGATGCAAAGACCCTGGGAATATGTAACAGCAGGTGGGTTAAATATTCACTTAGATTAATAGTGAATATGTGTTTCTTTACTTTAGTTGCAGGTGTTCTAGAGAATATATCTGTATACTAGTGTATTTATATGCTATGATATCTATGCTTATATATCTATATACTAAGTCTAGTATGGATGTGTTATTTAATCTGCTATAGATAGAGGGTATAGAAAGAAGAAGAAAGGGAAGAAAAGAAACAAACAGTGTAAATGTGTTATGTATGCATCTCTGTCTATGATGTGTAAATAAGTGAAGCACAAGATTTTGTTTTTACTAATGGATAAAAGTAGGGGAAAGGGGGTAGGACCTGATAAGTTGTTTATCAAACTTATTCCTACTCCTTTTTGAACATGGGAATTTTTTGCTTGAATGATTTTCGATTTTGGAAGATTGTGCTGAGAAGTACATGGCCTTATTTATCTGTCATTTTAATTATGTATGCATGAATGTATGCATGTATATATATATATATATATATATATATATATATATATATATATATATATATATATGTATATGTATTTTTTTGTTATGTTTTACAAGTTCAAATAAACTATTAAACTATTGGAACTCTGAGGACTATGTTTCATTTCAGCTGCTCAGTGAATTGGGATTCCACTTTCACTGATTATGCACCAGAGGGCACTCCTGCTTAAGCTTTGAAGATAGATGGACCAAGTTTACACAAGGCACTCACAACATACACCTGGATCTACCTCATGGGTAAATGGACTGTATTTATATAGCGGCATACGGTCTTAATGTGCTTTAATGCTAGTTCAGACACCACTCACCATTCACACAAATTAAAACACTGTGGCTGAGGCTGCCATACAAGGTGCCACCTGCTCATCAGATAAACACTCACACACATTTACACTCCGATGGCGCAGCATCAGGGTCATCTTGGGGTTCAGTGTCTTGCCCTAAGACACTTTGACATGTAGATTAAAGGGCCAGGGATCGAACCACCAACCTTCTGCTTTACCACATGAGCCACAGCCGCCCCAAATGTAATGTCATAGTGGGGGGTCTGGGTATCATTTTCAGCGTCAAAGTATTCATTTCCTGCAATCTAACTTTTTTGCACCAATTTACAGTAGAAATACTTTAAATAGCCTATGGGAAGAAAAAAACACAGATGAATTGAACATAAACCATAATTATAACAATTGTGAAATACTGAGATATGTTAAGGTAAAATAATTGTGTTACATGCATTGCACATTTTAAAGTAGGATCTTTCTTAGTGGGTGTAATGCGTGTACCTGCGCCCCAAATCTTCAACTTAACTCACAGATCGAGTAATCTTGAAATCTATCATTTATTTGGGTTACGGTAACCACCATGAACTTCTTTGACTTCCTTGTTCTGTAGTAATGGGGAGATTAAAACGGGCAGTGATGTCTTTAAAGCAGAGATACAACACTCCCTGTCTTATCATTATTATGATCAAAACCAAGACTTGTGTGTGATCTGCTCTGAGGTTCTTTAACTTGGTAGAGAAGATCTATGCAGACCCACACATGTTCCACATCCATCAGGGAGGAGATTCTAACTGTGTAATGAAGGTTATGTTGTTTTAAAGATAGTGAGCATCACAATGCAGTAGGCACTTTCTCCCATGAATAGACCCACACCGCATGTGGAATGCAGTGAGATGATGACTGTTGTTTTATCTGGATTGGTTTAGCTATGTTTATATCAAACATGTTTACAAAAACATTCACATGATCTGAGATGAAACATAAAAGAACTGTATACTGAACTTGAACATGAAATCATACAAATCTTTTGGGGCATTGTAGACCTTTATTAGTAAAGGACAGCTGAAGACATACTGTAAAGGGGGATTGACACGCTGTTGCATTGAGGAGTACACCTATTAAGAATGATACTGTATGTCTTATTTTTACAGAGTGAAGGTTCAAGAGTCCTGGAATTCTGAATAAAAGCAGTTATATTTGAATTATGTTTCAATACTCAATTTCACACTAAATATGTGTTGTTTACATTGTTAATTTTGAAGAATCTTTTATACACTCACATAAAGTGTAAAGTGTAATTAAATTGAATTAAAGGATTATTAGGAACACCTGTCAATTTTTCATTAATGCAATTATCTAATCAACCAATCTCATGGCAGTTGCTTCAATGCATTTAGGGGTGTGGTCTTGGTCAAGACAATGACCATGTCAAAATGGCAAAGAAAGGTGATTTAAGCAATTTTGAGCGTGGCATGGTTGTTGGTGCCATACGGGGCGGTCTGAGTATTTCACAATCTGCTCAGTTACAGGGATTTTTACGCACAGCCATTTCTAAGGTTTACAAAGAATGGTGTGAAAAGGGAAAAACATCCAGTATGCAGCAGTCATGTGGGCAAAAATGCCTTGTTGATGCAAGAGGTCAGAGGAGAATGGGCAGACTATCAAGCTGATAGAAGAGCAACTTTGACTGAAATAACCACTTGTTACAACCGAGGTATGCAAAAAAGCATTTGTGAGGCCACAACAAGCACAACCTTGAGGCGGATGGGCTACAACAGCAGAAGACCCCACCGGGTACCACTCATCTCCACTACAAATAGGAAAAAGAGGCTACAATATCGATGAACTTACCAAAATTGGACAGTTGAAGACTTGAAAAATGTTGTCTGGTCTGATGAGTCTCGATTTCTGTTGTGACATTCAGATGGTAGAGTCAGAATTTGGTGTAAACAAAATGACAAAATGGATCCATCATGCCTTGTTACCACTTTGCAGGCTGGTGGTGGTGTTGTAATGGTGTGGGGGATGTTTCCTTGGCACACTTTAGGCCCTTAGTGCCAACTGGGCATGGTTTAAATGCCACGGCCTACCTGAGCATTGTTTCTGACCATGTCCATCCCTTTATGGCCACCATGTACCCATCCTCTTATGGCTACTTCCAGCAGGAAAATGCCACAATGTCACAAAGCTCGAATCATTTCAAATTGGTTTCTTGAACATGACAATGAGTTCACTGTACTAAAATGGCCCCCACAGTCACCAGATCTCAACCCAATAGAGCATCTTTAGGATGGGGTGGAACGGGAGCTTCATGCCCTGGATGTGCATTACACAAATCTCCATCAACTCCAAGATGCTATCCTATCAATATGGGCCAACATTCCTAAACAATGCTTTCAGCACCTTGTTGAATAATGGCCACATAGAATTAAGGCAGTTCTGAAGGCAAAAGGGGGTCAAACACAGTATTAGCATGATGTTTCTAATAATCCTATAGGTGAGTGTAAATTAACTTCTTAAATCTCTCACTATGTCAAATCTTCTTCTTCCAGTACCCTGTACAGGTTGATTGCAGATTTAACTCCTAAATGTGAGTCGAGTGCAGATGTGAGTCACTAATGCGTCACTTTGCGAAAACTAGCATACAAGATGCTAACAAGAGACTTCTGTAATATCAATACAGGAAAAATTGACCTACCTAACAAGGTTGGTTCACTTCAGGCTACAAGCTAGCAATCAAACACAACAAAGGCTGTCAGTTAATGGTGTTTTGAGCTAACGTTAGCAATCAAAAATTCAGAGACTGCAAGCTTAGCTAAAAGCTAAACAAACAAAATCCTCAAAATCATTAAACAATCCTAGAGAGCTACAACCTATTTGAAATGACTGCCAGCTGAGCTACAAGCTAGCTATCAAACACAACAAAGGTTGTCACTTTAATAGTGTTTTGAGCTAACATTAGCAATCAAACAATCATAGATAGCTAAAATGGTTGTGAATTTATTCCCATTATTCCCTCCCATTGCCAGACCTTCCTCCACAGCACGGCAAAGGAGGGTCTGGCAAGTCCTCACAGCATGTTGTGAATTTGGACTTTGTTAATCATGACTCTTGAGTTTGATTTTCATCTTGTATAAAGCGTCTGAAAAGCCAAACACATCTGAGAAATCAGCAAGAAAGATTACTTAGCTCTTACAGTAATAAATGTCAGGATATTATTTGTAGTGGCAAATTGTCTTCAGATTGAACAAAACAAACTAAAAACTAAATGTTCAACAGCCACTGAGGCACCAAAGGAGTGAATCTTAGGCAGAGATGAAACTTTCTTTGTCCAGGCAGAGATGGCATTCTGTAAGGTTTATTAATCAAATTTTTCAGCAATACAAACATTTCACAAGGAGGATCAATGGCGCCTCTAGGCTCTGTAACTCTGTGACCCTTTAACTCTGCCCTCCCCGGTGTCTGCCTCCCACATACCTGTTCACCCATGCATGTATGTAGAGTGCACCTGATGGCTAAGGCTGCCTGGTACCATCAAAACAAAAGCACTAAAAATAACCCAAATAAAAAACTACAAATAAACAAATGTATGTAGCTGTATAATTCAAGCAAAACTGAAATTAAATAAATCAAATATTAACAAAAATAATGCAAAAATAATGAATAGCTCCAACATTATTATTATCTGCAGATTTTTTTTAAATGTTTTGGTTTTATTCATTTTCCTTGGCAGAGAAGACAGATTGAAATGTAACAAAGATGAGAATACCTTAACAGACTATAAGTTCAGCTAAGAAACATGAAATATCAGTAGTTACAGTACATTTTATCTAATTAATGGTGTATGCTGGACAGGTATTGAGGTTGCCACATACCTGACTGTGTGTCTACGTGAAAAATTTGCTTCCATTTTTTTTCAATATTTCACTTAGAACAGCTCTTTATTAAGATAACACAATCACTATCCAGAATGGTAAACTTAGGTTAACCCCTTTATAATTTTAACAGTTTTATCCCTAATAACTGGGGCTGAGTGTGTGTAAACATGCATACAATACCTCTTTTTTACCCTGAATAAGATGTCTAGCAATTAAAGAAGCCTCCAGTGTTGTTCTCGTTATAGAGCTGATGATAAAATGTTTATGCAAAGAACATATTTTCACTCAAGTAGTACATAGTCTAGGAGGAAGTGAAGGTGAGTAGCTTTAATAGGCCCACTGCTTCCTCACAACTGTGTGGCTGATTGTCAAAGGACTAAAGCAACATGCTGACAGCCTCCTTGAGAGCTAGAAACAATTCATGCAAAAAGATTCTGTAATGTGAAGCAGACTAGGCTATGGTTTGGAAGGGGGTCGTCTGCAGTTTGTCAGGGTAGATGTGCATTAGGGCGGACTAAGAGAGCACTTAACAATACGGAGAGGGTTGGTCTGAGGGGGGCTGGTCTGAGCAAGGGCGCAAAACGGTCTTGGAATAAGAGCACAAAAGCAGAAGAAGTGTCATTTTAGTGCTGTTCCTACCCTACATGGTAAGCCTTATAGCGTTTTTTCAGTAAGAAGGAGGACATAAAATGATCCGTCCAACAGGCCCTTATGGATGTGGCCGTTTAGGCTGGAGGCAGCATAGGTTTTATTACCTGGCTCTGCTAGTGGACAAACATAAGCCAGACCATGCTCCAGGTGATTGTGTTGCTGGCCAAGTCGCTCCAGTCTGGGCCATTACAGATAGCTCTGCTCATCCCCATGTGGGTGTCTGCAGCCTGTATCGACTCCCCTCCAACGCATAATTCCATTAATCAGTTCAATTTCCCTGTGGGCAGTGGTTTATTTCCGTCATCAAATGCCTGATGAAATCTTTAGACGCTGCGTATTAGGGAACCATCCCTACAAATAGCTGATAGTGTTAACCAGTCACAAGCTGCGCCGAGGCATCGCTCAGCTCTAATTTGAAAGGGAGTGAGGTGATAATGTGATGTGTCATCCTTTTGTGGGTCTGCATTAATGGCGCCAGCCAAGATGGCAATTGATGGCAAATCAACTTCTTCCAGCGGGAAGGCAACAGAGGAGGGAGGGGGCCTCGGGTTGGAGGAGAGCAAAAGAACATTGACTGGAAAACTGCAGAGCCACAGCAGCCTTTAATCCATTACTTCTTCTGATGGGGAAGGTTTGAATCTTAGCCGCAGATAGCATGTGCATTTCTGACTCTCTTCTCCCTCGTGCTCTCTCTCTCTCTCTCTGGCTATGCTCTGGCTGTTACTATGAGAGCTGAGAGAATTGTTGAGTGGCTTGATTTGTGATATCCACGATTAATGCTCCTACTTCATTCTTGTTTTGTTCATTTGCAACTCTCAGTAGAGGGAAGTTTGAAAATCTTTAACAAGGCTGTATGAACATGTCGAGGGTATACAATCTTGGAAAACACTTCTTATGCTATGTCAACACAGCAAGTGTATAATCACCGTAAGGGAACAGGGGTTAACCATCTCAACAAAAACTGCCTCTAAAATCATCTGCCATTCCACACCCAATCGCTCAGACACAGAGCCACCCAACACCTAGCACTCACGATGAAATAACACTGATTGCCCACTCAATCAACACTCGACTAACACTCGTTAACACTGAGAAGAGCTTGCTTCAGCCGGAATTTGGTCCCTTAGCAGCTAGCAGCTCTGAACAAACTGCCTCACTGATAATGTTGTGAGCTGAGACAATGGAAGAAGCATTGATGTTTTTCATGAAGATTTTATTTATTGTCTATATCTGTATGTCTCTGTGTACTGGCTGTGTAAACAAATCTCCCTCTGGGAAAATTCATCTTAATTTTGTTTTCAATGTACCACTGGTGGTTCGAAATTGGAACGCACCATAAAAGGACGTTATTACTTGCATTAAACCGTCATAAACACGCTCAAGTCATACATCATTAGAAAGCTTAAAGTCTTGTGATTCCATTAAGCCCCCGCACAAAGCATAAGGTGACTCACAACAGTTATAATCAGGTTCTGAAGTAAAGAAACACAGAAAGATTTGAGTCTAATCGAGTGGGTGTTTCCTACCTGTCTCCTCGTGTCTTTAATCACAGCGGTGAAAGATCGGCAAAAACTTTGTTTTCCTACATGGCCAACCCTCCAAGGAATTAGAATATCCAAGCCTTGTAATCCATAATTATCTGGTCCCCTCACAATCTTGTAGTTTCTGGCCAAGTTTTGACGTAGAGAAATCTAGATAGTGCATAATTTCTCGGTTTTTATCGCTTGTAACTTTTTCCCTGTGCGGGCTAGAAAGAAGGTTGACACACCATTAGAATGTGCGGCGTGTGCAGATTCCAATGAACCTTGTTCCCAGCCAATAGCATCAGCCTATCAAGAGATACACTCAAGCTAAGCCAATAATATCGCACAGTCCCCATTGGGCCCACGTGGGAAAGATTGACAGTAGATCCGACCACTTATAAGATAAGGTCATAAAACTGGCATCCCTGTGTAGCCAATAAGAAGACGAGTTGATTGATCTCAAACATGGCCATGGAAAAACCTAACCCTGTGATGTCTCAAGCTGTCTCAAAACAAAAATATGGCATTCTTATGGCATTTCGACATTTCATCAAATTATGATTACTTATTTCTATAAATCTATGTATGTACTTCTTTCAGACATATCTGTGAGTGATGTGGATGTGTTTTTGTATTTCAGAAGTATTGTATTTTGCACTTTTTTGGCTTTTTTAGAAATAAGAAATAAGACAAACGCACAGACATATCTGTAGAAATACATCCATATAAAATCCATTTTATAAGTCATTTTTTTCTGGATTTTTTCTGTTCTAAGTTGAGACATGTGGCCAGGGTACTATTTTAGTATGTAGCCCATGTGATATGCTTACAGTAGTGCTTTTTATTAATTTTTCAGATGATTTACTTGGACAAAAATAGAAATTCTATGTTCTAACGTCTGTAGCTCTGTGTCAGTAAGGCCTAGTGTCACACTGCCACTAGAAACAACAAGTTAAGAGTGTTAACTTCCCAATGAACTCAGGGTCATCCCAGAGGGCCAAAGCATGTGGAAACTGCAGCACTTTTTTAAGGGTAACAATTTAGGCAAGAAAATCATATATTTCCAAGTGGTTTTCAAGAGGTTAAGATAAATACAGTACATATAAACATACATTATATACATAAAATATACAGTTTATTATTTATTGTATATAGCGTATATAACCTGTTATGTGTAGACGGCTGAATTACGACGCATGTGAGGTGGACGACTGAAAAAAAAATGAACAAAGCAACAAATGTAATCTTGATTATTGTCAGATTTTAAATGACATTCATGGATATGTTGACACTTTTGATCTCAGAACTAACTATTGTTATGACTGCAGTTGCATGTTTTCTTTAGCCTATTTATTTGTATGATACAGCTGCAAATAAGTATTTGAACACCTGAGAAAATCAATGTTAATATCTGGTACAGTAGCCTTTGTTTGTAGTTACAGAGGTTGAACGTTTCCTGTAGTTTTTCACCAGGTTTGCACACACTCCAGAAGGGATTTTGGTCCACTCCTCCACACAGATCTTCTCTAGATCTAGGTCAGGTTTCTGGGCTGTTGCTGAGAAACACGGAGTTTGAGCTCCCTCCAAAGATTCTCAATTGGGTTTAGGTCTGGAGACTGGCTAGGCCACGCCGGAACCTTGATATGCTTCTTACAGAGACACTCCTTGGTTATCCTGGCTGTGTGCTTTGGGTCATTGTCATGTTGGAAGACCCAGCCTCGACCCATCTTCAATGCTCTAACTGAGGGAAGGAGGTTGTTCCCCAAAATCTCACAATACATGGCCCCGGTCATACTCTCCTTAATACAGTGCTGTCGCCTTGTCCCATGTGCAGCAAAACACCCACAACGCATGATGCTACCACCCCAATGCTTCACAGTAGGGATGGTGTTCTTGGGATGGTACTCATTATTCTTCTTCCTCCAAACACGGTTAGTGGAATTATTTGGAATTATGTGGAATTTCTCCCATGACTCCTCTGGATCATCCAAATGGTCCTTCGCAAACTTAAGACGGGCCTTGACATGTGCTGGTTTAAGAAGGTGAACCTTCCGTGCCATGCATGATTTCAAACCATGTCTTAGTGTATTACCAACAGTAACCTGTTCACCTTTTCTGTTTAGATATGAGGTTGTATTTCCTGCCACAGCTACGGCCGCTAATTTATGAAACGCTCCTGAGGGTTACCTAAGAGAAAAGGTAGTCTCGCTTTGCCAGACCTTCCTGTACAGTAATGCATAGGAAGGTATGGCTAGTCCACACAGCCATATGCGGAGGTTGCGGGGTGGCTGAAACAGGTAATTGCATTGTTTCAAAAATTAGTGAAATGCACATCTGGCATGACCAGATATTTTATAAATATTTTAAATAACAGAAAACAACTTAATGGTGGTAGGTAATGCATGTATTTCATGCACTACTTTATAAAAAACTTTTTTTTCAGGGCTCTGGGTTATGTGACAAGTGACAAGTAGCTCTCACCTGAGACCATTGTCGACGCATGCAGGACGCAAAAAACAAAAATCGCTGTTGCACTAGACTGGGCATCTTGCTGTGCCAACGTTTCAATAAAGGTTGCCTAAATGCCATGTATATACATTTGCTGTCAGCTTACTAATTGATTGCACGTTTTGTGTAGATTTGGACTTGCATATGTTTTCTTCAACTTTGTTTAAACAGCAAAGTGGAGAGGCCTCCTTTACCTGTTTGGAGCTGGCTGGTGAATGTGACGCGTGTAGGCCTTGCTGGATACATCCATTTTTTGTGGATCTACTGATCGCTGTGAATACCTTTTTTACACGACATTGGATTACGGCAAATTAAGGATCTTTTTTCTTGACGTGTCATAACGTTTTATGGTGTGATTGCGTTTTGTTTCTGCGTTTGGAGAGGCCTCTCAACAGACTTTAAGTCAAACCCTGATTGGTCGCTGTTTCACTTTGGATGAATTAAAGTGCCGAGGCATCGGTCTGTCTATTGCATTCCAAGACAGCCATGCCGCTAATGGATTTCATACGGGCAAATTATCACACAAAATGTTACAATGTAATTTAAAATCTGCTTTAAAATAAACCTGAACGTTTATTTAGCATGTTTCTTTTGTCCATATCTGCTTCTGCTGTGTTCCCCAAGTAGTAGGACAGAATAGAATAGAATGCCTTTGTCATTATGCACAAGGTACCTGTGCAATGAGATTAAAGGTCTCAACTGCTACAATACTTTTATGTTTTTTGCTTAAATGTCAAACTCCGTTTATGCACACAGCATTATGGGACGGGAGAATAACGTGGGCTGGTTTATCAGCATTTCTTTAAACCAGTCTCACTTGGGGCCGCTGCAAAATAGCCTCAGGAAGGAACCTTGTTTCGTTGAAACTTGTTGTTTGTTCAAAAGTAGTTTTAGTCGTGCGAGAGAACACTCAGATTGGACAGAGAGTCTGGCTAGCTGTCTGGATTTACCTTGCAAAGATCTCCACCAGAGGTTTGAACACCAACACAAAGGAAGAGGAAGGTGACCGACGTTGGCAAAAAGACCATTGGAAATTCCTGCAGCACTTAAACAACTCTGGAAGTGACACATCATGGATATAGACTAGAGAAAAGGAACAAACAATGGGTTATTGTGATTTTTGGTCACTTAAAAGCAGAGTTTCTTCTCTATACTTTGTCAATCACCAGCTAGTAATCTATGACAGGAAAATGTACATAAAATATTAAGTTAAAGTACACAATGCAGGAAAAATACTCACATTTTACAATCTAGAAACAATCAAAACCGTTTGGTCAATCAACTCACTCAAGTGTGTACTCGGCTAATCGGTGGTAGTGTGTGGTGTAGTTTAATTAATAATTAAACATATTATAAATGTGTTAAGAGCAGACAGCGCAAATCAGAATATATCAGGTGATAATCCAAAATGTAAATAGTCATGAAAATAAAAAAAACGCATTGAATGAAAAGGTGTGTCCAAACGTTTTGCCTGTACTATATATATACGGTAGTATATACATATATATAGACTTGACTTATTACTTTGGAAGAATATGAACAGAGTTTACCGAGTACCATGGTTTTTAGCTCACATGGTTGGAATACTTTACATAGCTGCCAGCTTCTTGATGAGATGAAGTATTGTCCATCTGTTCTTTGTGATTAGAATTGGACAAGTCCAATCACAGAAAAATGGGACAACAAACTCTCAGAGCATCCAGCAATTGGACCGTAAAATCTGCATTATTATATACACAGCTTCTTATCAAAAAGACCCACACTTCATACAGCTACCTCCAGCCTTTCCAATGTACACACTAGCACCTTATTTCCCTATGAGAGGCATCTTTATAATAGCCAATTGTTTCTCCATCATAACAAACGCAAAAACCTCAGCCAATAAAGGAATGTCTGAGTAACCCTATGCACATTTCATCACACAGCTGCACTGAGTGTTCCCACAGTATAACATTACTGATAGGCAGGCTTCAGAGATGAAGAATGAAAGTAATATGCACAGGTCCTGACCTTAATTTGTACATACATTCTACTGCATTTACACAAAAATCTGGTGGGGGGGGTGCAGTCCGGGCTTTGCTAAGATTCTCCTCTTTGCCAGCTCTACACTGTAAAAGGCAACAGCTGTTCATTTGATGCCGCCTGTACCTTTGTTGACCCCATTTCCGTCTGCGCGGTCGCTGAGACAGTGGAGAAATTAGTTGTATTACCCACTCCCTGCCGCGGCAGGTCTAGCTGTGATTCTGCCCAGATTCTGTCCATTACAGTTGCCCCTCTGTCTGATTAGCCCCAACACACTCACTAACATGCCAAATCACTGCCTCACTCGGCCACCGCGAACCTCCACCCACTGACAAGCAGACGGAGAAAACGGCAACTCCAAGGCACATAAGCAGAAGTGTGGATGACAAATGTGCTAAATGCAGAAAGCAGAATCAAGTTGTTTTGTTCCAGAACAAATGTCTGGGAAACAATACATTTGGCATTTAATTGGCAGTGTGTCCGCAAAGAATTTTGACATATTAAGAGAATGTCATTTATGGAATCCAACAGCTGTAGCTTTTATCTTTAGAGATAATGTCTGGTTTAAATCTTCATTTTTTTAAAAAGGATGGCATGCAGAGAATAAAAACCCACCTAAACTCTCTTTGAATACATCATACTAAAGTATCAAGCTGATGCAAGTTGTAAGGGGTTTCTGTAGAAAAACTATCAAATTATTTTGTGCTGATATGTTGACAGGTTTGTCCCCCTCTTCGGAGGAAAACTTTTTAAGAAAGAACGATATTTTTAACACAAAATATGTTACATTCGGATTTAGATTAACATTACTACATTTACAGCACATGTACTGTTGTCCTACTGTAACCATCCACCCTATTTTAGTGCGGCCCTGGATCCATATAAGTGCGGTGGGGGGGGATTAAACAATTGAGCGGAACCTTCTTTGCTGTGTCCACCTCAATACCATCACTTAGGCAGGTTCATAAAGATCTCAGGCTTATCCAATAATATTAGAGAGATAAACGTTTTTTGAGATAGCACATGCTATTTATGAAGCAAATCTGAGGTAGTCAGAATTTTCACCACATTGCCAAGAAATAACAACTAAAATGTCAATCTAATAAGATATTCAATTTTCTTTATGGATCATTTGTGGATAACTTTTAGTAGAATAATGAATTCAAAATATGTGCTAATTATGTGTATATTTAAATAGTAAATTGGACTACCAGCAGTGAGCATCAGCCCATCAGCCCAGTGAGAGGTTAATAATACAATAGCAGCAGTCTAAAGTGATTAAAGCTACTAGCATTTAGTGACAAAAAAAATAACAATATTTACTTTATGTATGTACTGTATTTTTACATCATATATAAGCAACAGGTTAACAGGATAATTATACAAATAATATTCTGCATAAAAGGGAAATGGCCTGTGCTTATTATTGGGAATTACTGTTTTATTATAAAGGAGAAGTTCTGTAGCAGCTCATTGTTTGTACTAATAACGATATTTCTGTTACTGTACTGTGGCTCTGTTTTTTTGTGTGATAAAAACAGTACAGGAAGCAGACAGAAAGGAACTGATAAAGTCTGTGGGGGTTGAGGGAAAGGGGGTGAGGGCTTCATGTCCCAGCATGTTGACAGTTTATAATGAAAACTGATTTTTATTTATTTTTTATCATGGCTGGCATCTTTCATACTACAGTATACTGATTTGAATTACTATTTTCAAGAAAGCCCATTCAGATTCTGCAAATGACATGTAGAACTACAGTACACAGTGTAGGTCTCCACCTCTGTCTACCCCCCACCCATTTTTCCATTTTTATTGACTTTATGCACAAGAGACGTTTTAACTAAAACAGCCTTTTTTAATATTCACTCTCAACACAACGGCAGCCTAAGTCATATCGATTGTGGCTGAATTAAAAGTACATGATGCAGGGCGTCTCTAATCCGCAGGGTCTTTTAAGAGTCACCTGGTCTGACAAATGGGCCCTTTTAAAGAACTATAATGTGTTCTTAAATTATTTTATTGATGGGAGGGGAACAGCCACTCCAGGTACCCATACAAACTGCTATAACACGCTGTGAAAGGGTCAATTTGGCCTCCATTTTCCATTTCTTCGTTATCTGCATTTAGAGTCATGCTGAGAGACTCTACGTGAGCTGGGATGGGCTTTGAGGAGGTTTGGCAAATTTCAGCATTTGCTCGCTTTTAAGAGGTTCTTCCATTGCACTAGAAATTTGTTAATAGTTTGTGTTTGCTGTGTTGTGGGCTTGTACAGTGGGTCATGTTGTGGTACTTGATTGTTTTGACCTCACAGATCTGTATCCTAGATATCTCTACTTATATTTCCAAAGGTAAAGGGCATCCAACTATGCACTACCACCTTTTTTTATTAATTGCAACATGTGTCCTTTTCTCTCTGCTATCAAGCTCAGAATGATTTCTATGTATTTCCAGAGAAATCAAGTTTCTTTTAACCAGAACACTTTCAGGGGGTTGCTTGACCCCTCAATTCTCCCTGGCACAATCCAAAGCCTGCCCTCTCCCCCAATGGGTTAAAACAAGACACAAAGCTTTCCCTCCCCATGTGAATGTCTAACAAATCCGCACCAAGAAAGAGCCTCATGCAGCGGCTAGCCAGAATTACATTTTGTCTTTCTTAAGCCTGGCAATTTCCCCCTGAAAATGAATGATTAATGTTGAATGAAGGAGAAAAGGTGTGTAACGCTTTTCAAATCAGCAGAGTCTGTAAAAGGGAGGCCGCTAATTACATTGCTGTTTGTATGACCTCTGCTTAAGTGCATGAAAGCCTCCTGCAAACGAACAAAAAACGAACATTTTAAAGGTCCATGTGGGCACTCTGCCTAATAAAGCCATTTGTAAATGACTCCTCTTTTAGACTCCATTAGGAAGTGGAGCAAGGAACATTTCGTCATAGGATTCAGAGTCAATAAGCATGTAATCAGGACGTTCAGAGAATGTAGCATCCAGTGAAGGGGATAATTAATGAGATTGCCTTATGAACTGCTTAATTACTGAATGTTGGCCTCCTCAATTGTCCCTCCAAGTGCTGAATTTGCTCCCTAGTTGCCATTATGCTCTGATTGACAGAGGTGGCAACCAAGAGAGAGAATCAAGGTCTATTAATTGGCTATTTACACATGGATACCAGGCAGACAATTACTTACCAGTTATTAATATGTCTGAAGAGGAGAGGTCAGCCTGCAAGGAAGAAGCCTTGAGGCTTTAACATAATTTACAGGTGGTCAACAAATTACAGTATATATGTCCAATAGACGAGGCATTACATGACAGAGATATTTTGTTTAATGAGTTTTGATGTTGCATGTAAAAGCTGTAGTGATGATGTAGTTATCGTTGTCTCACATTCTAATTGTTTGAAGATGAGCTCAGATAATCAAAGCTCAACTGATATAAAATAAGACTGAGATCAAATGAAGTGGGGATTAACAAAGAATAGCCTAAATTACAGCAACCTAGATTAAAAAATATTAAATTATAAAAACAAAATACATCAATTGTGTGCACATTTGTGGAGTTGAACTCTGGCACCCACGAGGTGATATATGAGATATACTATAAGAAGTACAATATACATAATAACGTAATGAAAATATGATGTTTGTAGTATATTTATTATCCACACACTATGCTGTATTAATATAATACTATATAATATAATAATACAGATCACATTAATAAAAACGTTTTTGGTAGCTGTATGACAGTATTTACAAGAAGGATAATGATGCCGGTAACTATAAATACAATGTAGTACAATGGCGAAGAAAAACGTCCTTTTAGGCAGAAACCTCGGTCAGACCCAGGCTCTTGGTAGGCGGTGTCTGACGGGCCGGTTGGGGTTGGAATGAAGAGTTGCAAAAACAAAAATAGGAAAAAATTAGTAGTCTGTAGCAGTTCTTTGTAGTAGAATGCTAACACAAAACTGGAAAATAATATATGATATATGAGTATATATATCTTTATATATATATATATATATATATATATAAAATAAAAATTTTATGCAGTAAAAATGCAATTCATGAAGTAGACCATAAGACACGAAATAAATAGAAATAAATGAGTTAACTAATATTATAAGGACATGTAAGAATAAATATTTTAAAGCTATAGTCTCTGTCTCTCCCATGAAGAATGCTAAATAATGACAACAACACTGTTGGCGCATATCAACATGAAACAAGCCTTCTGTGATCGTGCAACATCCCCCCCACCCCCCACATATTCAATGTGTTAACCTTTCCTGCTTACTTTGTTTCTGACCGTGATCAGAAAATCAGGGAGACCTGTTGCCTCCAGGGCTGATGATATAAAATGAATATGATAATAAAATAAATTGAAGTGATGAGCAAGGGATAGTGAGATGGTAGTTTAGGTTTATGAGAATGTATATATTGAGTGTGGGCTATGAGTTTACTGCTCATTTTATTTATTATTCTTATTTTCTTTTTCTTTTTTGAACTTAATTACATGTTTGAGTAATGTAATACATCTATAAAAGTAGAATCCTGTGCAGGTTATAAATGGAAGATTATAAAACAAATACTGGTCTATGACTTTTTCCATTATTGTCAACATCAGAGGAGAACAATCACAGACTCATGAGTCAAATTTCATAAATCAAAAGCAACAGCCCGAACAATGTCCACACACACACACACACACACACAAACACTGAAAGTCAATTCAACAACTTAGGTGTGGCAGTAGCTCAGTCTGTAGGGACTTAGGGTGGTAGCTGAAGAGGTGCCAGTTCACCTCCTAGGCAAGGTCAATGTGCCCTTGAGCAAAGCAGCAGGCCCCCATCTACTCGGGATGCCTTTAGTGGGCAGCTTACATCTCCACTTAGTGCATGTATAAGATCCTGTTGGTGACTGGTTGCCTGTGGGTAATGTAACAGCAATGTAAAAATGTAATTTCCCCTTTGGAATGATTAACACTCATGTTGTCCTTGGGTCAAATTTGACCGTTTTCAAATTTTATTTACAAGATTTTCATAAGAAATTATGGGACTTCAGAATAAGCGCTGAAAATGTAAAAAGAAAATCATGAAATAAAAGATGATTAAAAAAAAAACATCAAAATGACCGGAAGAATTAGTCAAAAACTTGACCAAAACGTCAGGAAAGACGGGGACAACAAAAGTGTTTATTTCATGGTTACCCGGACGACAACACAATAGACACAGATCATTTGAACACACGCGTCTCTCTCCTTTTTGATCATTTGCTTCACACCTGGGAAGGATGGAGAACATGTAACAAGACTTATCAGAGGGGTTAAAGGGGATTAAAATGTAAGTCAGGGAGGAGAACCACTCCCAGGTTTATACTGTGTGTGTGTAGATGGGTGGGGTTATTCAGTACCACATGAGTCCTGCACCTCCGGGGTTCAGGTCTGGGCTTTCCATATCCTTGCCCAAAATAAAAGGGGGAAAAAGGCAACACCGTGTGTACACTCAACAGGGGTGGAACCCCTCTTCCTTACAAAGAACATGGCACACAAACACATACACAGCCTGTTTATGTGTGTGTGTGTGTGTGTGTGAGTGTGTGTGTGTGTGTGTATCCGCTGACCCGTTATGACCAGTCCTTTCTCAAGGCAACAAAGGTGGGAGTGAAAGAGGCGTGAGATCACACACATTTAAATCAACTGGATGAGTGCTCTTATTCATGCGATACCCACTGGGGAAAACACTGACAATGTGTAGCTTGTTCACCGCCTCCATATTGGTCTAGGACGAGCTGAAGTGGCTGCAGTAACTGCACACTGCTCATTAGATTCAATCATTATGTTCCCAATGTGGGCATCCTCAGTGTGTAATTACTTCAATACCTGTTGTGTAGACTGAAATAATTGACTGATTGATTCCCTGTATGCAACGGTTCTGATCCCTAAACTGTCCAGTCAGAGGTCCTACAATACAACAATATGAACTTTGTATTGGTTACAGCTTTAGTATGTACAGTATGTCCGTCTTCTTAAAGGTCCCATTGCAAGAAAATTTTTCTTCATGACGTTTTTTAACATTAAAGGAGAATTCCGGACAATTTTTACATTGATCTTGATCGTCATGAAAATGCGTGAACTTTCAATTGAAAAAACCCCGACCTTAATCAGTGCAGGCTACATGGAGTAGCTGTAGCAACGTGTGTGAGCTTTCACTAAGCTAAAACAGCAGTTGTTGGGACAAGGTTTAGAGAGCCTTTGTGCCTCTTTACAGACATAAAATGCAATTCAAGTGTCAACAATCAGTGTGCAACATGAACAGGGCCCTTATGTGACAACAAGATGTGTTTTCATCTCAGACATTGTTCAAATTCACCCACCCTGGTCCCTGTCTCGATCCTACCAGTAGCTGGCAGCTTGTAGCTGCTAGCTGCTAGCTCCTAGCTGCTATCCGGTTAGTGTGGTCAACCAGGCTTTTGTGATAATCATCCCGACAACAATCCATAGAGTGGCAGTGGTGTGGCTATGTCTTCAAGAGGACAGGTCATGTCACGTCTTGAATTTTATTCCCTCCTCAAAAAACGGTAGTGCAGAGCGATCTGCACACTGTTTCCCTTTTCCTGCTACAACGGGACTTCAGACATCATTGTGAGAGCCCTATACATAACTTTCCCCGTTTTCATGTAGGTACATAGTCTTTGATATGGTCATAACCACTACAGTGCTCAATTACCTAAACTTTTTCGTCCTAAAGCCATGACCTGTCCTCTGGAGGACACCAGCGCCGCTCGTGGTCAGGATCAAGACAGGGACAAGTGTAGGTGAATTTAAACAATATCTGAGTTGAAAACGCATCTGGTTGTCACATAAGGGTCCTGTTCATGTTGCACTGACATTTTAATTGCACTTTATATCTGTTAAGAGGCACAAATCCTCTCTAAAACTTGCCCTGGCAACTGCTGTTTTAGCTCAGTGGAAGCTTGTACACGTTGCTGCAGCTCCTCCGTGTTGCCTGCAATGATTCTGGTTGGGGAGTTTTTAGTTGAAAGTACACATGTGTTTATGACAATCAAGATTAACGTAAAGAAATGGCTGGAATTCTCCTTTAGTTAATATGAGTTTCCCCAATCTGCCAGTGGCGAAAGGTGTAAACTGAGCCCTGGGTATCCTGCTCTGCCTTTGAGAAAATGAAGCTCAGATGGGCCGATCTGGAATCGTGCCCCTAATGAAGTCACAAGGTTACCTCCCCTTTCTCTGCTTTGCTCACCCATGAGAGAGAGACATCATGGCTTTCAAAAGAGCAAAGTGACTGTTGGTCAAGGCCACACTCGTAGCCTCCATCTTATGTATGGCTGTTATTCTACACCAAGGCTGAATTTTGGGAGAGAGACTTCAGATACAGTGTTAAGGGACCACTAAGGTCTAGAGACTTCAGATACAGTATTAGGGGACAACTATGGCCTATAGGAAAGAGACTTCAGATACAGTATTAGTGGACTACTAAGGCCTATATAAAAGAGACTTTAGCTACAGTATTAGGGGACCACTACGGCCTATGTAAAAGAGACTTCAGATACAGTATTAGGGGACCACTAAGGCCTATGTAAAAGAGACTTCAGATACAGTATTACAGGACCACTAAGGTTAATATAAAAGAGACTTCAGATACAGTATTACGGCACCACTTAGGTCTATATAAAAGCATCCAAAGAGCACCATGTCTTGTGACCCTTAATACTCAGCACACTGAACTCAGACTGTCAACTGCCCAACAAAACGCAAAATCCGTGGCGTGCGTTGCTGTCGCGTTAAGAGGCAGGGTTATGTGCTTGGTTTAGAGGGCAGTGCAGCTACTGTCATGAACCTGTGACGTTATGAAATGTGAAATTATGATATAAGCGAAATGAACTGAAAGTGTAAAATTGTCATCATAAAAAATAAATAAGAATGACTGGATGCGATGATGAACAACTTTCCTAATTATGACTTATTTCACAAATGATTGCTTCATTTATACATTTTAGAGAATTCATGTAATGTGAGTTCACTTTTTTTTAAAGCATAATTAGGACCAAGAGAGAGCTAGGGGCACTACTATGATCGCATCAAAATAGTTATTTTTAAAACACAAAGAAGAAGAAAAAAAAAATGGGACTTTGCTCCATGTATCACCACATGAACTCCAGTCAAAAAGAGTCAATCTCCGACTATAACGTAACATGGAGGCGAATAAGGATTGAAAGCTCCTAAAGCTTAGGTCCATATAAATGCACGGATAATTTGTCACTTTGTCATAAGTGAAAAACAATATTGACCGTGTAATTAAAAAGGAGCCTCATATAAGAATGACATTTCCTCCCACGGAGTCCGTTCATCCGCATTCAGAGATCAACTCTTTTTGACGATGGCGGAAAGCATAAATAATGCTGAGTTCATGTGTACAGCCCCTGGTGATATTCCGAGTGAAGTTTCATGTTGTGTCGAGCCTTCTTTATGTTTTAAAAATGTTGATTTTGATAAGATCATAGTAGTGCCCCCTAGCTATCCCATTCAAAAAGCCATTTGATCAAAAAATATAATACGATAAATCTGAAAATTCAATTCAATGTCAATTCAATTTTATTTATAGTATCAATTCATAACAAGAGTTATCTCAAGACACTTTACAGATAGACCACACTTCAGAATTTACAAGGACCCAACAGTTCTAGTAGTCTCCTCCAGAGCAAGCAACAGTGCGACAGTGGCAAGGAAAAACTTCCTTTTAGGCAGAAACCTCGGTCAGACTCGGGCTCTTGGTAGGCAGTGTCTGACGGGCCGGTTGGGGTTAAAATAAAGAGTGGAAATAACAAAAATAGAAAAAATAGTAGTTTGTAGCAGTTCTTTGTAGTAGTTCATGGCATAGCAATGCACTGTGCGGCATTACAAGGCACAACAGGACGTAGCTGGGCACCGCAGAGTGTAGCAGATGAACATGGCATCACAGAACATGGAGCGGGACCATTGCGACAGCTGCTACCATGATTTTGGAGCCTCCCTGATCCGAGGGAACATGCTGGGAAAAAAAGAACATAAGGACTCCGGGGAATCCTTATGTATGTCTGGTCCCCAGAGCTAGGTTAGTAACGAGCATTTCTGGGAAATGGATGCACATAAATGAAAAGATAGAAAGATGGAGGAGAGAGGAGCTCAGTGTATCAAAAGAAGTCTCCAGCTGTCTAAAACTATTACAGCAAAACCAAGAGAGACAGGGTAAAGAGAGGAGCCTTCTCAGGCTAGAACTCTCCCCAACCGGATCGGGCTGTATGCCAAGTTTCCCTTTAGTTTTATTATATTCTTGATTATATGATAGATAAATCTGACAACTATGCAAGAAGCAGGTGGGCCGGGTTAGGCGGACGCTGCGACTCTTCACTCCCTTACAATATTCAATTCTATGCCCTAACTATAAGCTTTATCAAAAAAGAAAGTCTTAAGCCTACTCTTAAATGTGGAGACGGTGTCTGCCTCCCGAACCCAAACTGGAACCTGGTTCCACAGGAGAGGAGCCTGATAGCTGAACGCTCTGGCTCCCGTTCTACTTTTAGAGACTCTAGGAACCACAAGTAACCCTGCCTTCTGGGAGCGTAGTGCTCTTGCAGGGTTGTAAGGTACTATGAGCTGTTTAAGATAAGATGGTGCCTGACCATGAAGGGCTTTGTGGGTGAGAAGAAGGATTTTAAATTCTATTCTAGATTTTACAGGAAGCCAATGCAGAGAAGCTAAAACAGGAGAAATGTGATCTCTTTTCCTGGTTCCTGTCAGAACACGTGCTGCAGCATTCTGGATCAGCTGAAGAGTCTTTATGGACTTTTTTGAGCAGCCTGATAACAAAGAATTGCAGTAATCCAGCCTAGAAGTAACAAATGCATTTTTAGACAGGATATTCCTGATTTTTGCAATATTACGTAGCTGAAAAAAGGCAATCCTTGAAATTTGCTTTATGTGGGAATTAAAGGACATGTCTTGGTCAAAGATAACTCCAAGATTCCTCACAGTGGTGCTGGAGGCCAGGGTAATGCCATCCAGAGTAACTATCTCTTTGGATAATATGTCACGGAGGTGCTTGGGTCCCAGAGCAATAACTTCCGTTATTCAGCTTCTTACTTCAGCTTTTAATATCCTGAAGGCACATTTGAAGTTTAGCTAACTGATTAGTTTCATCTGGCTTGATTGATAGATATAATTGAGTATCATCTGCATAACAATGAAAGTTTATGGAGTGCTTCCTGATAATATTGCCTAAAGGAAGCATTTATAAAGTGAACAGGACTGGACCGAGCACAGATCCTTGTGGGACTCCATGACTAACTTTGGCGTGCACAGAGGATTCATCGTTAATATGAACAAACTGAGATCGATCTGATCAATAAGACCTAAACCAGCTTGGAGCAGTCCCTTTAATGCCATTAAATGTTCCAATCTCTGTAATAAGATATGATGGTCAATGGTATCAAATGCAGCACTAAGATCTAATAACACAAGTACAGAGATAAGTCCTTTGTCTGATGCAATTAGGAGGTCATTAGTAATTTTCACAAGTACTGTCTCTGTGCTGTGATTAACTCTAAATCCTGACTGAAAATCCTCAAATAAGCTGTTGCTATTCAGAAAGTCACACAGCTGTTTGGCAAATGCTTTCTCAAGAAGTGGCCTTTAGGTCCTAATTATGCGTTTAAACAAAAGTTTGACTTGGGTACATACACAAAAACATAGGTTGCATTTTGGTGAGAGTTACACTTTAAGCCATTTATTTAGAATTATGAATATAAAATAACAATGTAACAATATTGATACATAATATGTGTTGCTAGATTAACATAATACACACATATACTGTAACATTGGAACAAATTAATAACTATATATACTAAATAACTATAACCAGCTTTTTTAATTGTATCCACTTTGCAAATTCTTTTGAAACGTTACATCTCACACCTGCCTAGTGGGTCACAAAGAGTACAGAGAATGAGATGCATTTTCAGATTTATCCATGTAAGCGTGAACATTGCCTCAGCTACACTCACCTAATTTCAGAGGCAACCCTCCCAGAGACAGGAAGTGTAGGACTCAGGGGGTGGCGGGCTGATTGAATGGGAGCGTTTGCACTCGGAGCCCGAGTCCCTGGCTGCTGCAGGGTTCCCTGCTGGAGCAGGCCAACAGGCCTAAGCCCGTCTTTTCTCACTGCCTTCCCTGTGGATTAAATGGCTTTCGCTCGCCTCTTTTTCCTTCGCTTGCTGCCGTCAGGAGTGGCATTTCACTTCTTCTTCCCATGGCCTCAGCAGATGAGGCAGCAGTTTTCTGTTTTTCTTCTTGCTCACTTAGAAGGAGCAAATGACCAGCAAGAACTCAATTAGCAACATGTCCCTCCTGGCCGGGGGGCCGAGCCGCCGCTTGTTCAGCCTGTTGTTCAGCCTGTTGTTCAGCCTGTATCAGAGATCAAGTCAGCCTAAGTGAAGTGACAGCAAGCGAGTGAAAAGGGTAAACGAAGTGTGTGTGTGTGGGGGGGGAAGCAGCATCTGCCCCCATACAGATTTGCTTAATTGGGTTTGACTCCCACAATTACAGGGTAATAATGGCCTTTTCAACCTGGCCATGTCGAAGTGAAAGGCAGTTGCTCTACGCACCCGCATGCTGTCAGACGATTTAGAGGAGAGCGAGTGACAGAGAGAGCGGAAAGAGAGAGATGGGGGGAATTGGCAATGGACTTTGGTTAAGCAGTGGTTATTGAGTCTTTGATAGGACTCCAGGAGGCCCGGGCAGCAACAATGACAGAATTAATGGCCAAGGCACGATGAGAATGTCAGCCCAGCAGGGGGCTGCTGTGGCCTTTGAGCTGCCTTCTGACGCCTCTGGCACTGTGCTCTCCACAACACTGGGAAAAGGCTTGACCTGTTTGTTGGTGGATCTGGTCTCAAAAGTATTTTTTCTACAGGCTATAGTGCTATAGTGCTTGTCATAATACACTAGCCTGGAGTAGCAATGAGGTCATGATCAAGTGTACATCATTTCGCTAATGTAAATGAGCTGTATTTATATAGCGCTTTTCCAGTCTTAACAACTGCTCAAAGCGCTTTTACATCTACAGGAAACATTCACCATTCACACACATTCATACAAGGTGCCACCTGCTCATCAGATAAACATTCACACACATTCACACTCCGATGCACAGCACCGGGGGCAACTCGGGGTTCAGTGTCTTGCCCAAGGACACTTCGACAATGACTGCAGGGGTGGGGATCGAACCACCAACCTTCCAATTGGCAAGCAACCGCTCTACCACTGAGCCACAGCCGCCCCCCTAATGCATATAAATTTTGCAAGGACTTTTAGAACTGATCCCCAGAATCAATATTTTTGTATATATTGTTTTTACCAGTAATTGACCTAAATATTTTCTGTTCCTATGGTCCTATTTTATATCTGTTTCCAGCATAACAAAGCCAATACCAGAAAAAGCAGATAATTTACGTTGTTCTTTACAAATAAAATAATGTCAGACTGACTGACATGTAATGTGCATTCTTCTTAGAAAACACTTAGTTTTTAGAAATATTTCATGATGTAGTGTCTCTAAAAGTGCATTATTCAACTTTTGTTTTTGTCAGAGAAATAAAATAAAAACACAATACTCAATACTATTGATTTACAAAACTTTTACAATCGCAATAAATGAAAATCGCAATAAAAAGCCAATCTGCACTCATGTATCGGGAAAGCATGGAATCGCGACAAAAGCATATGGTCCCAGTATGCAGTCACATAATTACATGTTTTTCAAAATATAGTCAGTCTGGGGTAATACACTCAAGCTGATTGGAGTAAGGGCAAGGAGGGAGCCATGCTAACTCATGTCAAATCTGTCTGAAATAGAAAGACTGGGACATTTTTATCTTCAATTTAAAGTTAACTGCAACCTGCTGAGGAATCCAAAGAAGATTGAAATGGTTGTAGGGGGAAAAAAAGGCAAAATTTGATGATACATTTTGGTGAAGCTTAGATTTCCTCTAACAAGTTGAGCAGCCCTTGAAGGAGTGGATAGACTCATCCACACAGCAAAATGAGCAATGTTGCATTTTGTTGCAGACACTGAAACCATGGTATATATATATATATCAACTTAACCAGTATCATCTTGATATTATCAAACGTATATTAAACTTTCTTAGTACTCAACAATTAAACTCACTTCACAGCATGATTGCTTTAGAGGCAAACAAGCTCTGCACTTTATATTGCAGCTTTGTTGAGATTAAATACACTAAAAACTGCAGAAACTAGCAGGGTACTGGGAGAGCACAGACCTCCACCAAGGCATGCCCAGGCACACAATGGCTATGCAGTGTGAATATTCCCAGTCGGGAAATCTCTTGTCTGATTATTCTGACATCACATGAATGTACCACTTGTTGCAAAAAATCTTTTTTGCTGTCTATCAGTTCCTTCATTAATGTTTCGGTCCTTTTGGTTCATGAATGAAATTTATTGTATGGGATTATTGAGGGCATTGTGGGGTTTAGGATTCAACCCGCCTATCCATAAGACTTTCTAGAGTCCAATAACTGTGTAAGGTGTTTATAGTTAAAAGGCTGAATGTAAGAATATAATGTGATGAACTGGGGAAAAACATTTTATTTCTCAGATTTTGTTTTTCTTGCCACTTATGTCTTTTAGTTGAGTAGTAAAAATGCAAACAGGAAATGTGGGGAAGAGAGAGTTGTATGACATTCCACAAAAAAAAAGTACTAAAAAAAGTAGGGGTGGATGGATGGATGAATGGATGGATGGGTGGATGGGTGGATTGATGGATGTACGGATGGACGGATGGATGGATGGACGGACAGAAGAGTGGGTAGATGGATGGATGGAAGGATGGATGGATGGACGGACAGACGGATGAATGGATTCATGAATGGTGGATGGATGGGTGTATGGATGGATGGATGGATGGATGGATGAAATTATAGTTTAACCTTATGTTTAATTTAAAATTCATCATTCTTTGTATTAAACAATGTGAGATTTGAGGAAAAAGTCAGTGTTTAAAATATTCTTCTATTTTAATGAGTAACTATATTATTAAATGAATGACTATGAATACAAAGTCACATATGCATGCATTGTAAAAAATGTCTAAACATAGCTATCATAGGTAAAATAATTCATTATTAGGTTGTTTTTTTAAGTCAGTACTCTTATTTTCATAATAACATTGTTGTAAAGGGGAAAAAATGATAAAAGGCTTTTTATTTAAAAATTAAATTTTTTCCCAAAGCACAAACCAAGGAAACTGGGGTCACAGAATGTGGTATGAGCCATAACCCACACAAATCCCCTCACTACAGCACGGTTACACTTCGTTGAGATAATAATGCACTCTGAAAGCGACGATATTCACGGTTATAGGAACTGCTGGCGGTTTTTTAACATCACCACAGTATATAAACAAAAGATTGTAGTTCTGGTGAATTCAGAGATTCAAAATGTAAGAAAGAAAACATTTAAGTCATGTTTGACTTAAAGCATTTTTGAAGGCAGAAACGAAATACCAGAGTACTTTTGAGTACTTTGAAGCTAAGGAAAATTAAAAAAAACTGAACTCCAACCTTTATTTTAAACCCTAGAGCCAAACAGGCTGGAACTTCAGCGTGAGAAATTGGAGCACTGGTATTCCCTCAATTACTGGCTTTGCTGTTGCTTCTTCCATTGGAGAACATTGTTCATTCAGTTGAACTGACTGAGGTCTATTTACCAGAAATAGATCATTATTATTATATTTTTTTTTTATTAGAATTAACCCCTGTGTTGCTTTTATTTTTGTTACACAGCCAATGTTCCCGGGTCTGGTGGATCCACCACATTATTTGGCTTTTAAATCAATACAGCAGTAACAATTTATGTACAAATACTTAACCGATGTTTACTTTAGCTTAATTACCAGTTATATACATCATTTATGATTCGTTTTTGCAAATTACCCCTGTGAGATCACATTTATGATCAGATGATCATTTTTGTTTTTTTCGTGAGAAATCAAGAAAAATATAATTGTAAAAAAGTTTAAAAAAAAAAAATAGAAACACTCTTTGATTGTTGATAATTTTTAATTATTATTGGTGCTTATTTTTTAGAACTCAATCAGGACAGGTGAAAGTGCTTGAAATTTTACAATTCTGTAACTTTGTGTGAGAATAGCAGGAGCAGAAATACAACATAGTTTCATAGCATCTACATTTAAATACACTCAAGTCCAGTAGACCCCAACACCTCATATGTAATAGTTATGTGTGTTTGTGTGTGTGTGTGTGTGTGTGTGTGTGTGTGTGTGTGTTTGTGTGTGTGTATGTGTGTTTGTGTGTGTGTGTGTGTGTGTGTGTGTGTGTGTGTGTGTGTGTGTGTTGGGGGGGAGGTGATGGAATAAAAAGTACAATATTAGCAGCATGAATTGGAAACAATAAAGGACCTTTACCCTTGTGTTGTCTTCCGGTCGAAACTGAAAATCACACTTTAGTTTTTTTCAATGTTCTTTCTTACGCTTTTGTCCCTTTTTTATTACTTTTGATGCATTTGTTCGATGTTTGTCATGCTGTTAACTTTAGATTTACAGTTATTTTTGGAATATATGGTCAAACAAACCTCATTCATAGGAAATTGTACCGAATGTTTGAGTTAGGAAAGCAGAAATTAGGAATTATTTAGACTAAAATTAAAGGAATGTATGTTGATGGATGATCACAGACAGGAATTTGTCAACTTTTACTCAATACTACTTCAAAACCAATTCATTTTTTTTTTTGAATACTATAAAATTGAATAAGACACCCCAAAATTAATGAAAGCAAAGATTTGTACTTGCCAAAGAGCGTTGAGTGGAATCAATCATGTTATTTTGGGTAATTACAATTGGGTAGTTAAAAAGAACGTTGATATAGGAAAACGGGTCAATTGGACTCGAGGACCACATGAGGGTTATCATAGTACTCATAGTCCACCACGGTTTTTGCAAATGAGCCAAGGACAATAAGTTTGAGTTAGAAGAAATGATAACTAGCATCAGTTTTTTAGCAAACATTGAAAACGGTTGATGATCCACATGGGTTAAAAATGTTCATCTCTGCACTGAGTTTATACAGCGTACAGGCCCAAATGTAACCCCCCTTTTGAGTAATATTTGGATCCACATTTGATACAAGAGATTATCAAAAAGCATCAGGAAGCCAGACAGCGTTTCATTCTTTGTGCACAGGAACTAAAACAAAATTCACATGTCTGACACGCACATACAAAAAGTTTCCTATGTGGGCCAACTTGTATGGACTTTAAAGCACCCTGCTGTCAGTCATGATTAGCCATAACGATGGGACCATTTTGACACTTCAGAATCAAGTCTTGGCAAATAGCCCTGGGAAGAAGGGCCACATGCTGCGAGATGGCTTTTCCCTGATATAATTTGTGGCTGCAAATTACAAAACAGAGGCAGAAATAATGTGTAAAGTCAAGTTTGGTGAGGGAGAAAATGGAAAAATTTAGGGCTATGTGCCACTCTAATGGATATCCTTGTAGCTGGGAGAAAATGGGACTCAATAATGTGTCCTTAATGTCTGCCAGCGCTGTTTCAGGGAACGTATCAGAAGAAATGTCCCCTGTCATTTCTGCAAGCAATCACTTAATGGGACTGGCAAATCTCAACTAAATGGATGTACTGATCTATTTCTGGGCTTGACAGATGGAATGAATCTGTGGCTCTTGGAAGACAAAAACGAAAAAGGTAGAGGGCGAAGAAAAGAACAGGCTACAAACAAGAAATGATAAAAACAAGCCTTTCACGATTCATTCAGCGCGGCAGCATGCCTGCAATGTCTGTGTGGGGCTTAAGTGCAGACGCTGACAGGAATTTCAATTATTTAATTAGGGAGGGAAAATGAAAAGACTTAAGTGTTGTGATTTCTGCAGTCTTTCATAGATCAATCTAATGTGTGCTCACATTGGAAATCAACCAAGATGGAAGAGGGGCAAGTGAAGTAGCGTCTTCTAAATCACGCAATTAAAACGGCAAATTAGTTTCTTGATATATTCATTTAAGTGGTTAAGTGGAAATGTTTCTCTCCCAGTCCACGCAGCTGTCTCATGGGTGGGTGTGGAGAGACAGCGCCATCCACATGCTCTTATGATTAGAGCCACCGTTCATTTGCTGTGAAAACGCTGAAAGCACTTGCTGCACAAATTAGCCATTTGAATGCTTGAAAATTCAATTCCGAGGAGTTGATTTAAGTATTTAGGCGAAGCGTGGCTGTAACGTAAAGATTTAGTAGCATTCTGCCCTCTAATGTCGATAACTCTCAGAGGCCATTATAGGTTGTTGTGGCCTTGTGCCTTGTAAACAGCACAGCTGGAAAATACCATCATTTCACACTTTTTGGCTCATTTCCATCACCTTCGCACCTCTATTCTTACATGCTCTATAGGCTGTTTTCCTTTTAAACAGCTTTGTTGTTGCTGTTATAATTGGACATATAGACATTTTTTTTCCATGATGAAAGGTCATCTGATGCTTAGTCACTTGTTCCATTAGCAGGAAGATGGATCGAAGCTTCTGATTGATAGGAGAGGATCAGTTAGTGGAGTCTATTTTGCAGCAGCCGTGTATTGTGAGAAGGGAAATAGAGTGGGCCATTGAACTGAATGTAGAGACAAGTAATATACTGACTGAAGTAATAAGTAATAAAAGGAATACAAACTAAGAAATTAGAGCGAAAAAAATCAAGAATTCCAGATTTGGACTCAAAGAAAGAACAAAACATGCATGTGATGATGAGCTCTCAAAGCAGGCTTGTCATGTGACTATAGGACCTTTTCAGTTCCAACATAAATATATTTATGTCAACACAAAGTTTGAAAATAGAGATTTTATCAGATGTTGTATTGCCATGAATCTAAAGATATTTTAAACATGTCTGTTGACACAGTATTTAACAAAAATGTTGTTTGCAGTTATTAGAAATAGGAATCTTTAAGGAACCCAAATCCCAGTGATTACTATAAACTGAGAGGCCGGGCAATGTTCCAACGTGACTTTATATGACCATTACATTTTGTCACCGTGGCTTTACACAGCAGATATGAGCAGCCAGAATGACTGAAAGCCCTGAGTGGGTAGGTAGGGTCTTTCATCTACAGTACATTACAGGTGAATGAGGTAATATTTCAACTAACAAATATCATCATGAATCTTCCCCAGTTGATTACTTGATAACAGTAAGACAATGTTTTTTTGTATTACAAGTTTTCTGAATTGTTATGATAAAAAATGAAATTGAAATCTACAGACAGAAAAAGACAGTACACACCTACTAAAAAGACATGTTATGAAAACAAAATAGCCAAAAATCTCCAAATTGACCAGTGCATGAAAACGTTTTTGCCTGTAGTATCTCCCCAGCAGTCGGATAAAGGTGATGGAATAAAAAGTACAATATTAGCAGCATGAATTGGACACAATAAAGGACCTTAAAATAGTACTTGTAAATACTTTCCACCATGTTTTAGGCAAACATGCAGACTGACAGAGGCATTCAAATGTCTGTCTTTCAGCATCCAGCCACCATAACAAACTAAGCATGGTTAGATTTTCCTCAGCCCATAAAGCCTGTTATCCAGTAACTATAAAATCAAGTGATTACTTTCTCAATGAGACAGCACTTTAAACTAGCTTACAATATGAAGACAAGAAATGACATGAGAGTGTGTGGATCATCTAGCTCGGACAGCAGGTGCACATGTGCAGGAGGATTTCATTTCTCTGTGCAAGCTTAGTGACTTTACCACAACAATGTGGGCATGCCAACCACACACTCTTTGTAATTACTCATGTCTTACATCCCTTACATTACCCATGTTACCTTCCAAAGTGTTGCACAAGCTCCTTACCACTGATGAGACGCCATGAATGTAGACTTTCCATAACAAAATTAATCTCTCAAAAGCTGGATGGATTCAAGAAAACATGGATTTGCGCTTCTGTCACAGAGGCATATTGTCCACTTTGATGATGATGCATGGGAGGATATCGAATGCCCTCCTGGCTGCCACACTCCAGATGGAAGAAAATAGCCTGTGGTCTATAAAAATGAAGTTAGATGTAAGTACAGCACTCAAATGTCGGGGGAGGGGGGGAATGCTTTTTCTGGGGCATTTTGTTGTTGTCAATTGGTCTGAGCAACTTGCTGTAATGCAGGTAATGGAGCTACTCTTCTCCTTTCATCTTTTGGGTTTGTGTGTGTGTGTGTGTGTGTGTGTGTGTGTGTGTGTGTGTGTGTGTGTGTGTGGACATGGTTGGGAAAGAGGCAGGAACAGGAGGAAACAGACAGATGATGGTCAGAATGAAGGAAACATCCAGTCAGAGCACAGTGAGGGGAGCTGCAGTGGTGAAAGTTGATTTCACAACATCTGCCGGCTCCATTTACCTTCAGTGCTAGCTGAATTTTCACACATTTCAAGCATTTCTGCATTTTACAGCATTGTGTCACATGAATGAGAAAGAACGGCCCGATTCCAAGTCATCATTGAAAAACTACCCGTGTGATCCTTCACAGCGCCAAGAATCTCACATCAACATCCGGCCTGTTGTAATGGTAACACTTGACTACACATCAAAGGCATCTTTCTCTTCCCTCACCAAACCACCAAACTTTCTATTTAGCAATGATCGTAAACACAGTGTTTGGTGACTATCCACAAATACAGATCTTTTTCTTTTTTAAAGCTGCCTTAATACATTTTGGAAACAATTACTTTATAAGTTGTTATGGTGAATGTGTTGAAACCATAGATATTAAATGGATATGAAGATCATTCCCTTTCAAATCAACCTAGCTAAATGTTCAGAAGGGCAGCCATTTTTTTGTGCACCATTGCCATTCTGACGTATAAACTTCTGTATAAACCGACTTCCTTCAAGCTGCGGAGCTGAGGTTTTGCGGTAAAGGACAAACGAGCAGTGGAGAAGTAGCTACAAGGCGGAGAGCCAGCCGCTTTATGAGTCCAATTTAACAACGTAATGCTTCATCCACACTGCTATCACCAGATGACGGACAGCCTGTTTCCTGTGACAGGTGGGGCGCGGCAGAGTTAGCATGTTAAAATTAGCTGTTAGCGTCTTTTTCTGTTATGTTTTCATGCTGCAATTCTGTAAATGCGCCAGTGTTAGCCACACGGCAAATTTTCCATATGATGGGAGGAAACCCACACTAACACGGAGAGAATATGCAAACTCCACACAGAAAGGCCCTGCCCGGACTAGCACAGGTGGAAAAAGTACTAAAATATTGTACAAGGTACTCAAGTACAAGTAAAATTACGTATCTGAAAAAATTACTCAAGTCAAAGTAATAAGAAGTTCATTTAAAATGTATTTACAGTAAAAGTTACTTAGTAACATAAAAAAAAAACAGGGTAGGGGATCTCTCCCATGTAGTGAAAGTAGATCAAGGGGTCATGAATCCAAAACTATTACACACCTAAGTATGATCTAATTATATGTATTAATTTAGCCAGTGTCCTACACACTTTGTCCTATGGGTTGCTAGTGCTAGACAAAAATTAGCAATGCCACGAAACATGTTTTGCTAATTGGCAATTTGCTATTAGTCATGAAGACTAAAGTCGGTCATCCAATAAAATCAAAGCATTGACGGCAACACTTCTGCCAGTTCTGCCGCGGTTGAACTTTTTTTTCTTCTTCTAGTCCATAGAAAAAGCAAAATTCATAGCCTTTCCTCATTAGCACCACCTCTGTTCAGGAGAAGACGGCAACTAGTGTTGCGACCCCCACTCATATAGTTACAACACTCTCATGATGTCACATTTGTGCGTGCCAGCTTGGAGAACGTTTCCCGAGTTGTGCTGGGCTGCTCCCCTCCCAGCGAGCTGCGACACTCTTTACCGCCCCACTGACGGGTGCTGTCACCATGACCTTTCCGTCTATTTTATTTCTGTGGATTATTACCTCAATCCAACTGGGCATGTACACTTATAGACTGCTCTTGTATTTCTGCTGCACAAAGTCTTGGGGTGGGATGGCAGTAGCTCAGTCCGTGGGGAGTTGGGTTGGAAACCGAAGGGTCGCTGGTCCAAGTCCCTGCATGGACCAAAGTACAGAGTGTGACTTTGTAGCTGGAGAGATGCCACTTCCCTTCCTGGGTAAGACACAGTACCCCCCCCCCCCCCCCCCCCCCCCCCCCCCCCCCCCCCCCCCCCCCCCCCCCCCCCCCCCTCCCCCTCAACTGCTCAGGGCGCTGGTCCAGCACTAGCAGCCCACTCACTCTGACACCTCTCCATTAGTGCATGAATAGGTCCTGAGCATTTGGTTTGTGTATTTCAGGTCTGTGTGTAGTGGTTACTAAGAAATAGACTGTAAATTGTAATTTCCCCACTCAAAAAATTTAAAAAATAAATAAATAAAAGTCCCGTCGAAGACACTTTACATTAAAACAAATTTATTCCACGGGAATGTCACACAACATACAACATAAACCCCAAAAATGTAGACCAGTGCACCATTTTACTTTTTCTTAAGGTGAACTCAAGGGTATCTCTGTATGCAGTATGACTTTCATTGTACGTTTTTCCCAGCTTAAGAAAATGCAGCCTGAAACTGGCTGGACGTGTAAAGCACAAACACACTTGCTATCCAGAACCTTCCACATATTAATGCTATGCATACATGCAGACGAAGTGACAGCAGTATTTACAAGGGAAGCCTTCAGATGGTTGACTGCACAGCTACAGTATATTCCACAATGATGCATCCTTATCTTTATCAAAGGCTCAATGTGTACTGCCATACTTGGGATCAGTGCAGGGTGATCTTGACCATTTATCATTTAAATGAAAATGAGTTTAGAAATGAAATGGGGCTAAAAAAAATTTCATCAAAATGGTCTTTTGAGATGTTTGCTCTAACTGAAATCACAGCAACCTAATTTCAAGATCAACTGCAACATGATCATGTGGTTAGTCAGTTTAAATCATCTTGTACACTCCTCAAAGAACTGAATTTACACTGCACAAATAAAATATACATGACCTTGTGCTGGAATACAATCCACATATCTGCTGTCTCTAAGTTTTTAATTGCTTCTCCAACTTGAGAAGCAATAACAACAATAGATTCTCTCTATATGCATCTCCTCATTTGTGATTCCTATAGACTCCAGTACAATTCATGAATAATGGAGTTTCCCTGGATTGGTAATCTTGTTGAAAATATCAAGTGTACCCAGTGAGTTGTGCACACATAATAATAACTTCATATTAACTGCAAATATAACATTGGAACACATTTACAAAACCCCTCAATGTACTTAGTGTAGTCATGTTTACACCGTATAGGCATATTAAGACTTTCTAAACAGTGTGACGATGTTTGCCTTTACATTTAGACAAAAATCAGAAGCAGAGCAGCCAAAGACTGTGATTTCACGCCTGGCCTGCCCTCCACTAAAGCCAGTTCAGCCCTCTACTTTCAATCGAAACCATGAAGTCATCAGTATTACTTCAGCTTGTCAAGCTTTGGTCGTTTCTGTTTTTTCAGCAGATTCCAAAACCACAAAACTGGTGGTTGCTGATTGGCCAGTGTTGGGCCTGGCCTATTGTCTCGGCGCTGTGTCTGTTGGAGCCCCTATTTCTCCCTATTCATCGCGTCAAGCGCCGGTGCTATTAGCCTGCTGGAGACCTGCCTGTCTTAGCATTGGAGGATCTTGTTGTGTTTTGTCAGGTAACCCTGTCTCCATAAACATCTTCATAAAAGGGGTTGATTGAGGTAAGTTAATATCGAATGTTGTCCTACAACTCTTGGTGTGATTTTTGTGTTTTGTTTGTTTTTATTTATGTGTGCTACTTTTTTTCCACATGTGGACGCAGCGCTACAGCTCCTACAGCTGCACGGGGAATGTTGCAATTATTAGTTATTGCTGTGTCAGAAAATGCACGCACCAGTTTCTGTCTCACATTTTTGTCTTTTAAAATGTCTTTATATATCAGTCTCATAGGTTCCATAAAATGTATTCCAAAAAAATGAAAAGACATCTAAACCCAGTCTCCTGTAGCGGCTTAAAATTATTGAAAACTACAGATTGAGAAAGGTAAGCCTCACTCTTAGTCTTATTTTCTTTATCTTGGTGGGTCAATTTTCTCAGATGTTTTATAGGACTATAAAAGATTTGAAGGCAGAGTTGAAGAAATTCTGGGGGAAAGATTGAGCGATGTCAGCCTTGAGGTCAGTGCCAGTTCCAATCAAGGCCCCCCTTTGAATTAAAAAGAAATAAACTGTTTTTTTCAGGGATTTTATCCTGCTTGGAAGAAAATATAATTAGATATATGCCACAAAACATTGGAATTCTGAGACAATTTTCATTTGATTTACATGGTGGGGATCAAATGGATTCAAAAAGTGCTCTGGTCTAGACTTAGACAGCTGCTGGAACTTGCCAGAGAGGCTGCTCAGAGGAAAATGTGATCCTGCAGAAATACAGAGCTCTTCAATGAATACACAGAGCTCTTCAATGAGCATCCCGTTCAGCTTTCAGACATAACAAGATATATCTATCTATCATCCTTTCCCCCAAAAAGAAATCCATGACAACTCTTCATGCGAAAGAGAGGATGGCTGCAGGATATTGCATTCAGGTGGAACAATGAGCAATAGATGTATCAAGTATCAAAGCATCGCTGGACTCGATAGAGGCTGGACACATGTGTGTGTGCACTGGGGATGTGGGGGTGTATGTAAAGCCCATCTTCAGAGACTGATCTCATAGAGAACAAAGTGGAGCATATACACACAGGCGACCCCGCAGCTCAATCCATTGGAAATAATATGTTCATTACAACGCAATTACTGACACTTAGAGCCTCTCTCCCTGAAGTGTGTGTCTGCGTGTGTGAGTGTGTGTGTGTGTGCGCGTACATGCGTGCGTGAGGTGGAGAGAGGAGGGGCAATGCTGCTGACCGCTGATGCTGAGTGACCTCTTATGTTCCTTTCTGTGTGTGTGTGTGTGTGTGTGTGTGTGTGTGTGTGTGTGTTGCATGTGATTGTGTGTGTGTGTGT